>NW_023276807.1:88146519-88489019 GCF_003668045.3 Cricetulus griseus | reverse complement strand
AAGCAAGAATGTGTTTTGGGTGTATTCTACAATAGCAATATCTATTAGAAGAAGCATTGTCTCTGGATGTTTACTTTCTGCCCTCGCTGTTACTGCTTCTGTTTCACAAATATTAGCCCCTTACAAATACACTTATTCTTTTGAAATAAGAACCTGTATACTAGGTATTACCCAGGAATTGTGATATGTTTTACATAATTTAATTCACCCGATCCTCAAAGCAACCTGCAGGGGTGTGCTGACATCACTGTCAGACACAGATAAGGCAACAGAGTGTTCTTCTGTACAAGAGGTTGGGTGACTAACTCAAGGATGTAGCTAATAACCCACAGCCTGGGTTTCTCCACAGTTGGCATTCATCCAAATGACACTTTTAGGACTCGTTTGTGTGGCCTTCATTTGTATTTGAGGATGAACTGGTTTTCCTTTACAGAAAATCAGAATCATTTACTCTGCAGCCACATGATCCTATGCAAACCTAGAAAAGTGCAAAGTGACTTGATCAATGTTGCCCAGTTCAGTGATTTTTACTAAAATCCAGCTAAACTATATGAGTTGTCAAGGCTAAAGCCAGAATTTTTGCATTTTAGCTAACACCAGCTCTCTGATTAAAGTTCATTGTAATTAGCTACCTTTGCTGGGGAAGATAATAAAACTGGGTGCAATTTTAAAGAGAAACATCAGATCTTATCCAAAAAATGAAAAAACAGAATAGATGGAAAGCCAAATAGATGGATGAATATTCAATCATAGTAATTCTAGAAGGAAGGCCAGCCTTCCTTATTTTGCAACAACATTTTGAATGGCAGCTACACTGGATACGCCATATTGTTTGTCCACTTGTGCTCATCAAATGTTTGGCATTAAATTGGAATATTGGTAGAGCAGCTATCCTATATCAATGGCTGCTCGAGGATAGGGAACTTCAGTGATCAGGTGACCTGTGCCATATGGTTCACCAGGCTTTCCACTTGAACAACCAGTAGAGAAATCCCCAGAGGGAAAAGTGAGTCTTGGAACACATAAAGACTTTTGTATTAAGTAAAGCTGTGAGCCATGGGACATCTGCTGGGCCTCACTTCCTAGCTAGGAAATGATGATGTTGATGTGTGGTTTACGTTCCTCAAGAGAACTGGGGGAACTTTATAAAGGGATAAAAACCAAATTGGTTGTTTTATTCAAGTGTGGCTAATGAAATGCCTATAAAATAGCAATTTATAAATACAAGCTTGTAAAGTACTACTACTGAACACCAGCAAAATGTTAGTGCAAGCCCTTTGACATGGCAAGGTGCTCATCACTTTCCCTAACTGGATGCTAGAGTTGTCAGAGTCTGGCACAAAGCATAGTGATCTACGCTGGTGTTGTTCTCAGCCTTGATAAGTCTCTTTCTGCAGTGGGCAGCAGTTAATGCAGCATCAGGATTGGTTAAAGTGCTGAGAGTAGGTATGTGTTGAGTGCTCAGACCCCAACGGGACATCTACATAACTACTCATGGCTCAGAGAACATTGCAAAGAATGGGGAGAAAAAAATGTCAGCCTGAGGGTAGGTGCTGGGGAATGCTGGTTTCTGGATGTGGCATGGCCATTTGTGAACTCACGGCAGCTGTAGTCACCTGAAGAAGCTCTCCACAAGATCAAGCTAGACAAGATAAACATTCCTACAGATAATACTGACTGTACTGAATGAGTTAACAAAGATGACAGAGAGAGGGAGGGAGAGAGAGAGAGAGAAGAGACTAGAGACTGTTGGTCTCTCTCTCTCTCTCTCTCTTGGTATTCAAGCAATGTTTATTTCTAAAACAACACATGAATGGGCATATACACATACACACATGGGAAATTGTACAAACACATTTCAGGTAGGTGTCAAAGTCCCTGAGGCTCTTTGGTGAGCCAGCCTGTAGTTTGGGTGCTGCAGAAAATCGCTTATTTCCAAGACTGTATCTGCAGTGCCAAGAGTATTAGAGGGACTCAGGAGGGAGCAGTAGTTGAATCAGGATTTTCAAAAATGGCATGTTTCTACCATGGTTGGTGAAAATAAAAACTGACTGTATTGAATAAGTTAACAAAGATGACAGAGAGAGGGAGGGAGAGAGAGAGAGAAGAGTCTAGAGACTGTTGGTTTCTCGCTCTCTCTTTTGGTATTCAAGCAACGTTTTAGGGTGAGAAAGAACTGGGAGGAGTAGAGGAAGGGTTAATCAGGATGTGCTGTATGAGAAAATATTGTATTTTCAACAAGGGGGCGGTCAGCACTCACCCTGTGTTAGAACACATGAGCCCAAACAAGCATGTGATGCTGTTTGTCCTTAGTGTTTATTTTGAAATGTTTGCTACACCAGGGCTCTTCCAGTAAGCCACATTTGCCAGAGAGTTTTAGCTGCACCTGGAAGCACAGTGGAGGCAGTGGATGTCCAGATGTGAAAATGCTGCCACTGGCATACATTGTGGGTTTATTTCTTTGCACACCTCCCAATAGAAGCAGTAAGTGTGATTCACAGATTAATTAGCTTCTGGACATTAGCAGGCTATAAAATAATCAGAAATATAATGCCTTCAGAATACCTCTTCCGCACATCACATCTGCCAGCTTCAAAGTCAATTCTGAATAAGGATCAGAGAAATGTAAACTGTAAAACCTGATATTGAACCAAACAAATAAAATAAAATATCATAACCAATATGAAAAAAAACAAAATGACTACACACACACAAAAAAAAAAACACTCAGAAACAAACAAAACACAAGCACTTTGACAATTGTCTTCCGAAGTTATGCCACAGCACCGGAGCTCTATTTTTCCAGGTCAACAATTCAGTGTCTTCTAGATGCTCTGAATAAGGTGACTGTGCTGCCATCAGTGGCAGTCCCCTTTCTGGATATCTTGCCCATGTTAACAAAATCAGAGTGTGCAACTGTAAACTGACTTGGTGAGTAGTAGATGTCAGCTCTTTCGTGGTGGGCAATCATCAATCACCCATTGTCAGTTATTTCTGTGAGTAAGTCTTTGTTTAAAGCATAAAATAAGAATGTTGGCAGACCACAGGAACAAGCTCTGAGCTATGTGCAGGTGCTACTACTCAACAGCTGCCAATTAAATCTATGGCATTTCCATACTGGCCATCAGGAAACACATATGCTGTTGACACAGCAATTCTTTATTTAAGAAAACCATAAACCCCAGAGTACTGATACAAACTTGTGTCTTCATCTCCCAAGTGCAACATTAAGCTTGTTAAAAATGCTTAACTCAGAAACAGAAAAAGAAGAAGGAAAATTCTAGTTAGCTGAATTGTTGAGATGTACCCATCATATTCTTTCTTTTAGAATATTGGATGTGGAAAGGATTCCTGCATGACTAAATCTATAGATAAAGTCTCCTACATATATGATAAAAAGAGTTTTACTTGAGAAAACCATTTCCCACTTTCTTTGTAATACCTTTTTCTTACGTTTTGGTTTTTAAATGCCATGTTCCTTCTCATGCAAATCAATTAAGAGTAGATATTGCAATTATGATCATGTGTAGGCCAGGGATCAACCTTGGATGTCACTCCTCAGTTACATGCACTTTGTTGTTAGAGGTAATTTCTTATTGGTCTGGAGTTTTGCTTATTAAATTATACTTGCTAGCTAGTCTCAGGGATAGGCTCATTTTTAATTCCCCAGTGCCAACCACAAACCTGTGACATCATGTGTGTTTTTCATAGGTAGTTAGGAGGTTAATCTCAGATCTTTGTGCTCCCACATCAAACACTTTACAAGTTGAGTTCTCCCAGCCAATAACAATCATGTCAGGAAGTGATGCTGGTAACAATAATAGCAATTTTTTAACTTTTTTATTTAAATTAGAAACAATCTTATTTTATATATCAATAGCAGTTCCCTCTACCTCCCATACTCCCATGCCCTCCACTGACCCCCATCCCATCTCTCTCCTTCTCCATAGAAAGGGTGACACCTTCCATGGGGGATCATCTGTCACACCATTTGGGGCAGGGCCTAGGCCCTCCCCTGTGGGTCTAGTCTGAGGAAGTATCCCTCTGTGGGGAATGGGCTCCCAATGTCCATTCATACACTAGGGATAAATATCTTAAATAATGGCAATTTTAAATAAATTTCTTCCTTATGGTTCTTTAGAAAGTGAAGAGATATGCTGGGCAGTTCTGGCACTCACCTTTTATCCCAGCACTTCAGGAGGCAGAGACAGGTGGATCTCTGTGAGTTTGAGGCCAGTCTAGTCTACAAAGTGAGTTCCAAGATAGCCAGGGCTGTTACACAGAGAAAACCTGTCTTGAAAAACCAAAAAAAGAAAAAAAAAAAGAAAAAAATTAAAAAATAAAAAGTATTCTGAGTTACACTGGATTAGAGAAAGGGAGGGAGGGAGGGAGAGAAAATGAAGAGATGAAAACTCTTTCTCCAAAAACAAAAGCAACATAAACAAAAAACAACAACAAAAAGAAGAAAATAAAGAGATGTTCTGTTTTTCCCTGCTAAGAATTAGACCATAATGATCTGGGGTTGTGTGTCTGTTTGTCTAGGTTGAAAAATCGGCTTTGTTGTCAGGAGCCATTCTCCTCTCTTGCAATTCACCTGGCTCTAAGCAGTCACTTCCACATTCTTTGAAATCCTTGATTCCCACAGCCTGTAGGGACATCCACTGCAGATAACAAAATGAGTGAAAGCTGGAATCTCTTTCAAAGCAACTTAACCAACCACACCAGCCAGAAAGCATGGTTTGCTTTGTTTTTTGTTACCCAAAATGATAAATTTCTTGCTACTGGGAAAAGGGGAAAGTTGCCACCCTTTAAGAAAGTCTCAGCAGATTTCCATGTTAAAATGAAAAGAAAATGTCTGTCCTGCCATCTGCATAATGAGCAGCTACTAAGAAAGCTATCTTCAATACAAATATGCTTTTCATTTGTAAATTAATTTTTCATAAAAGCCATCCTACAAACATATGGAATGCTAAAGATCTGAATGAGAGGGAAATGTTTAATATTACATCAAGAACACATGTGGTTTTGCCGTGAAGATAGGACAAAGCAATGACTTGCAGTGGCTTTGAGCCTCTGGGCTACTTTACTGTTCACCATCTCACAGAGTTGGGGATGCTGTGTTGGACTTTGGCTTTGGGCTATTCATTTGAGACAACATCTGTCCTCACACTTTTAGATAAAAGAGTAAAATAGAATGGCTGCCTTGGTCCAGTAAAGCTCTGTGCCTAGTGCCAAAGAGCCACATTTCCCCAGTGATTTCATGGATCACAGTGATGGTACTATTGATGTGGACAATCAGAATGTCATGATGGCTGCAACCATTGTTCAGGCAACCTTGTATAGTGCTGAGAATGCTCATATCAGAGTAAACCTGTTTTTAATCGTGGTTTGACTTTTACAGCTGTGATATTTACCTTCATTCATTTGTTCATATATATGTGTGCTTCTTATATTTCTGTTCAAAAGTGAGTAGACTCCTGTGAATAAATAAGGGTGTATGTTTTGCATAACTTTGCTGAAGAAAAGCCCATGATAGCCTGCAGAAAACATATGCATTCATAGAGACCAATATTGTTGGTTACTGGCTCTGGTTTGGTAAATTCTGATGTTTCTTTCTCTTCAGGCTGAGGAAAAGGAGTGAGCATGGAACACAGTGAATACCATTGTCCCGGTCATCATCATCCATGCTTCTCACGGTTGTGTTCATTAAGGCTAACTGGTATAATTTCGGGCACTCAAACCTTTATAATGCTAATGCACAAAGTCTGTCCTTTCCTTTCTGTCAACTAGGATTATTTCAGCTCCACACATGCAAAGAACAGCATTATGCAAGAAATCAATCAGACAGAGAAAAGTAGTTACTGAAAAACTGCCAAACACCGTAAACACGGGTCAAAATGGAATCCAACCGTGTGCTCGGAGAGTAATTGAAACTATGGGTTCACCTGGGGCAAACAAGCAACTTTTCATTATAAATTATAAAGCTTTTCAAACACAAAAAGATATCTGAGAGGAGTGCATTACCTAAAAGGTTTCGATAAGCAATGAAAAGAGCTTTAGAGTATGCAGGAGGGATCAATCATGCAGCTTCATGGTGCTACTTACACCTTGATAAACAATGTCCCATAACCTCTGAGCATTTCCATTATTTTCGTCAGCATCCAGACATCAGAAGTGACAAAAATGTCAAATGATGTTTTATTTACTAATATAAAGCAAGTTCTGGTGAAAGTAGATACTCTGTGACAATGTAGGCCCATAAAAGTGCATTTCCCAGCATCAACAGTGATTTACATTGTCCAGTGAAGATATAAAGCTGGCCTGCTGTCGATGATGAAATTTAATTGGAATTTTAGTCACAGTGGACATGAATTTCTTTCTTTTTGGGAGATGGTGCATCCTGCCTCTGTGGCCAGAGGACAGTTTAGTATGCCTGAAAAAGAAAAATGATGAATGGAAGCAGAGTTCAATCTACACATCAATTGCCAGAATGTGTACTCTGGTACTTTTTCTTGTAAGAATCATTTAAAAAATATAGTTAATGCTGTATAAAGACATCAATTGATTGCATCAGTTGTCAAAAACATTTTCCAGAATGGAATGAAGTATGTTGAAATGTCTCTCCAAAGGCCATTTAACATAAGCCTGGGACTCAGTTGGTAATATGTTTGCCAGACATGCAGGAAGCCCTGTATTCAAGTTCCAGCCTCGTGTAAATGGGAATTGGCAGCACACTTTTGTAATCTCAGCACTTCAAAAGTAGAGTCATTTGAAATTGCTTGCTTCATGTACAATTGCTTCTCCTGTGTCTTTGCATCTGTTGGATCTGCACCCATAACAACCTAGTAGAACCTGGCAAGGCAACTGCAAAATGGCATTGCTCCCTCAGCTGCCATCAGTCTGGTAAACTCACCCAGCAGAGGTCTTAGTACAGAACTCCAGTGTCTTCCTACAAGGAAAAGGTCAGATAGGTCATGGCTTTTTAATTAAGTAGGTTTGATTTCAATGGTGGGTCTCTTTTACATCCAGACCCTGTGCATGTTTCTGTGTACATATTGTGTTAGAGGAGCACAGCCTATTCTCCATCATACATTTATATTGAAATATAACATACATTTATATTCAACCCAGCCATCCATATACATTTTACACAAGCACCCTAAAATATATGAGACTATTTTCCCTATCAAAATCCTTTTAGATTTTTATAACATGTTTTCAATTCACCTAGTGGCAAACCCCACTGCATTCTACACTAGTCTAATTGGTTTGACAGGACTAGAAGCTTGCTTTCCCTCCTGGCACTTGTTCATCTTTTCAGGATGCCCCCTGGAGAGGACAAAGCACAATGAATCGGGATTTGCTCAATGATCAATGCTTATGCTCTATCAGGCTGACTCAGCACAATCTGGCAACAGAATGATCTGAATTTAGGGTAGCCCATGGAAAAAAATGGCATTTTTTAAAAAAAAATATCATCTAATGAGTATCTTGAAGAAGAAAACTCTGTCTGTCTTCCCGTATTTTTGCAGTGATCTTGGGGGTTCCAATTTATCTATGCTCTTTTAAAACTCATTGATGGGGTTTAACACTGTGTAATATTGAATGCCAAGTCCTCAGTCTACGGGGGCAAATGCAGAAGTGATTTTATCATTGTAAATTTAGCCCCAAACATTCCAGGTATTTTGTGAAAAGGGTGAGTTGAAGTACAGAACTGATCAATGCAAGGGGGAAATGTTTTCTTGGTGAACATTTAGCAATTTCCTCAGAAATCAAATTTTTCATAGATGGTAAAGATTCTTATAAGCTTGGTACAGGTGGGAAAATAAAAAAGAAAATAAAATGAATTTATCTTAATATATTATTTAAATATCTAAATATTTCTCTGTTTTAATGATTAAGTTATGATCAATAAGACCCTTTAATCTGGCAAAGGGATTGCTAATGAGCAACAGTCAAACTGTAGTTTCAATCGAATATATGTCTCTAAGGACTTGTATGCAGTCTTTATGGTTTAAACATGTAAAGGTGTCATCATGTATATCTGCAGCCTTGTCCTACATATATGTCTATGTTTACATGGGTGAATAATTTTGTGAGAAGCACCTGTTTTTTGACACCTACTTATCCACCCACAAGGGCTCTGATGCCTTCAGTCTGTTGCTTGAGAAAGAATATTCCTGGAACTAATTAATCCTTAAAGAGATCATCTGATACATCTCATTGTTAGCAATACATCTTTAATTGTTCATTTTAGTCAAGCACCATTTGAACACTAGTCAATTTGCAATTTCATTTGAGAACCCAAAAGGCCTGGGGTCTATTTTTTTTTTAAGGCCAGGATAAAAAGTAGGCAAAATTTCATAAAGGTTGTTAATCCTCTAATTAATTTTATGTATCAAGCAAGAATTAATGTGTCCTGCTATTTGAGCAGAAGTCTTCTTGCCAAGTTGCGCATGTTGTCATGCCCTCTTCCCAGGGAAAGCTATTCACAAGCTCTGAAGCCAAATCCGCTGGCAGCTAATGAAGAGCTTTGAAGCAGCGTTCACAGATCATTTGCTTTAATGACATGTAGAGGCTTTCCTCTCCTCCTTCTGGTTCTATTGTAAGCAGAGTACACATACAGCCATGAGAACTAACCAATCAAGTAAGATCTGTCGGGGGACAGCTGCCTAGTATCATACCTTTTAAAAATAGGTGACTAAGACATACTTGAAAGGTAAACTATATGAAGGGTTTTGAGTAGATTGACCACATTCATAGAGGTGAACTAGTGTGGTATGTCTCTTTCCTTCATAGCTTTTTGCCAAAAGCTCATAGTATGTAAGTAAATTTTATGAAACCAAAATGCCATGGCCATCATTAATAATTGATGACTGATTACATTTAAGTCATAAATTATGAATATTTGTTACAATTGTACTTCAAAATTATTACATCCTTTAAAAAAAAAAGTCTATCAAGAGAAAACAGGCAGCTAACACACATAAGTTGCAGTGTGAAGGACGCATGTTTTGTGTTTGACTTTGGACTTCCTTAAAATCAATGTTAAAATCTTTAGGTCTGACTCTTTCATCCCGGTGTCTTTGTGTAATCCTACTCAACACTACCTGATCTAATTTAATAAGATGCAAGTTAAGGAAGTACTTCAGCTACTTATTAAGGGTTTCAGATGACACATTATGACTATATTTAAAAGTCAATATTTGATAATCATGTTAGAGCAGGAACTGTTCCAGGCCCACAATTCTTAACTTGCAAATGCATTCAAGATTAATTAAACTTCTCTGCCCTGGTCCTCTCTTTCCACCTCTGTGGAATGAATAAATCAATGGCAGTCTAAGCAAGCCCAAAGAACCAGGGCTTCAAATCTGAAGCCACTACTGTCTCTTAAACTCATTTGTGTCTGTACTCCAGTGTCCAGATTTGTGGTTTCTTTGCAGGTTAAAGAAGGTTTTTATGTTTTAAAATAGAAGTTCACTATGTCATTTGCTAGGGAAGAATGACCAATGAAAGTTGAGAACATTACTGTTTGTTTTTGTTGTTTTTAAATGCTTAGATAACATGTCTTGTTTTCCTTTGTTGATTATGACATATTTTGGCAAATTTGTGACTACCAAAGTAGAAAGTTCACCTGCTTTTGTAACAACAAATGATTTGGTTTGTACAATTACATACATATGGAACCCCCTGAATGCATTCTGCTTTCATGAAGCTGTTTCAGGAAACTCCTTACTCCTCTTCTTTACTTTGTTCTTTACTTTGGAATGAGAGACCAATGTTCGTGAGCCAAGGTTTTTTTTTTTTTTCTCTCTCTCTTTTTCTGTAAAGCCATTAATTAGCCAAGATCCATTTGTAACCTAATATTATGTAAAGAGCTCATGACTTGACTGAGATTGTGTGTCACATAAATTTGAAGTGTTATTAGCATGCATTGGCTAGGAGAAACCTGGACAGCACAGTCCTTCCACAGTGTTAAGGATGGCAGCTGCTGGTGCAGTTCCCTTGGGGAGAGAAATCAGTGCATTAAGGCAGCATAACACCCAGGATGTATTGACAGGTGGTTAGTGAAAACAATACCATGTGAACCAAATATCTGGAATGTGAATCAATGTAGACCAGTAATTAGGTTATAAATACATTGATTTTACTTTGTATATGTCCTCAAATAGAGTTTCCAAATCAGCATACTAAAATGAGGCTCTCAAGCTAAGGAAAGGGGCGATCAGGTTATTCGCTGCCATTCTCCAATCAATCCAGAAAGGAGAGGTGAAACACTCAGACATAATCAGAATGACGCACCCATTAACATCCCAAGTACTATTGAATCTGCTGCATTAAGGCCTTAGAGGAGTTATCCAGAAATCTTGTGTCAGCTTTTGTATCCATTCCATTCAAATGGAGACAATTTTCCCCTTGGAATGATTGTATTAAATATTGTTCTATACAAGGATGTCATCTCCTAATTGATTCAGATGGGCTCAGAGTGAGGTCCTTAACTCCTTTTCTTCATTGAAGAAGTCAGTGGCTGTGACCTCATTTATGAACTTAAATGTCAATTTTTAACCCGGCGAGAAATTACTAAAACAATAAGTATCAATTTTTATAAAAATTCCTATGCACATTGTAAAAACAAGAAATATAATGCTTGGATAATCTATTCCAGAGAAAGGATACACAGAATGGATTAGCCTCACCTTAGACCACAAAACTAGAGCAATGAATCAAACTACCCATCACACATATGAGTATAGTCATTGTGGTATTTGAATGGAATTGGCCCCCATAATCTCATAGGGAGAGGCACTATTAGGAGGTGTGGCTTTATTGGACTAGGTATGGCCTTCTTGGAGGAAGTATGTCACTGTGAGGTGGACTTTGAAGTTTCCCATGTTCAGGATACCACCTAGTCAACTTCCTGTTGCTTGTAATCTGTAGCACTCTCAGCTCCAGCACCACATCTACCAGCATACTGCCATGATCTGAGTCATGGTGATAATGGATTGAACATCTGAAACTGTAAGTAAGCCACCCCAATGAAATATTTTCTTTATAAGAGTTACAGTGGTCACTGTGTCTCTCCACAGCAATGAAAACCCTAAATAAGATAGAAGTTTGTATCAGAGACTGGAGTATTGCTGTGATAGGCCTGGCCATGATTTTGTTCAGAGTACTATGAACTTTGGTACTTTGGGTTAAGAAAGCAGTAGAATGATTTAAGCTCTGTTTAATGGCCATATTAGTAGAAGCATGGAAGACAGATGTGGTAGGAGTGATTTAAACTGCCAGGGGCTAATGAATGAGGTTTCGGAGGAGGAGAATTTTAGTATGCTGCCTAGAGATCATACTGTAGTGAAGAAAATAGCTGCTTTTTGCTATTTTCTAAAGAGTCTGTCTGAGGTTAACATGAAGAGTTTTGGATTAATTCTTTTGGCAGAGGAAATCTCAAGACAACCTAGTATAGACTCTGTTGTGTGGGTACTAGTGTACATGCTTATAAGGATTTATAATGAAAAGCAAGCTGAGAAGGGTAAATAATAAAATGTAATTTTTGAAGAGAAAAAGAGCGCCAGGAAATGGAATGGAACTAAATCCACTGTTCAAGGAAATAAATGGATTGAGAAATGGAATAGAGAGAATGGTGACCTCAGGACAAGATATCATCCAGAAAAATTCCCAACTTGTGAAAGGGACCTAAAGAAGAGCTTAGAGCAGGTGTGGTAAGGATTTAATCTTAGCACTGGGAAAGCAGAGGCTGGCGGATCTCTGAGTTGGAGACCACTCCTGGTCTACAGAGCAAGTTTGAGCACAGCTAAGCTTAGACAGTGAAAGACAGAAAGCTCATGAAGATGTAATTGAATGAGGAGGCCATGTTTCAGCCCAGAAAGCAGCAGATCTTGGCAGCTTCAGCCACCTTTCTGGGTTTAGAGTTAAGTATAGAAAAAGGAGTAATGGAATAAAGTCATTAAGGCCAGGCATGTTTCAGGGCGGTGCCCCTGAATGGAGTTGTAGTAGAGAGGCCATTGAGTAAACTGTGAAGTTGAAGCCTGGATTGCCTTCGAGAACCCAAGATGTTAAAGATACCAGAGTCATGGGGTACCTGCAGAGGAAAGCTGCTAACAGGGAGTGGAACCAACCCAAGAGAAAGAAGTGTGTTACAGCTGAAGGGAGTTGGAGATCTGAAGAGTGTTTTGGCATCATATATAGAGATGCAGACTTTGGAGTTTTCCCAACTGGTTTTTGGTTTTGCTTTGGTCCAATATTTTCTTGCTATGCTTCCTTCCCTGTGTTTTAGAATGATAATGTGTGATTCCTTGTTGGAAGTATGTGATCTGCTTTTTGGTTTTATTTTATTTTTTACAGGTGTTACTGTTAAGAGATGAATCTCAGAGGAGACTTTGAACTTTAGACTTCAAAATACTGTTGAGACTATGATAGACTATGGGAGCTTTTTAAATTGGATTAAATGCATTTTGAGTTATAATATTGTTACAAGATTATGGTGGCCAGGGAATAGAACATGGTAGTTTGAATGTAATTGACCCCCATAATCTCATATGGGAGTGGCACTATTGGGGGGTATGGCTTTGTTAGAGTGAGTATGGCCTTAGAAAGTGTGTCACGGTGGGAGTGGGATTTGAGGTTTCCTATATTCAGGATACCACCCAGTGTCTCATTTTAGTTTTGTAAGTTTGATGTATTTTAAGTCAAGCCCAGTAAACAGGGTTGTGCAATAGTAATTTAGAACTTTTTTTTATGCCAGTGACCATCCAGATCAATAGAGTATTTTGTACTGTACTTTAGCACAGGATGGAAGAAGTAGAGAGGGACAATGTGAATTTTAGAAATGTTTAAGAACAATGTGTAAAAAAATTAATGAATTGATCTTGTAATCTAGGTAAGAATGAGGAATCTAGGTTTCTGGCTTGTTCATATTATTAGTGGATGGCCATTTTAATATGGAAAATACAAGGGGCATGTGGTGGTACACTGAAGGTGTTGGTGTTATAAGTCCCTTAGGACACAGTAAGTTTGAGGTGTTCAGGTAGAGGTAACCAAGGGTGCCATTGAGTATTTTAATCTAAAGCCTAGAAGGAAAGTCTTAAGCAAGGAAGTCAAATTGAACATGGTGAGAATAAATATGGAATTTAAAGCCATAAAAATGTATATACTTCCTAAGGTATGAGGGTAGAGAGAGTGGAAAGACTGGAGGCACCCTGAAGAATTGGCAATAATCAGCTTGTAAGACCCTGTTGGAAAAGACTAGACCACATAATTCAAGCATTCTTCTCCCATCCCTAAGTTGTGCCAAATAGAAATTGCTGTTTATGAAGGATTGGTCCACTGTTCTTATTTTAAAATTAAACTTTCAATTTAAAAGGTTCAATAAATGTATTTCCAGGTAAGTTAGTGGACTGGAAGCAAAGTGGACTAAGTGTCTGGTTCTGGATTGAGAAACAAAGAGAAAAGAAATATTTTATTACTTTATTTTCTACTTCTGGAGTCCCTGAACCGACTCGAGCAACACCTCCAATAAGCCTCTTCTACCATTGGACCCTTGAACTTTCTCTCCCATTGAACTGGACTTGTAGTTGTGACTGTCCACATAAACTGAAATAAAAGGTTTATGCCAGGAAATCTATGAGAACTGTGCCAGTAGGGACTTCACAGCAGGGCATCTTTGTCACTGATGCTAGGGTCACAGTCAGAACACCAATTGGAAAAAACAAAGATGTAAGAGCTAAACACAACCTTTAAACTGTGCTTTGGGCATAAAACAGGCACCAGATAATTACAACCAGAAGGGAATACAACAATAGTGGGTTGAGGATCTTCAGCCAACAGAGTTGAGTCAAGAAAATCTGAACCTATTGGAGCTATGAGCCCACAAGAGAAGAGTAGTACCAGTAAAATTCAATATGGTGCACACACAGGACCAAGACCAGAGAGACAAAGTAGTTGACCCACCATGGTGATGAAAACATTTAGACTCCTGATTCCATTATCTTACATCTCCATCCCACTCTCTGACCTCATCTACAGCTATTTTTCCTCTATATAGTATAGTAGGGCACTGTAGCAGGCTAATATTGTCCTATGTTGTTCATTCTCTCCCCTTCCTTTTTTCTTCCCCCTTTTCCCATACCCATTCCTCTTACCATTATGTCCTCCAAATCCCAGAGGCTGACCCAATTTATGTTATCTGAATACATATATTTACCTACTACTTTTAGTCTATCATTAACCCTTACACATCCATCCCATTTTTTCCTTTGCCTCTGTTATTCTGACTCTACTCATATTTCTTGCTTCTACTTCCCATTTAACAACCTAATACTAGTTAATGGTCTCACAGTAATTGCCCACTTTTTCTTTTGCTGCCCACTTATAACACATTACCACCACAGTCCTTTTAACCCCTACACCAATCAGGAATTAAGTAACTGTTTTGTAGTCTCATGCTGCTGCTCAATTATCAGAGTGGATTAACTACTAGATAGTGACTGCTGCAGAAGACAATATGCAACCAGCATTGTAGGATGACACATTGAGCTTGATGCTCAGTATACCTGTCTACCAAACAAAATCATCCCAACTCTGCTACAACATAGTCTCCCCTTATCACTACAAACAGCTCCACTGAAAGAAAAGGGACAACCTGAATCAAAAGAGCAACAACAACAACAAAAATTCACCGATGGTCTAACCCAGAAAGGGTAGATCAAAGTGCAAAATTATGGGTGCCATGAAACAAAAAAAGATATGTTTCTCGTACAACAATCACCAATTCCATACTAGTTAATCATGATCAAAGTGATGTAGATAAAACTTCAGAAGTAAAATTCAAAAAAATGACTTTAAATATGATAGTACAACTCAAATAGAACTTGAATATTATTCAAGAAAATGCAGACAGCTGAATGAAATAAGCAAGTTGAACCATGATATAAAAATAGGATTTAATAAAGAGAGAAATATTGAAGAAACCTAAACAAAAACAGAGTTGGAAATGAGAAAATAGGTCAAATAAAATTTTAGTGAAAAGCTTCATCAATAGACTAGATTATTGGAAAGACAAAATATCAAAATATGAAGATGAAACAGAGGAATTGGATCATTGAACTAAGATCGATGATTTTTTTAAATCAGTGACTGAAATATAAAAGAACTCCGAGAGTCCATGAAAAGGCAAAAACCTGTGAATTTAGGCATATGGAAGGAAACACATTTCATGAAAAAATTGTAAGGACTCTTTTTAAAAAAAAAACACATAAATCATTTCCTAATTCTAGAGACAGAAAAGCCCATTCACATATAAGAGGCATACAGTACACCAATCATAAGAACAAAAGTTAAACTTACTGCATCATAGTACAGTGTATACTAAATGTACAAAACAAACTACTTTGAAAGTTCTAAACAAGACCGACCCAGTGACATACCAAAGCAGGCCTACAAAAAACCCCAAAAACCAAAAAACAAAAACCACAAACAAACAAAAAACCAAACATACACACACACACACACACACACACACACACACACACACACACACACACACCAAAACAAAAACAACAAAAAACAGCTGACTTTTCAATCCAGACCATAAAAGCAAGAAGGGCTTGAATCAATATCTTTCAAATTTTAAAAAAATAACAATTGTGAACTCAATCTAATATCCCCACTGTGGTAGTTTGAATGTAATTGATGCCCATAATCTCATAGGGAGTGGCACTGTTAAGAGGCCATGCTTTGCTGGAAAGGGTATAGCTTTCTTGGCAGAAGTGTGTCATTGTGGAGGTGGGCTTTTAGGTTTCCTATGCCCAGGAAACCACAAAGTTTTTCAATGGACATGCTATTGCATGCAAGATGTGGCACTCTCAGCCCCAGCATCACATCTGCCTGCATTGTCTCCATGCTCTCAGCATGATCATAATAGACTGATCTTCTGAAAGTGTAAGCGAGCCACCCCTTCCTTTATAAGAGTTACAGTGGTCATGGTGCTTTTTCACAGCAATAAAAACCCTAACCAAGATACACACCAAAACTGTTAGAACTGAAAGTGAAAAAAATTATGACAAAATTAGGCTGAAGGAATTCATGACCACCAAACCAGTCCTATAAAGAATAATGGAAGAAATACTGAAGTCTGGATAAAAAAGATAAGCATGCTGAGGAAACTACAGGAAGGAGAAATAAATGATGCTATATTAGTCATTAAAAGAATACAAAGAAATTTCCAAACACTACAAAGTCAGAAAAATAAAAATGACAAGAGTAATATATACATTTCAATAGTAATACAATCACTATGGACAGATAAGTGACTTGTTGAATATATCAAGGAGGCAATGAAACTTCCTGGAATTAAGTGAAAAGGAAAACATGACATACTCAACTCTAAGAGATAAAGGGAAGACCGTTTAATAGGAAAGTTTATAGCTATAAGTTCCTAATTTAAAAATCAAAGATGTCTCAAATTAACAATATGATAATGAGCTATAAGACATTTTGAAAAATAAAATCAAATCAGTACCAAAAGCTATAGATGGAGAGAAATAAGAAAGATCAGGGACAAAATTAGTGAAATAGAAATAAAAAACAGTAAATGAAAAAGATAGTTCTTTGAAAAGGTGAATTTGACATATTCTTGCTGAAATTGACCAACAGAAAAAGAGAAATGACCCAAATCAGTAAAATTAGAAATGAAAAGGGAGACATAACAACAGACTCTGAGGAAATTCAGAGAATCATGAGGACAAATTTTTAAAATTTACATTTCTCTAAGCTGAAAAAACTATAAAATATATGGGTGAATTTCTAGATGCCTATGACCTACCAAACTTAAACTAAGAGGAAATGAATGTTTGAACAAAACCATAACAATTAAAAATACAGAAACAGAAATTTTAAATCTTACAACTAAAAAAGTATAGACCCAGATAGATTTAGAACAGAATTCTGCTAGATCTGAAAGTGGAAACAAACACAAATATTCTTAAATTTGTTCCCAAAGTAGAAAGGAAGGAATACAACCAAATTCTTTTATATTAGAGCTAATATTACCCAGAATCAGATAAAGACCCAACAATAAATTGATATTTATAGGTCATTCTCCCTGATGATCATAGATACAAAAATTCTCAGTAAAATACTAGCCAAAAGAATTTCAGAACACAACAAAAAATTATCCACAATGATCAAGCTAGCTTCTTCCCAGAGATGCAGGGACAGTTCAGCATACATAAATCAGTAAATATAATTCACCTCAAAAATAGACTCAAAGACAGAAACTGCATGATCATCTCATTATATGCAGAAACAATCTTTAATAAAATCCAACATTCCATCATCATAAAAGTCCTAGAGACTCTAAGAACACAGGGGACACATCTCAGCACAATGAAAGCAATATACAACAAGCCCACTGTTAACATCAAGCCAAATGGAGACTGAGCATATCCACTAAGATCAAAAACAAGTCAAGGGTGTCTACTTTGTCTACTCTTATTCAATATAGTGCTTAAAGTCCTAGCCAGAGCAATAAGACATAGGGAGGTAATAAAAGATACAAACACAAATATTAAAGTAAGAAGTCAAATAACCCTATTTGCTAATGACATGATTATATTCATGAAAGACTTCAAAGACTATGTCAGGAGATGTCTAGAGCTGATGAACACTTTCAGCAAACTTGCAGATTGAAAAATCAACAGCAAAATCTGTAGCCTTCCTGTAGAGCAAAGACAAACACACAAAGAAAGAAATTAAGGAAGCAATCTCATTTACAATAGCTCAAAGAAAATACCCTGGAGCAAACTTAACTGTTGTTCTGTGGGTTTAGCAGCTGCACCTGAATCTAGTGATATTTTAACTACCGTCTGTGGCCCCACAGCCTGGCAGTCAGCACCCCACTGCCCAGGCCTTGGCCTGGAGTCACCATTCTGCTGCTGCCATCAAATGTAGATTTTAACTATGTATCATTCTATTTACCAATAAAGACACAGGAGTCAGATGTTAGGGTGGAAACCTGCTGGCTCAGGGAGTCAGAGAAGCAACAAGTGACCTTCCTTTTGGGCCAGAGACCCAGCAAGAGAGTATCTATTCAGCCATCCCAAACCAAAAACTCTTAAGTCCCTCCCTACTTCTTCCTGTGAATCTCTCTATCCATCTTGTTGGCTCCTCCACACTCTCTATGGTTAAATTCAGCCAACTAGTTGCTAGCTCTGCCCCCTAGTCCAAGGTTGGTTTTATTAACACAGTCTCAGGTTTCACAATGCAATCACATATCCAGCAGCACTTCAGTGAGGAAATGAAAACTTGAAGAACGAAACTGAAGACACCAGAAGATGAAAAGGCCTTTCATTTACATGGAGCTGTAGCATTAACACTGTGGAAATGACCATCCTATCAAAAGTAAGTTACAGATTCAACACAATCCTATCAAAATTCCAATGCATTTCCTCAAAGAAAATGAAAAAAAAACCTTAAAGTCGATACAGAAACACAAACAATCTTAGTCATCCAAAACAATCCTGAATAATAAAAACTGCTAGGGATATCCCCATTCCTGATTTCAAGTTGTACTACAGAGACATAACAGTAAAAGCAGCATAGTACTAATATAAAAGCAGACTCATTCACCAGTGAAATAAAATCAAGGTCTCAGATATAAGTCTAAGCACTGACACCCACCTGTTTTCTGACAAAGGCCAAAAGTACACATTAGAGGGAGAAAAACAGAATTTTTATCATATGGTATTAGGAAATCTGGTATCTGCATACAGAAAAATGCTATTTGACTCTTCACTTTTTGTCTGCACATAAATCTGTTCCAAAGAATCAAAGATTTCAATATTTGACCTGAAACTTCTAAAACAAAGAGTATGAAGTATACTTAATAATAGACTCAAATAAAGACTATATGAATAGAAATCCAGGATGTAGCACAAAGAAAAATCAATGAGTAGGGGCCTTCAGAAATTAAAATGCTTTTATATTGTAAAATAAACTATTAATCCATTAAAAATGCAGCCTAGAAAATGGGGAAGAAAACATTAGCAGCTATGCACCTCACAGAAGATTAGTGTCAAGAATACACAAAGAACTCAAAAGACCCAGCACCAAGAAAACAAATAAGCCAATTAAAAATTATGCAGAAAAATAAAAATGGCTGAAAAGTATTTTTTAAATGCTCACCATCTTTAGCCATCAAAGAACTGCACATTAAAATTTCTTTATGACTTCAGTATTGCCAAGATTGAGAAAACAAATGATGTCAAATACTGCCGTAGATGTAGGGGAAGAGGAACATCCATTCACTATTTGTGGGAGAGCAGAATGATGCAGCCACTGTAGAATCATTGTGGTGGCTCAGAAAAATCCAGCAATGTATTTACCATATGACCTACATATACCACTCCTGAGAATATCCCCCAAAGACTGTATTTCGTATTGCACAGACACATGCTCACCCATGGACATCTCTGCTTTGTTCATAATAGCTAGGACATGGTCAGATTCTAGATGTCTATCAACTGATGAATACATAAGGAAATATGGAACATATATATAGTGGAATTTTATTCAGCTGTAAAGAGAAATGAAATTATAATTAATTATTGTTTAAAATACATGAGTTTAATATACTTTGATTCATTATACCAGAGTCTAGAAATCTCAAAATCCATTCTTTGTAAGACACAGGAAGGATTTGGTAAATCGTTTTGGAAGGATACACTATATATATTACATTATATAACAATTGTCAGGACCTATGACTGCACACATTTGAAAAGGTACGGAATGCTGGGGCAGCTATAGCATAGCAAGGAAATAAGGTAAATATTTGACTTGGAGCACTTAGAATCTGGTGAGGAACACTTGAGCAAAACTCCGAGGCACAATTAATCAGTGAAATGATCTAACGCAAGTGGTCAGATCTCTTCTCCCACTGTTCAGTGCACAGTTGAGTGGGAAGCAGAGAAATCACTGACGAGGAGGCTTCTGGTTGGCTTCCTGAGAGGAAGAATATTAAATAAAATGGGAAGTTTGAGGCAGAAAATTAGTCACCAAGCAAAAGGAAAGCGGTAAAGTGTGCCTCTGCTGGAGACACTGATGTCAGCGTGGATGTCAGCTGCTTTGAGGGCAGGTGCGCTGGAAGAATTGACACTTTTAGCAACTAAAAGGAGAAGCAGCCAAGTCCCCACAAGACAGAAATGCATATAAAATGTAATTATCTCTCATGCATCCTTCGATATTAATTCATATCGGAAAGAAAAACTTCTGAGAATTAAGATGTACGTAAACTGTCCAAATATGGCCGCTATTGGCAGTTCTGAGTCTGTTCTAACAGACGATGTCTCCTAATGGTTTTCTTCATCTGTACTCCTAGCTCTGAATGAACACTTGACTCGATGACAAAAATCACTCGTATATTATCCAGAACTGGCTATGAGTTGAGGCTTTGAGAGGATTTTATCCTCGTCAAGGTTGTAATATTGTTTACATGAGATGATGGAAGCTATGTGGCTTGTGGTAACTGTTGTGCTGTTTGTGGACCGATGTTACATACCACACTTCCTCAATCCCCAGGCAGTTCCAGTGGCCTCTGAGAAGCTGGTTGTGTGAGGTCTTCCTTCCACGTGTGAGGCCTTCCTTCCAGGGGTGCCTATGCTCTCCCAGAAACCTGCATCCAACCACACCTGTTTCAGCTTTTAGTGAGAGAGAACCCAAGAGTGGCAAAATACCCAAACTTTATAAACCCCAACAGCAGTGGAGAAGTAAACACTCGTTTGAGGTGAGAGGGCAACCAGAACAGCTCCTTGGGATATTTTTATGCTGCCTCTCAGAAATGCTCACTTCACATCCTGACATTTGAAAAGCAGAGTTAGATGATATTAAAGAGAGCACTTGAGCAGCCTAAAATTTACCCAAAAAAATAACTAAAGGAAACTCAAGTGCTCTTAAGCCTCACCATTTGGTGATTGAAAGTAAAAATCACATTTTAGTCACGGCCAATGTATTTGGAACTCAGAAGATTCTTATAATATTGCATACAACAGTATTATACTCAGAAAATGTAATGGCAGACATTTTATTTCCTAAAATTTTTGAACTTCTATATAACAAAAGGTAATATTTTTTTATATTAGCATCTCCATTTAATGTACTCTTCAGTGTTAAAAAGCACAGGGAATATTTGGAAAATTACTTCCAGAAGAGATTATAATGAAACAAAAGCAAATATAGAGAGCCCTGGAGCAGCATAAAACTCTACAGACAGACTGATAAAATTAAAATATTCCTCAGGCAATTGATGCTTCCAGGTGTTAGGATTGAAGCTCAAGGAATCAAGAGAAGGATAATACTATCTTGTTTTAAAAAAAATTCTTGATAACAGCGGTTATTTTCATAAACTCACAGTGTTCTTCATCCATTCTTTTTTTTAATATTTTCTTGGGGGCTTTAATAAAATCTGTGCACACTTCTTTCAGAACAAAAATACAATTGCCTATTGGCATGGTATATTCTAGGTAGATATGATTGTGCACCATAGAAAACAGAAGAAACTTTAGCAAATATAATACTTTGAAGGAATTGCAACAGTAAAGAAACACACTTTCTCCAACTTAAACATACCCATACCTTGGGGGAAATCCTTTTCTAAACATGGAGAAGTGGGTACCAGTACATCCCTAAGTGAGATGCAAACTGTGCATATCTGTGGCAACCCAGTCCCTCTGCCTCCATTTCTCAAGCAGCACATCTGTGTCCTCTTTGTTTATGACACAGAAAACTACTAAAGCATTGATTTTGAGGTTGGCCACAGCTTTTCAACCCATGCTTGGAGGTATTAATGTGGTCTTTGAAAAATAATTAACATATAGCCTCACTTTATCTTCTGCACAAACAATATTTATTCCTGTTTCATGAGTTTTAGAGTATTGGGTAGTTTGGGTGGTTTGCATATGTATGGCCCAAAGACTTGTGTTTGAATGCTTGACCTATAGGGAGTGGCACTATTAGGATGTTCAGCTGTTTTGGAGTAGGTGTGGCCTTGTTGGAGGAAGTGGGTCACTATGGGGGCAGGCTTTTAGGTCTCAAATGCTCAAGATACACCTAGTGTGGGAGACAAGTTCACTTCCTCTTGCCTGCAGATCAAGATGTAGAACTCTCAGCTCCCTCTCCAGTACCATGTCTGCCTGATGCCTCTATGTCCCACCATGAAGATAATGGATTAAACCTCTGAAACTAAGCCAGCCCCAATTAAGTGTTTAACTTTATAAGAGTTGCCTTGGTCATGATGTCTCTTCACAGCAATAGAAACCCTAAGACAATAGTCCTAGGCAAAGCTTTGTTTTCCTTACCTGATAATGGCATTTATATGATAAGACTACAAGACTAAACTCTCCATTTTTTTTTATGGTAAAGGGAGAAGTAGGCAACTCACAGCCTGTTCTCAGCAAACCATTGATCTAATAACATGGTTAAAGTTGAGTGCTTTGTTCAAGTTAGGAAGAGTCTGAAGGCTTCCTCCAACCTGAGCTCAGTAAGGTTAGCTGAGGTTTTCTTTTTCCTTTTTGTAACTGATTTTTAAGTTCAGCAGCATTTGTTTTCTCAGTGATAACCCTCTGATTCTGGTGAGATGGAAATCTCAAAGCGATTTTCATTTTCATTGCCCTGATGCCTAAACACACACAGCTATAGCATCTATTATTTGAGGAAAATATCAAAACCATAATACATCAAATAAAATGGAGCTTCACCAAAAATGGCTCTGAGAAAAGTGGATACCCACATGCAGAGGGATGAAACTAGATTCCTATTCAGCTCAGTAACCCATTTACTGTTGAAGACTGGGGTTTGTTTGTTTAAATTTTGCAGTTCTTTACATATTGCGGGTGTTTACCCCTGTCCAGTATGTGGTTTTTGGAAATCTTTAGAGGCTGTATTTTCAATCTGGTGATGGCTTCCCTTGGTATGCAGGGGTTGCTTTTGCTTCTTCTTTTTCTCCCCATGTATCTATCATTTGTCAATATGCAGAATTATTTCTTATGCAGAAAGTCCTTATCTATGTCTAAATTTTAAGTGTTTTACATATGCGTTTCTCTAGCAGTCTCAAAGTTTCAGATCCCTTGACCCATTTTTGAATTGATTTTGTGTGGTGTGAGAGATGGAGATCTAGTTTTGTTCTTCTGCACGTGGATGTTTGGAGTTTATATTCATTCCTTTCCTCACTGCTGTGGCTGCCCCAAAGGAAGCAACTTAAGGAAAGGTGAGTTTACTTTTGCTTGTGGTTTGAGAAGATACAGTTCCCATGACAATGAAGGCACACTGGCAGGAGGAGGAGGACATTCACAGATAGGCTACACAGAATGCTGGCTCTCAGCAACTTCCTACTTTTCCAGTCCATAGAGCAGTGATTCTCAACCTTCTTGATGCTACCATACTTTAATATAGTTCCTCATGTTGTGGTGGTCCCCAACAATAAAATTATTTTCATTGCTACTTCAGAACTGTCATTTTGCCACTGTTACAAATTGTAACACAAATATTTGATAGTAGTGACCCACAGGTTGAGAACCACTGAGTAGACAATGCCATCAGCATTCAGAGCAGATCCTCCCACCCTCTTCAGTTCAGCACCCCTTCCCCGCCCCCAAAACTACCTTAGAGATGTCCTCAGAGGTGTTTCCTCGCAGATCTAAGTCCAGACAAGCTTACAAGGTACATTAACCATCGCAGTGTCCCTCTGTGTTTCCATGGGAACTTTAGGATTGCTTTTGCATTTTCATCGTGTTGAGTCTGTAGGATGTTTTCAGTAATATTGCCATCTTCACAAGATTCACATTGCCAGTCTAGGAGCTTGGAGGCCTTTCTAGACATAAGTGTCTTCAGTTTTTCCTTGGCGTCTTACAGTTTTCTTTGTGGAGGTCTTCACCTCCTTTATTAGCTTTATGAACTATTGTAAATGCAATGTTTCCTGATTTCTTAGCATGTTCATTGTGAGGATATGGAAAAGCTCCCAAGTTGTCTCTGGAATTTGCCACTTTACAGAGTGTTTATAGATCTAAGAGAAATCTGGTAGAGGGTTTGGGTTTAAGATATGGTTTTTGTGTTTCCTGCAAGTAGGATAAATAGAGTTTTTACTTATTAGTGTTCCTTTTATTTATCATATTGTTCTAAGAATTCATTCTAAACTTTAAAGAAAATATTTAAGCTTTTTTCCCATTCAGTGTAATGTTGGCAATAGCTTTGTTGTATATAGATTTATTATGCTGAGATAAATTCTACTTCTTGTTTCTTTGGGGGGTTATTAAAACTATGTGTTGAATTTCATTACATTTTCCCCTGCAACTTGTGATGATCATGTTACTTCTGTCTTTGTGTCTATTTATATGCTGCCTTACATTTATTGTTTTGCATAGGTTGAACCAACCTTGCAGTCCTGCGAGGAAACCAGTTTAGCTGTGATCTCCTTAACGTGCTTTTGCATTCAGTTTTCAAGTATTTTATGGAGAACTTTTAAGTCTCTGTTTATCAGAAAATGGTCTATTACTTTTTTGTTGCTATATGCTTATTTTGCTATCAAGGTGGCACTGTGTTGATTGGATGGATTTGGTAGTCATCTTTCTTTTCTATTTTGTAGAACTGTTCAAGATGTATTGATTGTTCTTCCTTAAACATTTGGTAGAATTCAGCATGAATCTGTCTGGTTCTGGGCTTTTCTTTATGTGCATTATTTTACTCCTTCACTCTTCTTGCATGTTAGGATTCTGTTTAATATTCTCTTGATTTAATTTTGGTGCATACATATATTTAGGATTTACCAAGTTCTCAATTTCTCAGTGTTTTAGAGTAAAACTTTTCAAAATATTTTGAGTCCCTGGATATGTCATTGTAGTCTATTGCAAACGCTCCCCTCATCTTTATTATCTCCATTTTTATTAGTTTGGCTAGATGTTTGTCAACATGTCCCTCCCCCCAAACTCAACTGTTTCTTAATTGATTCTATCCATTGTTTTTTAGTCTCTATCTCATTACTTTTTGTCATGATCTTTATTATTCCCTGCATTTGCATTTAGTATGTTCTAAACCTGTTTGGACATCATCTGGCTGAGATTTCTCAGAATTTTTTAATACAAATATTCATAGCCAAAAGTTTTCCTCTTAGAACTGCCTTAACTATGTCTCAGAGGTTCCAATATAATAGCTATCATTTTTATTTGCTTCTAGGAACTTCATAAGGTTTAATTTCAACAAAATATATTTATTTCTTCACCTTATGCCCAGGCATTGTGGCATATGCATAGAACCCAGGAGAAGACGGAAGGAGGGACACAGAAGTTCAAGGCCAGCAAGTCTACCTGGTATGTTCCAGGTCTGTCACATATACAGAGAAAGAAAAGAAAAGTCACCATTATGGTATATATATATATATATATATATATATATATATATATATATATATGTATATATATATATGTAAATATTCACATATGTGTATTTATATACATGTATATATTTATAGTATGTATTATAGATTATGTATAATGTTTCTCCCATCTCTTTATACTTTCAAATAATGTTTCTGTATCTACCCCTTAAGATCGTCAGATTATCTATGACAGTGCTTGGCAGGCAAGACTGTTGAGTTCTGACCACCAAATGGGCAAAGAGATATGCTATGTATCTAATTTTGACCAATGAATTATAAAAAGAATGACATATGTCACTTCCAGGTTAGACTACTTAATTGCCCATTAAGACCTTCCACAACTCCAAATCTCATTTTTAAACTTTTGAAATATCATTCATGAAATAGTTCCCTACTGTTATAATAAAATGTGACTTTGTTTTTAGTGCTGGCAATGGGATCCACAGTCCTCATCAATGAGGTGATGTATTACTGAGTTATAAATTAAAGCCCCGGTTGACATTCTTATATGTCCTGCTCCAAAGGCTGGAACACAAAACCACTGGCATACACAGTGGTGGAGGCATGTGTGCTCAAGTAGTGTTGCTTTTCCTTTCAATGTTTATTAAGCACTAAGGTTGTGCTAGTTACTGTCCAAAATATTTATTTAATTCTTGCAGGGTTGTTTTGAGGAACATATCTTTAAAAACCCTACATTCAAAAAAGGAAATTGAACCTCAAGAGCCATGTAAAGTTTTCAGTCATACAGGCTAATAAAAGGCAGACTGTCCATATCTGGAATACAAACTTAGAACCGTCATATTTATGTAGCACCTATAGACCCTCCATGATCTCAATCAGTGTGTGTCATGGATGTTGTTTGGGGGAGGGCAATGAGGTGCTTCAGAATGTCTCCCCTTCCTCCTTTTTGGATTTTTCCTCATTCTCAGACGGCATTTCCCATGGGAGCCCTTCCTCATCAGTCTTGCCAACAATGGACCAAGTTAGTACATTTTGGTTGACTTCATTTTGTACTGTTAGATATTCAGTTTCAGTTCCCTAGTGATATCCATAAATTTCATGCTCGTTGATGTCTTGTAAGGGCAAAATGTCTTATTAAGCTTGAAGAGGAGGCAAAATGATTCTAAGAGACAGGGACAGTGGCTAACTTCAAGGAAAGTTTTCCAGACACAGCACAGCCAATGAAGACATGCACAAGACCTGCACAAGTTCAAGCCAGCCAAAAATCCCAGCAATGAGAAAGTGAGGGTGTGTCACAAAGTCCCATTTCTATCCAAAAATCATTTACAGTTGATAGCTCCTGGGAGAAGGAAAATCAGTTTTCTTTGATGAAGTGACACCATGTGTCAATCATACTCCAGGACAGACCTTGTGTTTAGGAATAGTTGGCCCACAAAGAACAGACTTGTGGTTTTTAGTGCTTTGCTCCATCTGTTTTAGATTTCTTTTGAAGGTAGAAAGAACACAAAATTGTCTAAGTAGGGAGGTAGAGGAAAGTTTGGGAGGAGTTCAGGGAGGGGAAAGAATACAATCAAAATATTTTATATGAAATTCTCAAAAAGTAAGTTTAAAAATATTTTTAAAAGTATTAAAAACTCAGGTTGGGCGTTGGTGGTGCACGCCTTTAATCCCAGCACTCGGGAGGCAGAGGCAGGTGATCTGAGAGTTCTAGGCCAGACTGGTCTACAGAGTGCCAGGATAGGCTCCAAAGCTACACAGAAAAATCTTGTCTTGAAAAACCAAAAAAAAAAAAAAAAAAAAAAAGAAAGAAAGAAAGAAAGAAGAAAGGAAAAAAGAATTAAAAATTCATGCAACAGGTTTCTTTAATGACCATTATAAAACAGGCAAGTCTTTGTTAAAGTCGGTGAATGCAATTTTTCTGAAGTTTTGAGCACATAATGCAAATCTCCATATGTGTGGTCACTATTCATTTACCTAGGACAATATGAGTTCATGCTATCTATTTATTAAATGTCCTTTAGAGCCAAATATCAAAAAGGATCTACCTTTAGGAATCTCTTCTTGCAAATGTCATCATTTTTAATGAATATACGTATCTATGTGGAAATAAATAAGAAAAGGGGAGTATCTGTGGCATGGAAGATGAGGCGGCAATGCTCAAATACCAAAAACGTAGTTACTCTTCTACTTTCAAGGAGAAGCATAGGGAGAAGCATAGGGTGTTCTGGGAACAAATAAGAAATTACCCTACTGTGTGGTGAATTACCCTACTGTGTGTTGGAGGAAGTGAGTTGGGGAAGGAGTCTCTAATACATTTGAGCTGAGGTCAGGGAGATGAGTTATGTCAACCCTAGACAGAGATCACAGCAGACTTCGGCAGGCAATGATGTTATCTTGTTGAAGAGGGGAAAAATAGTTTTCATGAGATTTAAATAGTTTTCATGAGATTTAACCTGAAAGACCCCCAGACCCCTAAGGGCCTCAGGATCCTGAGGAGCCCCCAAGACTCAGAAACCAGACCAAGAGCTGCCAAAGCCAGAGGGTTTATTGGACAAATGCGTATTCGGGTTTCAGCAATATCGGGAAAGCTGCACACCCCAGCAAGGGTGACAGGCTCCTTGTATAGGAAAAAACCACAGATCAGCATACAGGCAAGGGGCACAACGTGACTGATTACAAAGTAAGATCTCATGTTAGAGTGGTCACCCAGGTGTGACCTGCTTTTCTACAAAGGAAAAAACACAGAATGTACCCTGGAAAGCCCTTGATTGTCTGTTGGCCAGCCAGGTGTGACCCAAAGAGGGTTGTCTTGGCGATTGCCCCCGTCTAAACCATAGGATGTGCCCGGGGTTGGGGCCAACTTCCTTGTAATGGGCCAAGGCCTGTGGAAACTTTTTCTCTCTGTGAACTAAAATCTTTCAAAACTTTTTCTCTCAGCAAACTAAAATATTTCAAACCAAAATCCCAGCAGAGGTGATGATATACATCTTTAGCCCCAGCACTCAGGCAGGTGGATTGCTGTAAGTTCAAAGCCACCCTGGTGTACATAATGAGTTCCAGAAGAGCCAGGGCTACAAAATAGGGAGACACTGTCTCAAAACAAACAAGTTCTTCAAGCTATTTCTCAGCCCTCCTTGAATGGTTATTTTCTGATAATCCTCTCTTGCTATAGAGGATTTAAATACATTTTAATCACCATGAATGTTTCAGGATATGTGTTTACACTGTATGAAGATATGTCCTTGTGATTGGTTTCATAAAGAGTTGGTTGGTCAATAGCTAGGCAGGAGAGAAGACATGGGACTTCCTGGGAAGAGAGAAACTTGGGGAGCATCCTGGTGCATTGGAGACACTGGCAAGACATGGAGGAAGCTGGATGTACTGAATGAAAGAAAGGTAAAAAGCCATGTGGCAGAAGGTAGATTAATTAAAAACAAGTTAATTTAATGTATAAGATCTAGTTAGGAACAAGCCTAAGTTAAGGGCCAAACTATCATAATTAATAATAGGTCTCCATGTAATTATATGTGGGCTGGTGGTTCCAAAGAAAGTTTGACTATGCATGAGATCATTTTAAAGAATTTTATTCAATTTGGATGGTGAAATATTAAAATATTTGATTCAAATTAGAGAATTGTCTTTCTAACATTCTTCAAATACCCAAACACATACATATTCACACTTCCACATGGATATACATTTTCATACATGGGGTAATATGCCTCCATTCACACACACACACACACACACACACACACACACACACACACTCACACCCATGTATGCTGAATATTCATATCCAATAATATACCTTCACTTATGCACTCACTAATCCATGAGTGTAGTTGTATGCACTTCATCCCTAGATGCAGCTTATTTATTCAACATTTTAATGAACTCAGCAATCAAAAGAACAACCTATGGCTTAGTAATACTGTTATCCAATGAAAGGAACAAAGAATAAGGCTGATGAAAAATACAGGCCATAATTTCAGGTTGATATAGAAATAAACCAAGAGATATGATAGCTAGTAAAGGCTCTCAGATTAGAGGGACAGAGGCTTATCTGGAAGGCAATGTTTCAGCAGAGATCTTAGCCATAATAATGACTTGACTATTGAGATAAGAATAGGGTAGGGTGGAGAAGAGTAAATGCTTGGAAAGTGGTTGAGTAGGCAAAGAACCAAAACATGGCAATTATGTCTGAACTTTTGTGATTAACAGTGGAATGAGATGAAACTAAAAAGAGTGAGATAGGCGTCAAATTAAGAGAAGCCCTGTAAATTGTGATATTGGATTTGAATTTTTTTTTGGTTTTGTTTGTTTGTTCATTTTGTTTTTGAGACAAGGTCTCTCTGTGTAGCCCGAGGTGTCCTGGAACTCCATTAGATCAGGCTGGCCTGAAACTCACAGAGATCTGCCTGCCTCTGACTCCTGAGTGCTGGGATTAAAGGTGTAGGCCACCACACCCTGCTAAAATTTGAATATCTTCTAAGAACAAAGAGAGATAATCCTAACAGTCCAATTTGATGGGGTCTGTTTGTTTGTTTGTTTGTTTGTTTGTGATACTGGGGAATGAATCCAGAACCTCAAACATGCAAGTCAATGACTCCAGCACTGAGTTCTAGCTCCACCCTGCATGGTTACTATAGTCTGAGGAACACGCTGGAGAGAATGGGAGTGGAGTCCAGGACACATGAGGATATTGATGCAATCTGCCATAAAAGACACAGTGGTTTACAGTGGTTACAGCAGATGTGGGAAAATAATAGGTGTTTAGAATACAGTTTGGAAGACCAGACTTTTGCAAATCTAATGTAGTGATTAAAGGAAGAAGGTTATCATAGATACCTTCCAGGTCTTTGGTTGGAAGATCTGAGATAACTGTAGTAACTAGACCTTGTTTAATCACCTATGTCGATATAGTAGCTCACATTTATCCAAAGCTTTCTGTGTGCCACATGTGTGCTTTGCATATATTACTTTATTATTATTCTTTATAGCATCCCTACTGAGGTTGATCCTATTAGCTCTGCTTACAGATGAATTAAAGCTCACTATGATGAACTTCTCCAAGTTCCAAGGCCTTGAACGTAAATGCTGGTGTGGAATTTAAATGCAACTACTCTGAAGTTGGAACCACCTTAGTGAGACTGGATGACTACACTAAAGAATGGATCGTTGTTATACATGGATTGTAAATGTATTTACTACTAGCTTCTTGCTTGTAGTACAAGCTACTAGCTCAAGTTGACTCAGATGGTGTATTGGACAGAGTTCATCAAACTGACAATCAAGATTATCTATCACAGATCGTGATCAATTTCCTGTCATTTGTATCATCACTCAAGAAGAACAAGAGGGTTGAGATATTATGTTGTATGTGCTGGACTATCAGGTGATGCAGGGATATTGAAAAGATTAATTAAAATGGAGTTGAAGATTATGCTTGGATTTTACACATGCCTATGCCCAGTTAACATAACATTTGGTGAAGGTACATTTGATCTGTTTAAAAATGAATGGTCTCAGAGATGAGTGCTTTAGGTGCATTTTCTCTTCGCTACTAATTATGGTTGGTAGAACACCACATGGTTGGTAGTCTGAATCAGAGCCTGTTATTAAATGTAGTTCTACTTCTTCTAAATTAGACTATTCATTTTTATATAATTTTCTAGGCCTCTTTACCTCATTATTCTCCTTCTCCATATTCATTCCTAGTCTTGTATTCTACTAGGCTCTCACCACCCAGCAGTCCTGATATCCTTTCTACCGTTCATCTCCCCTGGAGTTATAGTCTATATTTCGTTTGGATTCTAGGCAGGAGGGAGTGAATGAGAAGAGGACATTCCCAATGAGAAGAGCAAAATGATGAGAGACAAGGTTGGAAATGACACTCTTGATATCAGTTATCTGTAAGAGAAAGAAAGCTGCATCAAAGGTTCTACTTAAGACACTTAAGGAAAATCAGGGCTAAGTAGTCTTAAAGCAAATGTCTCTCCCTGTATCACTCATTCTGAGACTCCAGTGGAAGAATAATGGGATTTATTCTTGTTTTGTTTCTATTGCTGTGATAAAATTCTCCAACAAAAAGAATTAGGGGAGAAAATGGTTTGTTTCAACTTACAACTGCAGTTTGTGATTCATTATTTAGGGGAAATTGAAGTAAAATTTAAACAGTATTTGGGGTTCAGGCAGAAGGCTTACAGCAGGTGGGTTGGGGTTGGCTAAAACGTTCTGATCTGAGGGTAAAAAGGAAACAAGAAAACCTGGTTCACACATGCATTCCTCTCATGGTTCTTCATTCTTCATTAAATGTTCTTCCCCAAAAGTTTCATTTCTCCTTAAATGTTCTCTCTAATAATTTTCCCTCTATAAGTTCTCTCTTAAAGGTCTCTTTCAAAGATTCTCCTTAAAAATTCTCCTAGAGTTCTTTCTAAAAAATTATCTAAAAGTCTTTCTAAAAGTTTCCTAAAAGATCCTTCTAAAAATTCTCTGAAAATTCCCTCTAAGAATTTTCTAAGAGTTCCTTCTCATCCCACAAGGCTTCTAGTTTTTATATCCATAGGTACATTTAAAAACTCTATGACAATAGGGTACACATACCTCCCATCTAGGAAGGCAGATAATATTGGAAATCAGTATGGCGGTTTCTCAGAAAAATGGGAATCAGTCTACCTCAAGATACAGCAATTCCACTCTCAGGCATATACCCAAAGAATGCACATTCATACAACAAGGACATCTGTTCAACTATGTTAATAGCAGCATTATTTGTAATAGCCAGAACCTGGAAGCATCCTAGATGCCCCTCAACCGAAGAATGGATCAAGAAAAGTGGTACATTTACACAATGGAGTACTACTCAGCAGAAAAAAAAAATGGAATCTTGAAATTCCTAGGCAAATGGATGGAACCAGAAGAAACCACCCTGAGTGAGGTAACCCCATCACAAAAAGATAAACATGGTATGTAATCAATCATATATGGACATTAGACATAGAGCAAAGGATTACCAGCCTACAATCCACATCTCCAAGGAAGCTAAGAAAAAAGGAAGTCCCTAAGAGAGACATACATGGTCATTCCCCGCCCCGCCCCCGCAGAAGGAGAAACAGACAAATTGGGAGCACGGTGGAGGGGGGACTAGGAGAAAGAGGAGGGGGGAAGAGAACGTGAGGAATCAGGAAGATTGAGTGGGGGGCGGAATAGAGGAGAACAAGAAAAGAGATACCATAATAGAGGGAGCCATTATAGGTTTAAAGAGAAATCAGGCACTAGAGAAATGTCCAGAGGTCCACAAGGATGACCCCAACTAAGAATCTAAGCAATAGTGAAGAGGCTACCTTAAATGCCCTTCCCCTATAATGAGATTGATGGCTACCTTATATGCTGTCCTAGAGCCTTCATCCAGTAGCTGATGGAAGCATAAACAGAGATTCACAACTAAGCACTGAGGCATACTCCTGGAATCCAGTTGTAGAGAGGGAGCAGTGATGAGCAAAGGGGTCAAGACCATGCTGGGGAAACCCACAGACAGCTGACCTGAACAAGTGAGAGCTCCCAGACTGACAGCTGCACAGGACCAAACCAGGCTCCCTGAACATGGATGTTAGCTAGGAGGCCTGGCAGTCTTTGTGGCCTCTGGTAGTGGAACCAGTATTTATCCTGAGTGCATGAATGGAATTTGGTAGCCAACTTCCCAGGGAGGGAAACTTAGTATAGGCCCTGCCCCAAATGACTTCACAGACTTTGATGACCCCTCATGGAAGGTCTCACCCTCTCTGGGGAGTATACGGGGGATGGGATGAGGGGGTTGGTGGGGTCATGGGAGGGTGGGAGGGAGAGGGAACTAGGGTGGATATGTAAAATAAGATTGTTTCTAACTTAAATAAAATTTATTTTTAAAAAAGCAGGTCAAAATACCAAAAAAAAAAAAAAAGATATTGATAAAAGCAGGCGCAGCAGGGAGATGTGATTTGCAAAACTTCCTGCAAACTTAAGTCTCAGAGGAACTGTGACTTGTAAAACATGCTCTTACTGGAATCCTGATGCAGAGAAGGACAATTGAAGAGCAAAGGGGTTCAGACCAGGCTGGTGAAACCCACAGAAACAGCTGACCTGAACATTGGGGAACTCTTGCTCCCCAGACTAATAGCTGGGATACCAGCATGGGACTGATCCAGACCCCAGGAACATGAGTTTCAGTGAGGAAACCTCGGAAATCTACGGAACCTCCTGTAGTAGTTCAGTACTTATCCCTAACATAGGTGTGGACTTTGGGAGCCCATTCCACATAGAGGGATACTCCCTGAGCCAAGACACACAGGGGTGGGCCTAGGTCCTATCCCAAAGGATACACAGACTCTGATGACACCCTATGGAAGGCCTCGCCATCCAGGAGGAGCAGAAAGGATATGTGATAGGTAGGGTTTTAGTTGCAGGGAGGATGGTAGGGAAGGATCGGAGGAAGAAGGGAACTGGGATTGTCATGTAAAACAATCTTGTTTCTAATTCAAATAAAAAAAAAATCTGAAAAAAACCTGCTCTTAACTGGATAAAGGGAACTTCTCAGTGCTACATCAAAGGGAAAAACTAAGGCTATGTAGTGTGAGAACTGGAGGCTGCTGCATCCAGCCTCATAAGCAGTGGGGACACTCTTAACACTAACACCCAGTGAGAAGAAATTCCTTTCTCTGGGGCCTATTTGAGACTATAAAGCACCCTGTATATCCTATATATAAGCAAATTCATAATAAAAAATATTCTGGAGTTGATACCTAGAATATTAATTGCTACTTCTGTTATAAATGATAAATGCTTGCAGCAAAATGCCTGGTCACCTCACATCTACACTAAAAACCTGAGATAAATGAATGAATATATGTTTATTTGCTTGCTTGTGTTTGGCTTGATTACTCCACTCTTAATAGTTCAGGATGCCCTGCCTAGAGAATGATGTCACCCACAGTGGGGTAGGACTTTCCATATCAACAAACTTAAGACAAATGCCCCAGACATGGCCACAAAATGACACCATTCTGATGGGGAATGTACTTCTTTGCATGTTTATCTTGTTGATTATTAAATAAAGTACTTGTTTGGCCAATGGCAGCAAGTTAGACAGGACTAAGAGTCAAAGAGGATTCTGGGAAATGTAGTAGAGAAGTGGTCATCCACGCCAGAAGTGACATAGCAAAGAGAATCATATTTAAGAAGGAGAAACAGGAAGTGTGGTCAGGCTTTTTCAAAGAACATTGGTTAGACCTGCCATAGCCTCCTGGGTGTTGAGATTTCTTTACCCTTTTCTATTTTCATTCTAGTTTAACTAGAACTGCCTTATCTCCTTAATTGTTCTTATTTCTATTACAGTTGTATCTTCTTTTTCTCCACTGTTTGAATACTAATTGTCTTATTTGGGTTATTTCCTTTCCATTCTTATCCTCTGTAACTAATATTTTACATACAACATAGAATATTTGTTCTTTTTCTACCAAAAATTATTGGAGTTAAAGTAACAAATGTTTTTTTAATGGCTACTTATGTATTATCACAGTAGGCCTAACCATCAGCTGTGATTACTTCCATAGTTAATAGTTGACTTTCAGAATAGAGTTGCAAATAATAGAATCCAGTGCCCAGAAGATATGGTCTGAAGGTTTACCTATGGATCTCCATCATGGTGCCCAGTGAGGAAAAATGGCATCTCAAGCCAAATACAACATAGTTACACTTAAATATTGCAAATACTTCCACTGAAAGGTTGAAGATCATGAATGAGTTAAAATAAATCCAAGGCTGGTGATGTAGTTCAGTTGATAGAGTACTTGTGCAGCATACTCAAAGCCCTGGGTTCAATCCTAAGCACTGCATAAACTGGTTAAGAAGATACATCCCTTTAATCTAGCACTTGAGAGATAGAGAAACAGATGTTCTCGGTCAACTCTGAACTACATAGTGAGGACAAGGCTAGCACAGGCTACAAAAAAGCTGGTCTTCAAAAGCAAAAAGAGTGAGGGAGGGAAGAAGGGAGGGAGGAGGAGGAGGAGGAAGAAGAAGAAGAAGAAGAAGAAGAAGAATCCTATCGTGAGTACTCTGAGATGTCAAGGTACACACATCCCAATACAGAAACACAAGAAGCATGAAAGACTAAGGCAACATGACTATTCCAAAAAGTACTGATTTCAGTTATGGACTGTAATAAGAATGAATTAGATGAAATTCTAGACAAATACTTCAAAAGAATGATTATGATATTGTTCAACAAAAGAGTCCACAATCCCCTGAATAAGTTTAAAGAAAACATAAAAAGTGGAATGAAATAAAGAAGTAAATGCAATAGGGATTCAGAAAAAAATACCGAAAGAAGCAAATTTAAATTTGGGATATGAAATATTAAAGTTTTATTTGAATTTTTAAAAGTCAAATAAAAACAATAGAAATCCTCACCAGTAAATGTATCAACTGGAAGATAGAATAGAGGGGCTCAAGACAACATAAATTCAGACAAGGACAAAAAGAAAATATGAATAGAACCTGCAAGATTTCTAAGATACCATTAAAAGGGGACATTGAAAGAGAAGTTCAAGCAAAAAGTATAGAAAATATATTCAATTAAGTCAGGAAAATATTTCTCAAATGTAGGAAATGGGATGCCCATTCAGATACATGAAGTCCTTGGAATGCCAAACAGACAAGGCTATAAGAAAGTCTTTCCACATCATACAACAGTGCACCAAGGATACAGAATGAAGAATATTGAAAGTTTCAAAAGAAAAGCACAAAGTCACATATAAAGGCAGCCCCATCAGAATAAAAGCAGTTTTTTCAACACACACTCTAAAAGCTAGATAAACAAGGCACAGTGTTTGTCAAGTCCTGGAAGATAGTAACTGCTGGTGCAGATAGCTATATCCAGAAAAACTGTCCTTCATAATTGAAGCAGAAAGAAACATTTTCCACACTAAACACAACTAAAATCATGAGACCATTAAAGCAGTACTGCAGAAGACACTTAAAAAAATCCTGCATCCTGAAGAGAAAGAGATGCATATCTATGAGACTATATAAAGGAACAAATGAGTGAATAAAGAACAGAAGAGTATCAAACACTAAAGTAAAACCAAAGTGACATAAATTGATTCACACCTTTCAATAGAAACTTAGAAGTTAATGGTCTCAATTTATCATGAAATAGACATGCACTTTCATCCTGGATTAAAAGCAAGACTTGATATTTGTTGTCTAAAAGAAACTCACCTCACCAGCAGTGACAGAGATGGTGTGAAAAGATGAAAAATTACAGCCCAACCAAATGGGGCTAGGTAGTGATACTAACACCTGACAAAGTGGACCTCAAATCCAAATTAGCAGAGATAAATAAGGTTACACGATGCTCATATACTTCAACTACATGCACCTTGTGCACACTTTGTATGGAGTACGTAATGAACAATTTTAAAGGGTTTCAATCTATGTCAGGCCCATAAAAGAAAAAGGAGAAAGGTACCACAAGAGACTCACCATGAATGAAGTAAAAATTCAGCAGATGCAGACTTTACTACACCTGATTTCAAAACTACACAGACATGGGCAAAAAAACCAGCATGGTATCACCAGAAACTATATTTACATAGGCCAATTAATGGAACAGAATCTAGGATCCAGAAAACAATCAGTGCATCTTCAGGTAAGAGATTCTTGAAATACACTGGAGAAAGGACACTGTCTTGAACAAGTAGCACTAGAAAAACTAGACAGTAAAATATAGAAGAATGAAACTGCAGGCCTATTTTTTTAGCCTGTACAAATAAACCCCAAACAGATCAAAGACCTTAATGTAAGGCCTGAAATATTTACCAGCTATGCACCTAACAGAGAATTAATATACAAAATATTATATATAAAGAATGCAAAAACATAATGCTAAAAAAATCCAGTCAAAAAATTGGGCAAATGGCCCAAATAAACACTTCTTAAAAGAAGTGAATTACATACATGAAAAAAAGTTCAGTGTCTTTAGCCATCAGAGTAATGAAGATTTTTGCATTACATTGACATACCATCACATGCCAGTTAGAATATCTATCATAAATAAAACAAAATAACTTGGGTGGTTGTTACACATGCTTTTAATCCCAGCACTCAGAAGGCAAAGGCAGATGCTTTCTGAGTTCTAGGCCATCCTGGTTCCAGGACAGTGATGGCTCCACAGAGAAACCTTGACTCAAGAAAATAAAACAAACAAACAAACAAACAAACAAAAACCACACATGAGATAAAAGCAACCTTTATACAGTGCTGGAGGAACTATAAACTAGTACAGAATACTGAGAAAAAAACCTTACAGAGAAGTGGTTCTCACCCTGTGGGTCATGGCCCCTTTGGAGCTTGAATGACCTTTTTACAGGGGTCACTTAAGACCATTGGAAAACACAGGTATTATAATTCATAACAGCAGCAAAATTATAGTTATGAAGGAGCAATGAAAATAATTTTATGGTTGGGGGTCGCCACAACATGAGGAACTAACTGTATTAAAGAGTTACAGCATTAGGAAGGTTAATAACCACTGATATAGAAGTTCCTCAAAAAACCTGTATCAGCCGGGCGTTGGTGGCGCACGCCTTTAATCCCAGCAGTCGGGAGGCAGAGGCAGGTGGATCTCTGTGAGTTCGAGGCCAGCCTGGTCTCCAGAGCGAGTGCCAGAATACGCTCCAAAGCTACACAGAGAAACCCTGTCTCGAAAAATCAAAAAAAAAAAAAAAACCAAAAACCAAAGACAAAAACAAAAACCTGTATCAAACTATAGTACAATAAAACCAATATACACTAAAGATATCTGCAAACTCATGTTTAGTGCAGCACTGGTCATATATATGTTGCCAAAATATAAAATCAACCTAGCTATGTTTCAACAGGTGAATAAAGAAAATATATGAGTATCATTCAGCAAAAAAAGTAAATCCTTCCCTGTGCAAGAAAGTCGTTAGAATTGGAGGACATTGAGCGGCATACCTCAGACTCAGAGACAAGCGTCACATGTGGAAAATTAAGAAGTATGAAAGTTGATTAGGACCTTTGGTACTCAGAAGGGAACCCAGGGAGGTGGGCAAGTGGAGGGTAGTAGTAGTATGGAAGTACACAAATATGCAAGGTTTGCATTTCTTAATGTAAATTTAATTTATGGGGGTGCTTTGTTTGCATATATATCAGTGTACTACTTGAATATCTGGTATGTAAGGGGGTCAGAAGAATTCCCAGGAACTGGAGATACAGATGGATGAGAGCCAGTATGCAGGTGTTGGGGATCTAGCCTGAGTCCTCCCTAAGAGTAGCCAGTGTTATTATATGCTGAGCCATCTCTCCAGCCCGTATTCTTTACTTTGAACAATCTCTCTCTGCCTCTGCCTGCAGGTCTGTCTGTCTCTACCCTTTTCTTTGTGTTTATGTGTCTGTCCCTCTCATTCTTTCTGTGATGTTACGTGTGTTCTCATGTGTTACTGTTGGCGTGTGCACACCACACCATGTATGTGGTCAGATGTTGTTGGTCAGTTCTTGACTTCTATTTTGTTTAAGGAGTCACTTGCTTGTTGCAGTGTGTGCCAGGCTAGACAACTCACGAGGTCTTGGGATTCTCTTGTCTGTACATCTCATTTCTCTGTAGGACCACTGGTGTTTCTGATGTGCCTGACAATGTCCAACTTTATGTGGATTCTGAACTTAGGTCTTTATGGTTGAATGGCTAGAGATTTATTCATCAGACCGTCTCTCTAGTACTTTCTGAGTAATAAATAACTATGAATACTTAAATTGTATAGTTTTAAAAGTTTTGTGCTATCAAAGCCACAAAACACCAATATCATAGTAAATATACTTTTCACAACCCAAAATTCTTTCTTGAAATTTTTCCTATATACCTATACTTAATTCTCCATCCTCAAGTAATAACTGCTATTATAGTTGGGTTTCTGGAGTTTTATATAAATCATAAAAATATTTCTAAATTGTTTACTTTGAAACTGTTTTTTATTCATATAAGGAACACATGAGATTTTCAGTTACTTCAGATGTTGTCCATACTTGCTGTGGTTGGTCAATTTTAACTGTCTAACATATACATGTAACAGTATCTTATTGTAGTTGCAGTGTAAATTTTTTCTAATGACTAATTATTAACATCTGTTCAATGTTTACTTGATATCTGATGAATATTTTGTCCATTCAAAATACTGAAATTTTATCCCATTCGTGAAAGTTCATCTTTGAGAGTAATTTACTCTGATACAAATTCTTTGTCCAGTGTGTAATTTGCTGAGATTTTTTTCTCAATCTGTGGGTTGCTTTACACTTCCTTGGTAGTATTTTTTTTTTCAATTTTAGATGCATTCATTTTTCCACCTTTGGTCATTTGTATTTTGTTGTAGCTTAAGAAAAGACTGCCTAATATACAAACTGAAGATATTCTGAATGCATTTCTTCCTAGGGGCTTATAGTTTGACAAATGGGTTCTATAATCTACATAGATTAATTTTTCTTTATATTACATGTGGTATGATGTAGTGGTCTATCTTAAATTATTTTGTATCTGTTTTTAACAAAGCCAAGGCCACAGCAGTTTGTACATATATTGGCTAATTTTTTTATTGTTGTGGCAAAAGCAAATTGAAGTTTCCTTTTGGTTCACGGTATCAGGTGATAGTCCATAGGGGCAGAGAAACCATGGTGCAGGAGTTTCAGACTGCTGGTCACATTGCATCCACGAACAGGAAGCAGAGGTGATAAATGCAAGTTCTTGGCTGTCTTATTCAGTTGGCAATTATGATAGAAAGTCTCTCATGGAGAAGCCTAGAGATTTGTCTCTAAGGTAATTTTAGATCATGTTGGCAATATAAACTATCATGCCACAAAAAGTCTAATTAAAATTTTAGTTCCACCAGGTTCAATAATGCAACACAATTGAATTTGGTTAATTTTATAAAAATTGATGTCTCAGTACTAAGTCTTCTGAACCATGAACAAGGTATCTCTGGAATTATTAAGACCTTTAATTTTTTTCCTTAGTAGATTGGTGTGGAACAATCTTTGTACACTGTAAACATGTGCTTGCTCTCATTGTTAATAAAAAAACTAACTGCCCAATAGCTAGGCAGGATTTGGGGGCAGAGAGAATTCGGGGAAGAAGAGCAGTCTGAAGAGTCTTGAGTAAAAGGTCTGACACAAATGGCATTCCATTTGGGGGCCAGAATTTCCACATAAGACCTAGCAAAGCTTACAAAAAGATTTTAAGCACACAAAAATGGAGACAAACATGGCTTCCTGGTAACTACCTGTTTCTCAGGTAGGCTACCTTTTATTGGGTAGGTTCCATACTAGCAACAAACAGAGACACAGCTCCTTTAAGAGGCAGCTTCCTTGTCCCAGTGCTAGCAGCAAATACAGGCACGGTTCTTTTAAGAGAACCAAACACTTAAATGGGGTTTTGGAGCAGCAGGCATGATACTTGATGACAGCATGGACCCAACAACATCCCAGAGCTGGGGCAGTAAACATGGCTTCCACTGGTTCCTCCACCATTAGGCTAAGCTCTCAGGGAACCAAGGGGGCAGGAGCCAGCTGCCAACCACCGGCTACCAACCACCATGTGCTATTGCCATACATTAAGCTGAGCTGTACCCAGCACCTACCTGGCAGTTTAAGATTCGTCTCATGTGATCAAAGAATAATACAGATGCTCAGTAAAGATGGATCCTGACAGAAAAGGAAAACCTTTAAATGGGTTACAATGTGTTTAAAAATATACATGGGCTTGGAAGAGAGGAGAGGAAAAGTATATACAGTCACAAACTAAAATAATAACTTAAAAATAATAAAGTCCTTTAAAGGAGTAAGGTAAAATAAGTATAAAAAAACACATAAAGATGGGAAATGCACAGAGTGTCTGGATCCTGTATAATGTTGTGATGTCTTTAAATTTGTGATTGGTGATAAAGGAGCAATAGCTGCTAAGATACATTTGATTACTAAAACTGCTCGATTAAACCAACCTATATATTTTAAAAATATCTTAATTTCAAAAATGGAAGTCAAAAGGCATATTGCTTTAGGGGAGAGGTTATGCTTTTATTTCCACAGGAAATGAGAGGCTGTGGATTCATTCCAGGTTGATATGGATCAGGTTTGACCAGGGAAGACCTCTTGAAAATCCTGACTACAGACATAAAGAAACAAAACTAAAAAAAAAAAAAAAACTACAAAATGTGCAATGTATATTTTACCTGCTCAAACATAAAACAAAAACTCACCTTGGCTAACTTATGTGTTCACAGTCTATACTTGTATTAATACAGATATGTATGTTACCTTTAAAAGTTTATGTATTTTCAGAACAAGGGGACCAAACACATATAAAGATGAATGACCCAAGTGGTCCAGCATCTCAAAATACTTCTCTTGCAGTTTCCTTAGAATTCTGCATCTAGAACAGCTTCAAAGCTGCTGGTAAGATGATCTAGCCTAACAAACTACTCTAATCAAGACTTATACAATTATCCTGACTTTCTCAAGGTTTCCCCAAAGATACCAGCGCCCACAGACAACAGGCAACAGTCTAGAGAATGGTGCCCACATTCACAAGAGATGGGGCATGGGTGGGTTTGGTTATTCAATGAATTATGAATGTTTGTCATTGTTTAAGGGGGTTGATTACAAGTTGTTATTAGTCATAGCAAAAAAAAAAAAAATCCCTAAACAAAAGTTTCCTTTCTAAAGGAAAAAAGGGGATATAGAAATGATGAGATAAAAGAGTAGATTACTGAACCTACTTTAATCCAAAAACAGCTATTAATCTCAAAATATTTTACATTGACATGGATTTTGGTTTATTGATACAAATTTAAAGTTATTTTTGTTATATTGTATGTAGGTTTCTACTTTGTTTGGGGTATTGTGTTTATACAGCTCATTTAAAAATGTAATATATAATTAAATACAGATTAATAGTTAATCATCTATTTGGGGACACAGAGAATGATGGGAAAAAGAAAGGAGGAGTTTGAAGAGTTGAGAGCCAGACGGGGAAGAAGCAACATGAGAAGTTCATAGATGAGGCAAGCAAGCTTTGGAGCAGCACATAGATTAATAGAAATGGGTTAATGTAAGTTGTAAGAGCAAGCTGGAGATAAGCCTAAGTTTTAGGCTGAGCATTTATAATAAGACTCTGTGTGGTTATTTGGGAGCAGTTGCCAGGACACAGAGAAAGTTCTGCCTACAGTAGACGAAAAACATCTGCAATTTTTTCTCCATCTCTTTTAGATTTTACTGCAGGCTAATCCTCCCCTCACAGAGTTATGAATTGAAACATGGTGCATATTACTTAGTTCTCCTGAAGAGATTATGTAGACTTTGTATTACTTCTGCCCAAAGTATTTCTTAAAATGTCTGGAAAGCACAAAAATATTATAGGAAGGTATTTACCTCTATTATTTCTGGAGGGAATATTTGGATTATCCTGTTTATTCTAGAGGCAATGGTGATAATTTATGTTTCTTGTGGAATTTCTACAGTAGCTATGCTGAAAAATTTGTTAGCATTAGCTTTTTCCTAATTTCCCCTTAGCATCCTTTCTGTAAAATCTGTAGAAATGTCTTATTCTTGAAGTTGGTAATTTGTGGGCTCACTTTAAATTTTTGAAATTGCTGATTATTGGTGTTATAGATGTATTTACTCTTTTACATTTATTAAAACTTTGCCCTTCATTTCTTTATTCTGCTACTTTGGTTTTTATTCACATTATTTAGTGTTTTAAGGACAAGATAGTTGAGATTTTTCTTAGTTTTTAGTGCATTAATGCTGTTTTCCATTGTACTGAACCAGCTTGACAGAAGGCAATAGATGAAGAACTACAGTCAGTAGAAGTTTACCACACTCAATAAGAGAAAACAAATAAATAATCTTAGAATGGTAAGCAAAAGGGGAAATGTACACCATAACAACAAAATAACAGGAATCTATAAACACTACTCATTGATAACTCCAAATATTAATGAACTAGATTATTCAATATGAAGACACAGACTAGAGATTTAATTAGAAAACAAGATCCAGGTTTCTTCTGCATCCAAGAAACATACCTTACAATCAAGGACGGGCATTACAACAGGGTAAAAGCATAGAAAAGGTGTTCTAAGTGCATACATTAAAAAAAGAAAAACTTGTGAGATCTCATATCAATAACTTAACAACATACTTTGAAACCTCTAGAACAACAAGAAGAAATAGTGCCCAAAAAGAGTAGATGTGAAGAAATAATTAAACTGAGGGCTGAAATCAATGAAGTAAAAACAAACAGAAAACAATACAAAGAATCATTGAAATGAAGAGTTTGTTCTTTGAGAAAATGAAGATGGACAAACCCTTAACCAAATTAACTAAAAGATGTAGAGAGAAGATCCAAATTAATAAAAATCAGTATGAATAGGGGACAAAGTGACAGACACAAAGGAAATTCAGAGAATTGTAAGAGCTTGCTTTACATATCTATGTTCCATTACTCAGCTGTAAAAAACAATGACATCATGAAATTTGCAGGCAAATGGATGAAACTAGAAAACACCATTCTGATTGAAGTAACCCAGACTCAGACAAACATGGTATGTGCTCACTCATAAGTGGATATTAGATGTAAAGCAAAGAATCAGACTACAATCCATAGCTCCAGAGAAGCTAGGTGACAAGGAGAACCCTAAGAGGGACACATGGATTGACCTGGAAAGGGGAATTAGATGAGAGCTCCTGGGTAAAATGGGGGTGAGGGAGTTGGTAACAGGGAGGGAATGGGGGATGAGAACATAAGGAAATGGGATGGTGGGGGGGATGGAGAGGGAGAGCAAGAAAAGAGATATCTTGATAGAGAGAGCCACTATAGGATTAGGGAGAAAACTGTTGCTAGGGAAATTCCCAAGAATCTACAAAAATGACCTCAGATAAGACTCCTAGCAATCCTGGAGAGGGTGACTGAATTTGTCTTCTCCTGTAATCAGATTGGTGAACAACCCAACTATCATAATAGATCCTTCATCCAGTAACTGATGGAACCAGATGCAGACAGCCACAACCATGCACCAGGCTGAGCTCCAGGAATCCAGTCAAAGAGAGGGAGGAGAGAATATATGAGCATGGGAGGTCAAGATCATGATGGAGAAATCTACAGAGACAACTGATTCAAGCTTGTGGAAACTCATGAACTTTGGACAGGCAGCTGTGGAGTCTCCATGGGACCAAACTAGGCCCTCCATATGTGGGAGACAGTTGTGAAGCTTGGACCATCTGAGGGGCCCCTGGCAGTTGGACCAGGATCTATCCCTGGTGCATGAGACAGCTTGTTGGAGCCCATTCCTTATGGTGGGATGTCATGCCCAGCCTTAATGCAGCAGGGAGGGGTTTAGTCCTGACCCAACTTAATGTGCCAGACTTTGTCAACTCCCCATGGGTGCCCTTACCTGTTAGGGGAGTGGATGGGTGATGGAATGGGGGAGAGGGGTGGGAGGGAGAACTCTGGAATGTAAAACGAAATTTTTAAAAAATTAATAAAAAAATTTATATTCCACAAAACTTACAAGCATTAAAGAAATGGATCAATTTCTTGATATACATGACTTATAAAAAGTTAATCAAGATCAAACAAGCAATTTAAGCATACCTACAATTACAAAATCTAGAGAAACAGAAACAGTAACCCCCCAAAAAAACAAAAAATAAACAAAAAATCATATGGTATCAAGGTAGAATTCTACGCCTCTAATGGAAAATTAAGGCAATGCTCGTCCAATTATTTCACACAATAGAAATGGGAGGAATATTTCCTGGTATTTTTACAAAGCCATTATTACTCTAATACCAAGACAAAATAAAATATGTAACAACAAAAGAAAATTATATGCAAATATCTCTTATACAGATGCAAAAATCTCAATAAAATTCTTGTGAACTGAATCTAAAAGAACACACCAAAAAAATTATCCATCATGATAATCTGGCTTTATCCCAGAGATGTGGGGATGGTTTGATATATGTAAATCCATACACCGGGAAACTCCTACAGCTGATAAACTCTTTTAGCCAAGCATCGAAATACAAAATTAACACATGAAAATCAGTAGCCTTCTTATGAACAAATGACAAAAATACTGAGAAAGAAATCAGAAAGATAGTGTCTTTCACAACAGCCTAAAAAAAAAAAAATTCAAACCACCATGGGATAGCTTTAACCAAGCAAATGAAATATTTCTTTAATAAAAACTTTAAGATACCGAATTAAGACATTGAAGAAGACACTAGAGGATGGAAAGCTCTCCTATGCTCATGGATCAGTAAGATTAACATTGCAAAAACTACCATTATACCAAAAGCAATCTACAGATTCAATGCAATCCCCATCAAAATCCCAAGTTCTTCACAGTGTAAAACAAGATCTTCAACTTAATACAACACACACAAACACACACAGCATAGGTAAAAACAATCCTAAATAATAAAAGAAGTGCTAGAGGTATCACCATGCCAGATTTCACAAAGTAATGTAAACAGCATGATGTTGGCATAAAAACAGACACACTGATCAATGGAATTGAACTGGAAAAAAAAAAGACACACACTTTATAAACATTTAATTTTTCCAAAAAATGAAAAAATATGGACTGGAAAAAGACAGTACTTTCAAAAATGATGCTTGTCAAACTAAATGGCTACATATAGAAAAGTGAAAATAGATCTATATCTATCTAAACTTAAAATGTTCAATATCTCTAGTCTTCAGGGAAGTGCAAATTAAAACTACTTTGAAATTTCATCTACCCCATCCATAATGGCCAAGAGCAATAAAGCAACAGCACATGGTGGTAAGGCTATGAAGAAAGAGAAATACATTGCTGGTTGGAGTACAAACTGGGAGCCACAATGGGAATGAGTATGGCAGTTCCCTAGGAAGCTATGAATTGATGTACCTCAATATCTAGCTATACTGCTCTTGGGCATATACCCAAAGGACTCTATATCCTTCCACAGAGATATTTGCTCATCCATAATCATTGCTTAACTATTAGTCAAAAAGTGGAAACAGCTATATGGTCATCTGTTGAATGGATAATTAATAGTAGTACATTTACAAAATGGAATATTATTCAGTGAAGAAAAATGAAATTGTGAGATTCTCCAGTAAATGAATGGAGCTAGAAAAAAAAAAATCCTGAGTGAAGTAACTCAGACCCTAAAAGACAAATATTGCATGTTTTCTCTTATATGTGGATGTTGGGTGTTAGTTTTCAAAATGTGTGCTACAATCCCAGGAACAACAGAGGTTATGCATGTAGCAAGGAATCAGGGACCCATGGAAGAGAAGCTAGAATATAATGTTATGGATAGAAAAGGGCAAAGTAGACTAGAAGAATTAAATAGGGTAAGGGGGAATACTGAGTCCAACAATTCACATTAATGTCAATTTGAAAAACTATTATAGAAGCTTTATAAAATATACCCATACATGAAAGAACTCTAACTGGAGTTGTGAATAATTGGAGAGACAATGCCCTAACTAGTCATCTCATTCTACCAAGCAAAACTTCTAGTGTTAGGAATGGGTTACATTTTACATATTCATTGGCCGAAGAGGCCCAAAGGAAACTAGCAAATATCACAGGCTACTGAAAAGGCTACTGGTTGTTCTCAACAACATGGTGGTAAGGCCATATTGGTGAAGAGAACACTTACCTATGTCACTGAACATGAAGTAGTTAAGCTGGTGCCTCAGTAGAAGGGTCACCTCTATTGACTACTATATATGGTACTAGGAGGTACTCTGCACACTACTGGAGGAGAAAGATAATTATGTGGTGATATTTTGTTTGTGCTCTAACAAATAAAGCTTGCCTGAAGATCAGCGGATGGAGCTAGCCATTAGTTAACCATAGAGGCCAGGCAGTGGTGGCACACACTTTTTATCCCAGTATTTGGTATCTCATGCCTTTGACCCCAGTACTTAGGAGGCAAGAACCTTTAATCCCAGCACTAGGGAGGTGGAGACAGGAAGTGATATGGCTAGGCAGAGAGAGGAATATAAAGCGGGAGGAGACAGGAGCTCAGTCCATTAGTCTGAGGATTTGTAGAGACAGCTCAGCTTTTTGGTCTGAGGATTTTGTATAAGAATTCTACTGGCTGTGTGCTCTGCTTCTCTGATCTTTTTTTATTATTGAGACCAGTTAGATTTATGCTTCATAATTATTATTATCACCCAGCTACAAACTCCACAACCTACAACAATGACCTGACTGTTAGCTGTTCTGGTATAACAGTGGCATAGATATGAGATAACCAACCACTATTTGATTGGATTTAAGGCACACTCCATGAGATGGAACCCACATCTGACACTGCTAAAGTGGCCAAGATCCTTAGACCAGATAAGTCATGGTCCTACAGGAAAACCTATTACTGTTTTTCTGCTAAAGGAAAATAGCAATAAAATGACTCCTAATGACATAATGCTATAACCCATATATCAGTTTCTCACCAACCCATATCAGAAACACTTCTTGCAGTAGACAGAAATTAACAGAGGCCCACAACTGGACCATATCCAGAGTGAAAGACTTTGGAACACTCAGTCCTAAATAAGATGTTTTCATCAAATCCTTCCCTTCAACAATGCTCAATGTTGTGCTCTGAGTGAGAATGCACCCCGTCCCCATAGGCTCATTTATTTGAATGTTTGTTTCCCAGTTGAATTGTTCAGGAAGGACTAGGTGAGGCCTTATTGAAGGTGTGTCTTTGAGAGTGGGCTTTGAGATTTCAAGAGCCCACACCATGCCCAGTTTTTCTTTCTGCTGCATTCTAATGGACCAGATGAATGCTCTCAGCTACTGCTCTAGCACCATGCCTGTCGGCTGCCTGCTGCCTGCTGCCTGCTGCCTACTGCCACATTCCCTGCCATGCACTAACCCTCTGAAACTGTAAGCAAGTCCTCAATTAATTCTGTCTGCCTTGGACATGGTGTCTCTTCACAGCAACAGAACAGGAACTAAGGCACTCAGGGAATCTATGCATTTGTCAGAACATATCCCTATCATTAAATGACACATGTAGTCATTTGGAATTCTTTCTGATCACCTCTGAATCTTAACTGGAATGTTAGGCCAATTACATTCCACACAGTTATTAATATGATCTTGATTACATTGCTATTGGTTTTCTATTTTTATCATGTTCCTTCCACTTTGTTTCTTCTAGAATTGTTACCTTATTTTATGGGCTGGGCAACTACTTTTCTTAGTTGTTGCTTTAAAGCTAATAGTATCATCAGGGTATCTTCAAGTTAGAATACACAACTTAATGCAGACTATAAGAAGTTTGGTAGTGCATATCTTGCGTGGCAATGGAGGAGCACAAAAATGATCATGTAAACTACTCATATAACATTATTTATGATAAAAATTAAGTTGCTTATGACTCCCAAGAAAGTTCCCAGATTCAGTTGCATATTGTTGAGATATGTTTAGAAGAAAAAATCTTGGATTTATTCATAGGAAGTGCTGGAGATTACTTTTTCTGTAAAAAGTTAGCCAAGTAATGTGAATGCTGTTTGCCCTTCTTATCCTCCTACAACTCTTATTTAATACACTGTGGCGAGTGCTCCTGTGTCATGAAAGCTTGTGTTAGCTCCCCCAAACTTAAAGTTTGCTTATTCTTCTTGTTTGGTATGCAGGGGCTGCTAGGGGATCCCATCAAAATCCCCAAGCATGCTAGCCAAGCATGCTACAAGAACTTTATTCCTAACCCTAAACTTCATATTTTTAACGTCCACAAACAGCCAAGAATTCCTCTAATGTGAAGAAGTCCTGTTTGCTGGTCTTTTTTTTTTTTTTTTTTTTTTTTTTTTTTTTTTTTTTTTTTTCTTTTTATTAGCCAGTGTTACTTCCTCGGGGACAACTTTGTTTCACTCACAGCTATTGCCCATCACACAGATACATTTGCCTCACTCAATACTTGATAGCTATGATTGGTGCTAACATTTTCATCAACAACTATTTCTTTTATCAGTCTATTTATGCTGAACTGAGCTTTTCATTTCTACTTTTAGAAATTTTAAAGTTTTGCTATACATTCACTTTTATTAGTTTCATTTTAATTTCCCCTGTGATGTATTACATGGATTTACTAGAAGAAAATGAAGTACAAAACAAGCTTTGCTTCAAATATATGAACTGAACTGCAGGTGGGCAGTAACGGATACCTGACAGAAGTGAAATAATGATCACTCATCATGATTCCTATTAGTTATATAATGACCTATGGACTGAACAAGCAATAGTCTATCTTTCCCAGTGATTCAATTGTCAGCCATTGGTACCAACTAAATGAAACACCTACAAAAAATGGTAAAGCACACCTCTGGGTGTGTCTGAAAGGATGTTGGCGGAAACGATCGTCATGTCACCAATGGAGAATACCTACCCTGAGTATGTATTGCCAGTAGTTGGAGATCAGGATGAACAAAAAGAAATGAAGGACATACCCACTTCTTGGAAATTCATGAGGATGTGGCCATTTTGCTGTTGGTATTGTTCATACATGTCTTAGTGTTTTCTAGAGAAACAGAACTGATAGAATGAACATATTAAAAATGGGTTACACTGGCTTACATGAGAAGGTCTGGGTACGCCAACAATGGCTGTCTCACATCATTGAGGCCAAGAATCAGGTGTTTAGTCATGGAGCTGGATGTCTCAGCAGTCCCAATCTGGCACTGGAGGTCTATATTCCTGGAGATCCTGGTCTTCGTTATACACTGAAGCTCAAAGAAGCTGTTTCTGTATCAGCAAAGGACTTCCAGCAGTGACAGCAGGGAGGCAAAAAGCAGTTTCTTTCTCCATGTCCTTTATCTGGGCTGCTACCAGAAGGTGCCATTCACATTTAAGGTAGGTCTTATAGAAGCCAGGTGGTGGTGGTACACCTCTTTAATCCCACCACTTGGGAGGCAGAGGTAGACAGATCTGTTAGTTCAAGTCCACATTGAGCTACACGAAATTGATCCAGTCTAAAAGAGAAAGAGTTACACAAAGATGATCTCAGCATGGGGACCACACACCTTTAATCTCAGCAGTAGGGAGGTATAAAAGGCAAAGCATCTCATGTGGAGATGCATTCTCTAACCATGCTTAGAGGTGGCAGTCTGAGGCTTGGAGACAGGATCAGCCCTTTCAGCTAGTGCTGGGCTGCTTTGCTTTTCTGATCTTCAGCTTGAAGCTTGAATCCCAGTATCAGTCTCTGGGTCTTTTATTATTTGTGTTACAAAGATTAGCCATCAAAACATCAGTCTCGAATTCCCTCAGTTGTGTGAATGTGTTTTCACACTAGCAACTTTCCAGGAGCTCCTAAACCTGTAGCCTCAGGCTGGGGATGCCATCATTGGTTTCTCTTTCTGAACTACTGGATCCTGGGGCAGAGACCTACTGGCTGTCCCATTAGATGGCCATCATGAAACTGTTCAGCCTGATCATAAAACCCAATCCTTTTTATAACTACATACATTGTATTGTTTTCTACAGAATCTTAACACTGCTGTTTGGTAACTGGTGACGCATATATTCGAGGAGTAAAAAATGAATACCTAGCCAACCTAGTTCTTGCACCAAGTATTTAAGTTTTACAATGATTTCTTTCAAATGTAGCAAACATGGATAGAACTCTCACAAAGTTTTTAGGAGTTTTTAGGAGACTTCCTTTTCAAGGTATAGAAAGGTCCCAGTTTTAAGCTGGGCAGTGGTGGTGCATGCCTTTAATCGCAGCACTTGGGAGGCAAAGGCAGGCAGATCTCTGAGTTTGAGGCCAGCTGGGTCTACAGAGCTAGTTCCAGGACAGGCTCCAAAGCTACAGAGAAACCCTGTCTTGAAAAACAATAAAAAGGCTCCAGTTTAAAATATTTGTGCATCTAAATAAGAGAACTTGATGTTTACTACCTGCATAGGGAGGGCTTTTAGAAGACTTTCAAGTAGGCTGTTGTGGTTTAAATGCAGACTGTCCCCTCTGGCTCATTAGTTTTCACAACAGTTCTGCTGACACTGTTTAGGGAAAGCAGACTTTTGCAGGAGGAAGTGGGTCACTAGGGATGGTCCTTGACCTTTTATAGGCTGGTCCCATTCCTATTCAGTCTTCATCTTGACTGTGGATAGTGTGACCAGCTGCCCACCTCTCCTGTTGAGTGAACTTTCCCTGCCATGATGGAGTGTAGCTCGTAGTAATGTAGGCCAAAACAAACCCTTCCTAAGTTGCAGGTCAGTTTTTGGTAACAAGAAGCAAAATAACTGAGAATACTGACATCAATAGTAGGGACACTGCTGTGATAAAGTGACTATGAACCGAATATTTGGGAAGATTTCAGAAGTTTGAATATCTGGACTAGATATGTCCTAGCATACTGTAAACAGAACTCAATGGCCTACTTTGATGAGAGTTTAGAAGACGAAAATACTAAGAGAGACAGACAGTGGAGATACAGCTTATCAAGGATCAGAGATCAAGGACTCCATCTTTAATTGGGCTAAAGGCCATCTATCCTGGCCAAACAAACAAAAAAGCTGCATTCTGCCAAGGTCCCAAGGCTTTGAATGAAAATGAATATAGGAATACAGGAGTAATGAACTAATTATTTTGGTGGAAGAAATTTCAAGACAGGATAGTATTCAAATTGTGATGTGGCTACCTTCTTAATAAATTTTACTACAAACAAAACCTGACCAAAAAAACTCACATAAGCTGGCCTTGCCTTTGACTAGTTTTACTACATCTGTTCTTAAGAAAAAAAAAATAAATAAATAGATGATAGACAGACAGACAGGAATTCACTAGTTCAAAGTCACATTCGTACTTCATGGATGTAAAATTTTCATGTTGCTAACTTTTGATGACTGCAGTTTTTAACTCATGCCCTGTGTAGGTTGTTCAACAGGGTTGCAATACCTGAGAAGAAAAGCTGTTCACTCAGAAGTAAAAACCAATGACTAACAACTCCTCCGTATGCTTGTGCTCCATCACAAAAGCCTTACTTGTACAGTCAGATAGTCTCCCAACACAATTCCCTCATGTTTGCTCTTGTAAGATATACAATAGTGACCTCCTATTTTGGCATCGGGTTTCCAAGTTTAGGAAATTTTAATCACAACATTTGGTATTAAACTATTAACTTTCTGAGTTCAAGAAAGTCCAAACTATTTACTAGATTTCCCTCATATATAAAATAGGAATAGAACTATTATATGATTGTATTGAGAAGAGTTAAACAGAGATCTTAAAGCTATTCTGGAAGTAAAACATTTAGCAACGTTAAATAAAGCTCACCAATTATGATTTATTTATTAGCCAAACGATTTAAAAAAGACAAAACCCTACAATCAAAACCTATATGTATTCATGTATGACATCTAAGAGAGGGCATTAGACATCTGGGGCTTTGGAAACCCACAAGTGCTTATTATCACACTGGCAAAAGCTGAAAATGGTAGGTAACTCTGGATAATTTAAATTCAGTTTAACACTTCAATCAATTAAGTGTTAAATAAAATTTAAACTTCCAAGACACATTTTCCAACTCTAAAGCTCAATGAATCAGTTACAAAGATTTAAGTGGAATAAGAAAAAATACACAAACAATCTGACTTCAAAATGATTCAAAATATAATTAGTAGCCATTACATATCAGTAGTAAGCAGACAGAGGCAGAGGAAGGTACTTGTTCTTTGTAACTTAAAAGGTATGTTAGTAAAAAAAAATGTGCTTCATAACTGCAGGTAACTATTTCTGCAATAACTAACCCAAGTGTTCTTGTAGTCAGCTGTCTGCACTCTTTCCAACAGGCTCTTCTCTTTAATAATGGTCTTGCTGAACTAAACTTTCTGTGAAGCAAAAACAGCAAAAGAGCTTGCAATAGAATACTGCTTCCAGGCCTACTAGTTGCCTCTTTGACTTTTGCAGACAAGGTCCCTTGACACTAGAAAAGTGCCAACCCATGAAAACTAGGCAGCCCTTCACATGCTAGTGCTTCCAACAGCATTTAAAGAATGAAAACAGCAGTGGTATGAAAGGCAGGGGTAGCCTACTAGATTAACATCCACCATCCAGAGGTGCTTTTACAAAGTTTCCATGAAAGATAAAGAGATCACTTAAAAGAAATCAATTTTAGTGAAGATGGTCAGGTATGAGTCCCAAAGCACTGGGCCAGTGAAAAAGGGATGGGCAGAATGACTTCAAATCACTCTACAGAAAAAAAGTGGCAGGAGAAATTAAGGAGGGAGAAGGGGAGGGGGCGGGGCGGGGGAGGGAGGGAGGGAGGGAGGAGGGGGGGAGAGAGAGAGAGAGAGAGAGAGAGAGAGAGAGAGAGGAGAGAGAGACTGAGAATAGACTGAAGGCTCACTAGAAAAGTAGTCTCCTCACATTTATTTAGGTCTGTATAATATACTCTTTGGTAAATAATACAGAACAACTAAAATGTACTTAATTTATATAAATAACATCTGAAAATTATACATACTTAATAATAACTAGCAGATTGTCACAGCTCAAAGACACCTGAACAGTAGTGAACACAAGATGGGTACTTCATAACTGTACTTTTCTGCATGTCTCCCAAAAGCCATTTAGAAAAATACAAGCATCCTTACTGCCATATACCCTCACCTCTAGTTAAGGCTTATATTACTGGCTCATTTTTTACAAGAAAAAAATTGGACAGGGATGACAGAGGGGGAAAAAAACAGTGAAGTTAAATAATTAGAAGGAAACTGCAATAAGAAAACTAAGAATAGAAAGTCTAATTTTGAATCCTGAAAAGATTAATTCTTTAAAATAAAGAATGCACATACACACTGTTAATAAGCAATCCTTAATATGCTTTAGATTATATTTTAGTGTTAATGCTCCTTCAAATTATTTTAAGTACTAATAGATTGAAGCAAATTATGCAACTGTTTATAGATGTTCAGAAAAATCAACTCCACATGAGCACAGGTTTAATTTGTCTCTGACTTTGAAAGTAGTAGCATGAATTGGACAGGCTAGCAGATACCTGTACTTATAGCATTGGGGAGACTGAGGCAGGAGAATCACCGTCAGTTTGCAGCCACCTGGGTGAGTTCAAGGGCCAGCATGGGCCAAATGGCAAGACTCTAACTCAAACACTTATGCACACAAAGAAAAAGAACAACTTGAATTGTTCTATCTAACCTATACGACAAAGAAGCTGGATCAGATGATAGGCGTTTCTGCCGACTCTAATTGTCAATGATGCTTTATTACTTATTTTTTTTTTTCGTTAAACAAGACAATGCCAGTCTGTGTTTTTCTTAACAGTGAAATGTTTTCAAATTGAATCACATTTAGAAATACTAAAATTTAAACCTACTTCTGGCTAGCAACTGAAAACAGTAATTAAAAAAAAATCCAATAAATAGAAGTTCTCTATATCTTAGCAAGGCCACTAAGAATATGGAATATTAATTAAAAATTGTCAATGTATAAAAAGCCTTAAGTAACTGAAAATGATACTACACAACTAAGTCACTGTTTAGTCATTTTAATCTGTTTGAAGATTTACAGCTATTTTTGATGCTCAGCTGCTACCACATGTAATAAAGACAAGCACTTCCCTCTGTATATACATTAACTGTTAACTTTTCTAAAACATATACATAATTCCATACATCTCCAAGAAAGTTTCATTTCCCATTATAAACACTGATTTATTAAATAACAAAGTAGAAGCCCGTGCTTTATAAGTCAGCATTAAATTTCTCACAGAGAAATCAAGAAAAAAAAGTTCTATCACGGATAGTTATTAACAGTTTGAAACCGTCTAACTCAAATTTCATCAAAATGAAATGGGAGCTGGATGCACAGTGGGCAATGCCAGTGCTTTGGCCTTTCTTCGAACCAGTGCTTCCTGCCTTTTTCGTTGAATTTCCTCAGGAGAATACTTTCTATTCCTCTCTTCTTCATCTAAAAATTAAAAAAAAAAAAAAGCAAAGGGATTAATCTTATCAGTCATCTGAATATATAACTTTTGCCTTTTCATCGCACTGGTTTGACTATTAACACACAACCATAACATATACAATTGCATGTACACACAAAATGGAATGTTCTACATCAGGAGGATGCCAAGTCCCTGCCCATACCCACATTCAGGTATGATAAAACTTTGAGTTGATTAAAAGCTGGTTTTTGCAGACTCAGCAGATAATTCATGTGACCATCTAACCTATGACTATATAAATTTCTTTAAACACCAGATTTAAATGATATAAACATTGACAGATAGTAAAAATAATATGAATTAAGCTGTCTATCAATCCTTCAAATATAGCTGAGAGTGGTCGGTCACAGTTGCAACACCAATAGTCTGGAGATGGAGGGAGATCCAGTGAACACTGTCTGCAGCTATGGACTGAATTCAAGGCCATCTTGTGCTATACAAGACAGTCCTTAAAAAAGAAGGGGAAGGGAAAGCAAAGAAAAAGATACACCAAACAGCTATGAAAGAAAGCTGACTACTACTTTTCTCATTAAAACAGTCACAAAGTTTACATTTCAGTTGAGTAACCAAATGAAATCTCTCACATCAAATTGTGTGGGAGGCACAGAGGTCCATGTGCACACAGATAAGCACTGGAGGAACCAGGAATGTTAAATACACAGGGTTGTTCTTCAAAGGAAGGTACACACACTTGTTATCTGCCCAGAAGACGGAGCTGACATGATAACAGCCTGGAGACTTGTCTGCTACTGTTTGGCTCAAGACCACACCAAACCCTTCCCCAAACCCTTAGCATGAACTTGACAATCTATTTTTATGGATGCCACATGTACTTTACAAAGAGTTTCAATGTAGTGATACCTTAGACATTATTGTACACATGGGATTGAGTTAATAATTATTGCAGGAACTGGACATTTATAACTGTTCAAAATTTTATTTTTATTGAAGAATATATCAGAAAATTTGTGTGTGTGTGTGTGTGTGTGTGTGTGTGTGTGTGTGTGTGTGTGTGTGAAGTTGAAGCTTTAGACTGGAAACTACTCTCATTTAAATGACATGTACTATCTAAGATCATAACCCTAACATACATTTATGTAAATTTACTGATGAAACCTTATCTTTTAAGAGAAGAATCTGCATTATTATTAGAAGAAATATTTAGGCAGTGAAAACAGAATCTTTTTACACAAATTCCTCTTGCTGATGAAAGGAAACTCAAAATATATTATGTACCTACTTTCTTTCTTGGTATAATCAGAAATGGGAAAGGATAAAGGATTATTTCAAACCAACTTTGCAGATAACTCTGGTGTCTGTCATTTCCTAAGCCATACTTTAGCTATTTACCATCCCAGAGAAATACCAAAATATATTTTTTAAAAAACAGATTAATAATCCACAAAGGTAAAAATGTATGAAATAATACTATAAAACTCTGTTTTAGGGAGAGCCAAATGCTTCCCCAACAGCCCTTCCTCTAACTCATTTCCTATCGAATGTATGTGTGTATGAATGTATGTATACATTTACAAAGTCAAATTGTTGCACAGTACTAAGCAACCAAGTTTCTTAATATTTTTTATTTTTACTTTATGGCATAGGGGCCAGCAATTGTTACTCTTCATAGGACCAAAAAAGGTTAACTTTTGATAGGAACATGTTCTTATTAAACTGCTCAACTCTATTCATTTTACAAAAAAGTCATATATAATATGTAAAAAAATCATCAGATGTCTGAATGAACTTTTTGCATTCCTTTGATTCACATTTTCAAATCGGTAACACTTAAAAATTTTAAAATGATTTTTAATGCACCAGTTGTATAAAAACAGGCTGCAAATTTACTAACTCTGGCCTTAAGCCACTAACAGGTAAGTGGGTTTTGTTTCAAGGATATTCCTTGGAGATTAGGTACTGACATATCAAAGGGAAAGTGAGTAAAAACAATACAAATACTGGAGAGGCCAATATTAGCCAGGAAGATGAAGCTGTATCAATAAGTCTAAAAGAAAAATTGCTAGGATACAAAGCAAATAATACCTTTATAAAAATGCAAATTAAAAGTATATGCAATAGGGCTGGAGAGATGGCTCAGAGGTTAAGAGCACTGACTGCTCTTCCAGAGGTCCTGAGTTCAATTCCCAGCAACCACATGGTGGCTCACAACCACCCCTAATGAGATCTGGTGCCCTCTTCTGGTGTGCAGATATACATGGAAGCAGAATGTTGTATACATAACAAATAAATAAAATTAAATTAAAAAGTATATGCAATAAATTTATTTTAGAAAACTTACCCAGATAGCTATAGTATATTTACTTTTAAAATAAACTTATAACATTTACAACTATAATAGATTGACAACAGTATTAACATTTCAAGACACAATGGGCTGTAACATGGAAAATTACTCGTTGTACCAAAATTTGTCTGGCATTTTGGAAGAAAATCTGGTGCTATCTGTCAAATTTCACAGCATTGTTTTACACCATACCGTCAGGAATTAACAAATACAATTACACAAGGTTCAGAAATTTGTATAATAGAATTCCTACTGTGCTGTTTGTAATTGCAAAAAACCAACCCAAGCTTTCATCAATACAAAAACAATTCTTAATCTCAACAACCATATAATTCAGCATAGACACTAAAGGGACTACAGATACTATAAGAAGTGTTATAATTTATTAAGGAAATGCAAAATCAAGCATTTATCATCCAATTCTATTTAAATAAATCAATAGATACAGAAACACACCTTTTTATATGCATAGAAAATCCTTAAGATAAAAAACACAAGGACTTGAAGATAAAGTTGAGGAACAATTTCTCAGAAAGTACATTCCAACAGCAAATAAATAACATTACTGTAACATGTAATACCTCAAAGAAATAACAAAGGAACTGTAGTTGAAGGGAGGGAACAGACTAAAAGCACTGAAAGCCCATTCAATAAAAGGAAGGCATAATGTCCCAAATCGAGGGAAAGAAATACTAAAAGCTGGCAGAAGTAGCAAGTTACATGCAAAGATAACCATACCAGAACAAAAGACCACTTTGCTATAACTCAGAAGATCACTCAGAAAAACACTGAAATCAAGACACAGCATGTCTGATATATTTCAACAACAACAAAAATTACTCATCAACCAAGATTATACATACATACATACATACATACATACCAAAGTTATCCTTTGATAACTTTATCTTCAATGATAAACTAAAACAATTTATGACCAATACGTGATCACTGCAGATGATACTAAACCAGTGGTTCTCTTTTTTGTTGTTTTGTTTTTTTGTTTGTTTGTTTTGTTTTTTCAAGACAGGGTTTCTATGTGTAGCTTTGGAGCCTATCCTGGCACTTGCTCTGGAGACCAGGCTGGCCTTGAACTCACAGAGATCCACCTGCCTCTGCCTCCCAAGTGCTGGGATTAAAGGCATGGGCCACCAACGCCTGGCAACCAGTGGTTCTCAATCTTCCTAATGCTGTGACCATTTAATATAGCTCCCATGTTCTGGTGACCCCCCAACCACAACATTTTTTGTTGCTATTTCATAACTGCAATTTTGCTGCTGTTATGAATTGTAAATATTTGTGTTTTTCCAATGGTCTTAGGTGACCACTGTGAAAGTGTCTTTTGAACCTCAAAGGGGCTGTGACCCACAGGTTGAGAACAACTGTACCAAAGAAATACACTGCACAGATGAAGAAAGATGAACAAGTACAAGAGCTCTACAAATAATAGTTTTAGAAATAACAAATTGTAATAGAAGAGCTAATAAAGAAATGAGTTTTAGGAAGGATTCAAGCAGTTGTAAACAGAAAATCTTTACGATAAAGAAAGAAATTTCATTCCATGGAACACTAGTGTGACTATCCAATTAGAAGAAACAGACTTCAGAATGAGTATAGAAGAGGATCTAAATATTTGCTGGATCTCAGGAGCTGACACATACAGAATGAAATTGCAAAGACAAAATGAATCTGAAAGCCCAGACAACAAAGCCAAACTGAGAGGTATAAAGCAGCTTAATGTGTTTTAATACAGGACAATACATCAGAAGACAATGGTGAAGGCTGGGTGTATAGTAACCCCAACACTCAAGGGAGACTTAAATCAAAGAACTGAAATTTTCAGGTCAGCCTGAGGCTGCACAGTGAGTTCCAGGACAGTCTAAACCACAGAAAATTCTATCTTAAAATTCAAATTAAAACAAAACAAACAAATAAAAACTTGGGGATCACAAAGATAGCTCAGCGGGTAAAAAGGTTACACTTCATGACCAGAGTTGAAAAACTGGACCTACATGGTAAATAGAGAACTGAGAAGGTGCTTGCCACCAAAGACTGATGGCCTGTGTTTGATCACTAAACATGACAGAAGAGTGAACTGACTCCCTGAAGTTGTCCTCTTACCTCCTGTGGCATATGTGCACCCCTCCACCTTTGTTAACAAGTCGTCTTAATTAATAGTAGGGCACAGAGATCTAGCCACAAACAAAGGATAATTTTAGTACCATAATATTCCCCTTTGTCAATACATCATTCAAGCAGAGAACAAACAAAACTCTCTGAGCTAACTATTCCACAGATCAAATGGATTTAAAGGACAAATACAGAATATTCAATTCAACCACTACAGAATTGTTCTAACAACCCATTAATACTTTCTCCAAAATAGATGTTATATCATAAGTCTTAATAAACACATATACACACACAAGGAGGAGGAGGAAGGAGGGAATACTTTCTTCTCCTATCAGAAAAAGGGAGAACGATATCAGATTCATATGGGAAAAGTAGGTCACTCAAGAAATAAGGGACTTAGGAGCTGGGCGTTGGTGGCACACGCCTTTAATCCCAACACTAGGGAGGCAGAGGCAGACAGATCTCTGTGAATTCCAGGCCAGCCTGGTCTCCAGAGCGAGTCCCAGGATAGGCTCCAAAGCTACAAAGAGAAACCCTGTCTTGAAAAACAAAACAAACAAACAAAAGAACAAAAATAGAAATAAGGAACTTAGAAATTTCTAGAGTCAAGTAAAAATGAAAACACAACTTATTAGAACATTTTGAATACAGCTAAGTCACTGCTACGAGAAGTTTATAGTTATGAGTTGCCTAAGTTTAAAATCAACAGAGATTTTAAGTAACTTAAGTTCATTCTACAAAGCCAGTATTAACCTTGGTATCAAAACTGGTAAGGATGTAACAATACATTTTCTAGAAGAACATAGCAAAACACACTTAATAAAATACTTGCAAATCTGGCACACAGGAGGCAGAGGCAGGCAGATCTCTGTGAGTTCCAGGCCAGCCTGGACTCCAGAGCGAGTGCCAGGACAGGCTCCAAAGCTACACAGAAAAACCCTGTCTTGAAAAACCAAAAAAAAAAAAAAAAAAAAAAAAAATAAAAAAAAAAAAAAAAACACACCAACCCCCCCCAAAAAAAACCTTGCAAATCAAATTCAGTAATTTATTAACAAGATCATGATCAAGGTGATTCCATTCCAGGGATGCAGACATAACTCGGTCTCACAGATCAACAAACAGCACAAAAATAAAATCAAGGATAAAAATCTCATGATCACGTCAATGCATGTAGGAAAAGTTTTAGACAAAACTGAACACTCCTTCACGATAACCTTAAAGAATCTAAGAACAGAAATATCATACATCAACAAACTAAAGAATATATGAAACAAACATACAGTTAATATTACACTGCTGGAAAACTGAAAGCATTTTCTTTAAAATTAGATATGAAATAACACTGTCTTCTCTCTACACTCTTATTTATTACAGAGCTGGATCTCATAGGCACTGTAAAGAGGGATTAGAAATGACAGAAGTCACCAGATTATTTCCACTTGTTAACCATATGATCACATACATAAAGGACTCCAAAGACATTACTACAAAACTCTTACATCAGATAAACATTTTCAGTAATATATCAATATAAAAAACTAATACATAAAAAGTAGTAGATTTTTCTATATCTCAAATTCACTAAGAAATAATCAGCAACAAAACAAAATAATAAAACTCCAGGAATAAAACTACCAAGGAGGTGAAAAACCTACACAGTGACAACCATAGAACAATGACAAATTGATACATTTCCAATGTTTATGCAATAGAAGAACTAACGCTATGGAAAATGACCCTATTACCAAAATGGGTCTACAGATTCATTGCAATCTCCATCTAAACTGCAATGATGTACCTCACAGAACTAGAGAATTTATATAGCTGCCCGTGTGGGCACACGCACACAGACACACACCAAAAAACCTACAACAACTAAAATAATCCTAAGCAAAATGAATAATACCACACACACACACACACACACACACACACACACAAAAAAAAAAAAAAAAAAAAAAAAACATTTTTTCAAATGGCTTTTCAAACCATTTGATTTCAAATTCCATTAGAGTCACAGTAACAAAATCATCACGGCACTGTCACAAAAGCAGACATGCAGATCAATGATATTAAGAGCACTCAGACCCAAGCAGCTTATTCTCTACAAAGGGTCTAAAAACTTATATTAAAGACAGCTTTTTTTTTTCTTTAACAAATGGTGCTGGAAAATTAGGATATCCACATGTAGTGTCTCTCATCCTTTATAATAAACCAATTCAATATGGATCAAAGATATTAATGTAAGATCTGAACCTCTGAACTACTGGAAATCGGGTAGGATGCTTCAAAATGCAGCGATGGACAAGGAGTTTCTGCAAAGACTCTCAACAGCTCAGGGGAAAAACATACCTAGAATTGGCAATCAGGACTGCATCAAACTATAGTGTTTACGTAACAGAGTAAATAGTAACCACAATGAAGATGCAACTTAGATAATGGGGAATATCTTTGCCAGGCACTTACAATAGGGGCTAATATTCAAAAAATATAACGAATTCAACAACTGAAAACCAAGAAAAACCTAGATAACCCAGAGGACAAATGGCAAATTAAATAAGAATCCCAAAACAAGTACAATTCAACAAATTCATACATTAAAAAAACAAGTTCAACATCTTTAACCATGAGGGAAATGCAAATCAAAACTACTCTTGGATTTGAGCTCACCTCAATTAGAACTGTAATCAAGATGGGGGAAACACATACTGGCAAATGTGTGGAGATAGGAGGAACCTTTATACTTTGTTGGTATAGGAAAAAAACCACATACATACATCATACATACATACATACATACATACATACATACATACATGTAATCACTAGGGTATAATTCTGATTTATACCAAACTGTTGGTATTTAATGAAGGAATCAAAATGAACATGAATAGATACACTTGCATACCCATGTTTATTACAAAAATATGCATTCAAAATAGCCAAGTCATATGACCAACCTTATTGTCCATCAATGAATAACTCAAGAATGTGACAACAAAAAATGACATGAAGTGTTACTATTTAGGAAAGGGAGAAAACCAGTTGGAGAAGAAGTACTTGGAGGCAACAACTATGATAAAGTTACATTGTATACAGATATGAAAATGTCATAATCAGCCAGGTGGTGGTGACAAACACCTTTAATCCCAGCACTAGGGAGGCAGAAGCAGATGGATCTCTGTGAATTGATACCAATCTGGTCCACAGAGCAAGTTCCAGAACAAGCTCCAAAGCTATTTCTTTTGAAATATCCAAAAGAAAGTCATAATCAAACATCACTCTGTACAATATAAGCTGATGTAAAAAGTTTCTTGACATATACCAAACTGATAAGTGGTATTCTCAGATAAAATAATTACTACAAATTACTATATACACTATTTTATTTCTTACTTTTTAGTACATGAGAAAGGTTAAGGAAAGACAATTCAGGAGTTTTCAGATTTTAGATTTTATTGGAAATATGAGTTATTCACTGAAGACTGTCTTACATATATAAAGGTTTTCTTATGTGGGTTTCAAAGTCTATTTTGCTTTTTTGAAGATTAGAATATAAATGAGGACAGAGAATTTGGGATGGTAGCAATATTATAAGGCTGACAGTTTCAAGATACAACTTTTTGGGGTGTGACTAATGGAGTTTATTGAAGGAATAAAAATACAATCAGAAAAAAAGATGAACTGGAACAATATGAAAAAGCCTGAGACAAATAACCTATTAATTTTGTCACAATAGGCACACAATTTTGTATCAGATGCTAGTTATACCTATTAGTCAAAACAAGTAACTAGCATTAATACTTTTCAAAGACAACTATTTCATACATACCTTTAGAAGATGGTGTCAAAGACGCAGAATATTTTATGGAAGATCGCTGGTGATTATCCTCAAGCAATGAATTGACAGTTTCCTTTTTTCCTAAATCCTGCAAGGTTTTGCTAACAGGCATATTTCCTGCTATACAGTTTTGATTTAACTGGGAAAGAACCTGAGGATTTTTGGTCTTAAATGTAAATTTTGAGACCCTCAGTATTTTGTTGTCATTCTGAGTTCTATCTGCTAAGGTTTTGTGGGATAGTTGATGAGTACTGAACTTTGTATTAGTAGCAATTTCTGTGCTCATTCGACCCAAACTATCATTCAAACTTGAACTTCCTTCAAGGATAAATTTTGAGCCATTCACCTGTACTGGTATATATTGATTATCAATTGAATTTCTAGAACACACAGACAAATTTGTTGTAGCATACAAAATATTGGGGTAATCTCCACATGGGTCTCTTTTTTCCACTTTCACTGATTTATGTATCTGTGAGTTATCTGTTAGGGATGGTGGCACTGACGAACTGACAAGGTTCCAATGTTTAGAAGGTACCGACTGGCTTCTTTGTTTAGATGCAGTATAGATATTTCTGGATCCCTGTTTGGAAGTGTTATTTATACTTTCTGACTGCTTACTGCGCTTGTTTTCTTGTTGAGTTAGTCTTTCAATGTCATCACATGCCTGATATAACAAATCATCATCTACATCATCTGCTTCCCAGGTAGTCTCTAATTCACTGCATGCTTTAATCATTTCACTGGCCACCAAGGGATCATTCCAGTCATCAATGGAAGAACTGAACTTTAATCCATTAGTCTGATTTGTGTTACAAACACTGTTTTCTTTGTCCAAGAATACAGAGCCACTGGGAGCAGTGACAGCAGGTGTTTTCAAAGGCGGGTTAACACTGAACCCGTATTTTTGTTCATTAGGGTATCTTGAATATGAACCAGAACTGTCAGAAGCAAGCACATTAAAATTACACTTACTACCACTATCTTCTTTTACTCTGGTAAGATTAGAGACATCAACACAATCTTCATCTTTAATGTTACTGAAAGTGAATGGTAACTTGCTTGATTCATCACTTGGACGTGATAAAAATCTATAACCTCCAGAATTTCTTAGTTCTTTGTTGCATGTCTTTGAAGGAAGATCCAGAGTTATTTTTGAGTCTCTTAACTTTCCACCTAGATCTGTATTTGTTCTTGATGTGGTTGTATCATTTTTAGCAGCAACAGTACAAATTGCCTTCTGACCAGTAACTTGGGCAGTTGTGGAAGGAAAGAGTTCAAGCATTTCAGCATTCTCCATAAGGAAAGGTTCATTGCCCAGTAAGCTCTCCCAGTCATCCTCAAAGTCACTACCAGTCAACCCATCAGCAGCATGTTTATTAGATGCTTCTGGCTTCTTTACACAAGGAGTCACACATGATTTTTGCAGTAAGGGAGTATCTACCTGGGGGGAAGGTGATAATGAAGTTTTATTTGGAAGGTTTTCAGTGAGCAGAGTTTCATTAATAATGATGTCCTCTTCTATTAAGCTACTTTTCTTTACAAAAGTACTTTTACTATTGTTCAGAAAAGCTTCTGATGACAAATATTGGCTTAATTGTCCACTACACATCTGAGTGGAACCATCAAAAATAGCATTAAGGGCTGCTTCAACATTATGGTCAAAGGGTTTCTGATTGCTGTCTTGCTCCTCTGCCACAGTTATCCCGATGTTTCCTTCCATTTGCTTCTTTACTAGAGCACAACTGATTTCAGGAACTTTATCATCTGTCTCCATCCGCACAGAATCTTTATGAATGTGTAAATGTCCCACTTCTGAAGTTGTCTGGATAAAATCATTATTCCTCCCATCTTGCTCTTGAATCACATCAAGTTCTTCCATGTTTTTATCAAACTGCTTAGCCAACTTCATAAGTTCTTTTTCTCGATTTTGTGTTTTTAACCTATTAAAGCAATATTGGAATATTTTAATTAAAAAAATAAGACTTACTCAATTATCATTTCATATATTTTGATATGACAAAAAACACCAAAATTTTAACTCAGAATAATGTGTCTTTAACTACATAATTTTACATATCAAAACAAAAAGTTTACAATTTCGGTTTATTCCAAAACCTACAATGTTAGTAAGAATATCTGCCTCATTGAATGACAAGAAGGTGAAATCCGAACTCACTTAGTGCAGCTGATTTTCACTCTTGACTTTTCTTTTGCTATGCTAGGAGTACAAGGAATAGCAGTGTCACCAATCCACACACCCAGCATGGAGTTTGTCACTGGTTTTTCATCCTTGGAAACCAAAGAAAAAAGAACATAAGAGCACCATAAAATAAGTGACCAATACCCCCTCCCCAAGAAAAAGGAGAGGTTGAGAGTAGAGAGGAAGGAGAAGAATTCTGGAGATAGTCACTGGCTGTAAACTGTGATCCATTTATGCCCTCACAAGTAAAGGAGAAATATTCGAGCTTTTAAAAATATTCAAACCACATTTATAAAAACCAGGGTTTGATATACATTCCCTATCAAGTACATTTTGGTGTTATATACACATAAAAGATCATTTCAGTTGTTGTAAGATACTCAAAAAGTAAGTACTACCATCAGAACAGAAAATAAAAATACATTCAGAATTCTTTCTGTAGCACTGACTCCCCAATATTTTCTTATCCTCGATCTTTAAGAACTGGGAGCTCCACTTTGACTTAAATTGAGCACAGAGTAATGTCAGAACTGACTAGAGACTTTAAGGCATGGTCAAGGCTAAAGCTAAGAATGGGGAAACAGAAAAACTTCAAGTAGGAAGTTATCTTAGAGTAGGATGGTTTTCTTGTTTTGATTTTTGCTGTATTTTTCAGTTCCTCAATCACAATGATAGTTATGGAATGAGCATTATTATAAGCCAGCAGTTCTCAACACATGGGTTGCAACCTTTGGCAAACCTCTATCTCCAAAAACATTTAGGCTTCCTAGCAGTAGCAAAATTATGAAGTAGCTATAAAGATAAATTTAGGGGCGAAGGTCAGCACAAAATGAGGAACTGTTTTAAAGGGTTGCAGGACTAGGAAGCTTGAGAACTACTATTAAAAGATCATACAAAGTTTAAAAATGGCCTTATTACTAGATTACAAGTTATTCTAACTAGAGCTTAGAATTTACAACGGTGAGTATAAAATCATACTGGGCCAGGGAGACGGCTCAAAGGATAAAAACAAATTGTTCTCTGACCTTTACAAAGTGTGTGCATGCATACATCCATGAAAAATGAGACTTTAAAAAAAAAGTGCCGTTTTATAGTTTTATATTTTCTTACTTAAAGGTTTTAGTGAAAACATCTCTACAATTTGGTAGTGAATTAACAAGTAGTTTTCTTAATGCACACCCAAATCTACTTAACTTTAAGTTTGCAAAATAATATCAGTTCATTTTACAAACTAGATATTTTCCCATTTGTTTGAACACTCTTTCAAATAACGATTTAATTATGGAATCTGTCCATTTACAAGTAAATTAAATTTATACAAGTTTCAAAAAGTCATGACAAAGTTACGTGCCCACTCAAGTTTATATACCAGGAATCCTCTATATATTTATGTACTACTTGTAAGGGCTTCTTTTAATTTACAGGCTCCTAAGTAAATCCTTGGTGCCATCAAGTTGTCTAATCCTTCAACTGATAATAATGAGCACCCTGTATAGTTATATATATGGTGAAAGATATCACCTTAAACACAGCGCATGTTATCACTACAGAAAATGGGATGTCTGTCTAATATGCAAATGTGTATCTTAGAAAATTAAAACTGAAACCATTAGGAGGAAATTGAATGATCTGAAGATCACTATGAAAATCTCAAGTATTTGTAATTATGAGTATGACACTTTTCAAAAGATCTTAATGCTGCCAACAATTAACCTGCTTTAATAATGCTCAGTAGGAGAAGACTGAATAAACTAATCCCAACGTAATGTTCAGTGACTCAAGCTACCACTTGAGTGCTCTTGCCATTTCTTCACAAGAGATACTATTTCCAGCCCGTTTAGTAAAGGTGTCAACTGTACACTCAACATTTTACCGCTAGGCAATCTGACCAGCCTAAAGCTATTTTCTGTGCTTCTTTGCTTTAGTTAATGAAGATTTACTGTTAACATACAAAGTAGTAATATTATACCGTAAATGTAGTTCACGAAATTAAGTGTTGATATAATGAATCATACCAAGAGAGTGGAAGGAGAACTCACTCTTCCAAGTTGTCCTCTGACCTCCACACATGCTGTTGTACAAAAGAGAGTGCATGCTCATGTGTGCGCACACACACACTTTTAAAAATGTAAAAATAAACTAAGTAAGGAAAAGAAAGAAAAGAAACTCAGAACAGTTATGTTCTGGACCATGCTTCTTACTAACAGTGTCAAGATAATACCAGGAATGATAGTTAACTGGTTTCCTTTGTATTAAATGATTCACTAAAACTTGTATTTCACTCAAACATCACAAAAGTTAAAGAAAAAAAAATCTTTGAAGATGGGTCTATTAAAATAAATCATAATTAATTTATAGCACTCTATAGTTTGTAAATTTCATATAACTTAACCCTAATAATCCACTGAAGACAGTAAGGCAGGTAATAATTCTACTTTATAGTAAAATGAACTGAGGTTATGACCATTAACTGACACATGGTGGGGGTGGGGGGTGTTGGGTCATAGAAGAGGCTGCATTAGTTAGGCCTGTATCTAAGCCCAGTGACCTTTCCAGTTTTAAACTTTGTCTTGGTGATTTTATAAGCCAGTGAATACTAGTAAGAGCAACTGCAACAGGAAAAATATGTACTATAGACAGCAAGCACTAACAACAAGAACTTAAATTTACATTGTTTGTTCTACTATACAACTTACTCAAAATATAATGTGGAAAACGCAGCTTGGTGGTAAATACATTAAAGACAACAAAAATAAAACTAGTCAATTACTACTCCAAGAGAATCAAAACAAAATATCTACTTGTATCTGCAGGTTCCACATCTAACCAAAAGTGTACTAAAAATATGGGACATATACAGGCATTTTCTTTTTAATATTCCCCCAATAGTACAGCATAACAAATAACTATTTTATCTAAGGAATAAATAACCTAGAGATGACTTAAAGTATATGGGGTGGGCTGGAGGCATAGCTCATGATAGAGTACTTGCCTAGCAGAAGTGAGTTTGAGCTCCAACACTGCAAAGAATAAAAATAAATAAATACAGTATATGGGAGGATATGAACAGGCACTATGAAAAACCATATCATTTTATGTACAAAACTTCAGAATCTGCAGACTTTGGTATTCATTCTATAATTCGTTCCATATTTTTCAAGACATTCATTCAGAAACAGAAAGGCTAGCTGTAACCTTTGTTGCTCTAAATACATATTTTGAATATGAAAGGAAACAAGCATGCAGTTATAAATCATGAAACTTGCTGTCTTTACCTGAGGAGCAATACGATTGACAATATGCGAAATCTCATCAGTGTATGTACTGGAAATCTGCTTTTTTCTTCCTTTCCCTAAAGAAACAGACATTTCTATAAATCTTAGACCAAGAATTTTAAAATCAGTTGTTACTTTTTAGAGAATGATTGTAATCGATGTAACTTAAATCACTCTGCACTAATGTGCAAATTAGAGAGAAAAATCATACCAGATTCTCAAAAAAAGAAAAACAAAAAAAACCCACTGTATTGAAGTTTCCGATGTTACCCGACTAAAATTTTACAATCACTAACCTTCATCAAACATTTAACCACATAAAAATCTTAACAGATTACCTAACTGTTTGGTGATTGGAGAATTTTGATCCCAGAAGATATCGGTCTGTCCATCTGGATCATTTGGGGAACTGAAGGCACAGGACAATAAATCTGTTTTCAGAACTCTTGTTGGTGTTTCATACTTTTCTATATAAAATGACAATTGACACATTTTAAGCATTACTTCACAAGAGCCAAAGTCAGATAGCAGCTTAAATTATTTTTTATGTCCAATATAAAACTTGTCTCTTAAAGACAATTACTTTAACCACAATAGAAAGATTTCAATAAAAATAATGCGTTGATATTTCATAGTATTAGTATTTTTTTAAAGATTCCATGGTCCCAGGAATGATACCACCTGATCATTGAATTACTAATACATTGCAAACCTCAAAATGTATCCAAACTGAAGCCCTCGACTCTTTTAAGCCCCTCCTGTCAACTCTACCCAAATTTTATACTCTAATGAACTACTCCCCAAAACATCAGTGATTTGCTTCTAGTTTCTAGGGAAGTTTTTGTCTAGAATCATTTAAAATTTTACGATGTTATTGTTTTCTCAGACTTGTTTTGTCATAGCAGAGGCAGGCAAGGTGACAGAAGTTGTAATTTAAGAACACGCTCTCGGAAAGGTTATCAGTCGGCTACCTATTAGGTTAATAATCTTCAAAATCTAACACCAAAAGTTATCAGAAAGGAACGCGCCATTAGTTTGCTATTCTAACCGGATGTTATTCCTAGCAAGTTCCGGGAGCAAATAGCTTTGAGGTGACCCTTTAGCAAAACAATGAAAAAAAAAAAGAGAAAAGCTTAGTTGACCAATGGCCCAGGGTGGTCCAAGGCACAGGCCCCGCCCAGAACCAGTCAACCAGAAAACAACCAACGCCGCCAGTTCCCGGGGACTCCGCTCTGCAGCCTAAGCCTCCCGCCCCTCCGACGCCTGGGCTGAGCTCCACTCCTTCTCCTCAGCACCCGCCAGCCCGGGGCTCCGCTCCCCGCCCGCCGTCCCCTCACCTCCGGGGCTCCGCCCGCCGTCAGCCGCCCACCGGCGCTGCTCCCGCCGCAAAGGCCGCGCTTCGGCCCTGCAGAGCCGGGAGTCGCGGGGCCTGGAGCGGCGGGACTCCGTCTCCACCGCCGGGCAGCCGTCCTCGGCAGCCGCCTTGCGCGGCGTGCTCCTCCTGGCAGGGCTGCCCGCATGCTTCCTTCGCCGACTCATCCCGGTGGCACCCTCCTCCAGCCGCATTCACATTCCGGTGCCGGGGAGCTGTGAAACGGCTCCGCACACAGCCTGCGCGCCAACACACACCGCCATCTTCGCAAGCAGGGCGCGCAAAAGACGCTGCCGCTGATTGGCTGCGTCTGTCTAGGGGCAGGGTTACGAGCCTGACGATGATTGGCTGCGGGATTGAGGGGCGGGATTTCGGAGGCTACCTTCAGTGCTCGGGGCCGAGGCAGTTCCAGCTAGGAAGCTTCCTCTGTGGAAGGTCTGCAGCTTCACTGGTTTAGGAGGGATTGCAAAAGTCTTCTCTAGATAAGTGGTTGGGAGGTAGTAAAGAGGTCCAATGCAATGGCAGATTTTTACTGAGTATACAGCATACATTGGCTGGTTTTGTGTGTCACCTTGACACAAGCTAGTCATCAGAGGAAGGAACCTCAGTTGAGGAAATGGCCTTGACATCTAGCTGTAAAGAAGGCATTTTCTCATTTAGCGATCGACGGTGAAGGGACCGCCCCTTGGTTGGTGGTGCCAAACCTGGGCTGCTGGTCCCGGGTTCTACAAGAAAATGGACTGAGCAACCTAGGGGAGGGTTGCTCCCATTTGGGTTCCTGCCCTGTTTGAGTTCCTGTCCTGACTTCATTCAGTGATGAACAGCAATGCTGAAGTATAAGCCAAATAAACCCCTTCTTCTCCTTGCTTTTTGGTCATGGTGTTTCATTGCAACAATAGAAACCCTAACTGAGACACAACTTAAATTGTGTATTTCCAAGATTGATATGATGGTATGTTATTCGGTAATTTGATTTAAAAAAAAGGGGGGGTATATTTTTGGAGGGAATAAAAATGACAGCTCACAGATATGTTATGTGGGTAGAAAAATCCAAAATGTAGGAAAACTTACTAATTTTTAATAAACTAACGGTTGCTGAAAACTGTCCTCTCAATGGGAATAAGGCAGCATTTAATTTGAACGAAATAATTATCATGGCCAGGGAGCTTGATTCAGGTTATCCTGAAAAAACATGTCTCAACATAAAAGGATTTACACAAGCTTTAACAGTCACAGAACAAAACAAAGGAAGTGTTTCTCAGACGCTTTGTTGGGGACAATAGGAGATAGGCGGGTTAGAGCAAAGCAGGGGATAATTTTCCATGGGCTGTAGGTAAGGATAGTTAATAATGTATTCCAAAGGTTTTACCTGATAGACAACAGGATGTTAAGCCTGACGGAAAGCTGGGCAATTTGTGGCTAGTTAGGACACTAATGATAGGTGTAAAGATTATTTGGTTTTATATCTACACCATTCCAGTTATCCTCATCACAGAGTGTGTCCATGTTTTTTTTTTTTTTTTATGACAATGTCTTATGTAGCACAGTCTGCACCCCTTATATAATGCAGTCTGCCTTTGAACTCCTCGTCTTCCTGCCTCATCCTTGCTTGTGCTAGAATCGATCACAGGTGTAGGCCCCTAATCAGTCAGCCTTTTAGAATCAATGTAGGTATGGCCTTTTTATTCTATTCCCAATACAAAGTGAAACTCAAGTGTCAGTTGTACTTTAGTAGATTAGTAATGAACAAAGTTCTAAGTTTTAAGAGAATATGATTTGCAATAAATAGTGAAATTAAAGAGTGCAGCTCTACATACAGAGAGAACTATAAAACACTTTGAAATAAACTGAAGAGCAAAATAGGTTATGCTGTGTTCATGGCTGTATCACCATTATTACAGGGCCAGTTCTTCCCAAATTTGTCTAGAGTCAGCACTGATGCCTTAGACTCTCAGAACAGGGTGATGCATGCAGAAAGGGAAGATAGCTTTATTCTAAGGTATGCATGTAAGTGAAAATGAAAGAAGATAACCAAGAAACTATTGGTCTCCTGAAGAATAATGAATGATAAAGTTGGATATCTCCCAAGTGTCATGAGTTAGAGCAGTTAAGAGTTAGGATGGCATTCTAGTGGTGAAGGGATAGACAAATAAATGAATAGAATAAATAGCCCTTCCACAGGTTTCCACATAAATATAGCTTGTTTAATACAAATGTGAACCATCTGAATAATAACAAAAGGACTTTGGGGGAAAATACTACAACCAGATGGAATGGTGGACCACACATGTAACCCTCCCAGCACTCAGGAGGCTGAGGCAGGAGAATTGAGAATTTGGGCCATCTGGGTTACACTGAATGATTTTGTCTCAAAAAAGAAAAATATTAAGTAAAAACTTATACATATGTGTGTGTGTGTGTGTGTGTGTGTGTGTGTGTGTGTGTGTGTGTGTTATATGTATACACACATATAGTTTGCATCAATATAATTCAAACATTTAACAGAGTTCAAAGGTAGGGCCTTGGCGACATGTTTGGATCATGGGGCCTCAGGCTCAGTGAGTGGATTAACCTACCATCAGGTTTATAATTTGAAGGCATTGTTGGGAGATGATGAAAATAGGAGATGGAACCTTTTTGGATGAAGTAGGTTTACGGGACATGTGTTTGAATGATGTAGCTATTGTGCCCCTCTCCCCTCTGCCATGATGTTCAGCCTCCTTTCCCCAACAGTGGAACCTGCTAACTATGATTTGAAACTATGAGTCAAAAATAAAGCCTTCCCCTTTTAAATTGTTTCTCTCTGGTATTTTTTATCAGAGTAACAAAACCTCTAATTTAGGCCCATATATAAAATGTATTAAGAATGTCTTGGTAAGAAGATAGAAGGGGCAGTGCTTAGAACAGGGCCTTCAGAATAGAAATATATAAACAAAGATGCTCAATCAGTAAAATGTTAAAGATCATATTAGAATAGCTAAAATTTAAAAGGCTGGGCACACAGGCATCAGGAAAACAAGCTATCATATTCCACGGGGAATAAAAGCAATTTTTGGTCAAGCAGTCCCACTGAGAGGTAATGCATGGGCTTGTGTATCAGAATATTATATCTAGACAATAAAACACTGCATAATAATAGAACTGAGAAGCTACAGCTCCAAATTATCTTGTGGGTAAATTGCCCAAAGTGAGCTGAGCAAAAATGGAAGGACTTACCATCAGTCTCACCTCCCATTCTATATAAGTATATAAATCCCAGCAAGCAAAATTCATTGTCCAGTGTAGAAATTTTGATTACTGAGATTAACTTCATGGGATTTAGAGTCACTGTGCAAACAAACCTCTGCGTTTCTGCTATGGCTTTTCTAGATTAGGTTAATGGAGATGATGGAAGACTCACTATAAAGGTGACCCCATTCTTTAGGTTGGTGTCCTGGACATACATAAAGGAGAAAGCAAGCTGAGCACCTACAGTTGTTGTTCTCTGCTCCATGGCTGCAGATGCAATGTGTGCCTGCTGATTGCCATCCCAGGCCCACTATGGTGGACTGTATTCTTTCATAACCCATGCCCCCAAGCACACCCTTAGTTCCTTAAGTTGTGTATGTCAAGAATTTTGTCACAGCAGACAGAACAGTTACCGTTTCATGAATGTAAACCTCAATGTTGAAATTTTAAGGAAAGATCTAAGAAGTGGTTGTCTTAAAAGTCAGAATAATGGCCACCGTTCAGGTTTGAATGTCACCCACAGGCTCATGGGCTTGAACAGTTGCTATTCCACTGGTGCTGTAGGGAGGTGGTGGAGCCTTGAAGAGGTGGTGCCACGCAGAGGAAGTTGGCTGCAGGTGGATGGGCCTCGAGGCTTATACCTCTGCCTTTCTTCCAGCCAGGCCCTCTGCTTCCTTTGCCCCTATGTGATATACCCCAAGCCACATGCTACCCTTGCCAGGGACAGGGGCCACATCTGCCGTGCTTTTCCTGTCAGATACTCTCAAGCTAAGAGCTCAAATCAATCCTTCCCCCGTGACTTCTTTTCAGATATTGTTCACAATGATGAGAAAAATCATTAACAAGGTGGCTTTGGGAAGGGAGAAAAGGAAAGTGATTGCAAGACAAAGACAGGTCTCGCATACATGTTGCCTCCATTTCACTATCATAAAGTGATCATCTTGTGGTATCTCATTAAGTTATGCATCTTATTTCACATGTCTGCCCATGAATGCATTATATTTATCAAAAAATGTAACTTTTAATCTAAAATTCATAGTTCCCCAGAGGAACCCATGTATTTCTTCTCTCTTTGTAATTGTTTCCTCTGCAGTTTGGCTAAAGGTAGTCCTAGATTTATGTTTGAGCCTCAGTCCTCATCCTTAGACATTTGTGCCCAGGATAATTCCATTCTCTTCCCTTCAGACTTTGACCTTTTCCCAAGAGTTTCCCATACTTTCTCAATATGTATAAATGACTTCATTACTTCCGCATCCATGTGTATAAATTAGCAGGATCAATGTTTCTCTTAGGGATCCCTCCTGCCTCCAAACTGATCAAGGATTCTAGAAGCACATATTCTCTATGGCTTCATTTACTCCCTTCTGATCCAAATACCCAACTCATATTTAGAAAGGAGTTGAAAAGTTATGTGGCAGTTTGAACAAGAATAGCTTCCATATGTTCCTGTTTGTTTGAGTACTTGATACTCATTTGGTAGAACTATTTTAAAAAGACTTAGGAGGTGTGGCCTTGTTAGAGGAGGTATGTCGTCACTAGGGTTGGGCTGTAGGGTTTCAAAAGACCAGCCATCCTAAGTTATGGCTCTCTGCCTTGTACCTGTGGATCAGATGCGAGCTCTCAGCTACTGCTCTAGCACCATGCCTGCCTGTCTGCTGCCATACTCCCTGTCAGAATGGTCATGGACTCACCCATCCTCTGGAATTGTAAGCCCCAATTAGCTCTTTTATATGTTGCCTTGGTCATAGTGTCTCTTCAAAACAATAGAAAAACAACTACTAAGACAAATTCCAAATAATTTGATGACACCTAGAAGAGTATGAAAAGCATGTCAATCCTTTAAAACTTAATAACTTCTCACAACTGTCTAAATTTTACACTGTTCTTGTAATTAAAAAAGCACACCTAGGATGGCCATACTCCATGATCACTGTGTGGTGGGAAACTGTCACATCATACACAGTCTCTTATTGTTGTAAATGGTTTTCATATTAAATACTATTTACCTTTCAAAGCATCAGATTTGGACCTGTTACACTAAGAATTGCCTACAGTATTGCAGTGTTTATCTTCAGTTGCTTGAGTTAGGGCTTTATCCAAGGACTTTGGGCAGCTTTAGTCTTTAAGGACAGCAGTCAGTAAAAGGTCTATCCTTGCTTCAGGAAGTGGGACTTTGTCCCTTACAGTGGTGTCCCTCTTTGCAGAGGAGGCAAAGCTCTGTTTCTTATAATTCATCAGAGAGCAGATCCTTCCTGGCGCATATATGTAAATGTAGGCAAAAAAATCACACTCAAAATAAAATAAATAAATCTAGTAAGAAATTTTAAAATTGAAAGAAACTGTGGTAGTTTGAATAAAAATGGCCCTCTTACGCCCATAGGGAGTGGCACCATGAGGAGGTATAGCCTGGTTGGAGTAGGTATGACCTTATGGGAGAAAGTATGTCACTGGGGGTGGGCTTTGAGGTTTCAGAAGCTGAAGCCAGTCCCAATGCTCACTCTTCTTGCTGCCTGCTGATCCAGATGTAGAACTCTCAGCTTCTTCTCCAGCTCCATGTCTGACTGTGTGCTGCTTTGCTTTCTGCTGTGATTTTAGTGGACTAAACCTCTGAACCTATAAGCCAGCCCCAAATAAATGGTTTCCTTTATAAAAGTTGCTGTGGTCATAATATCTCTTCACAGCAATAGGGCACCGACTAAGACAGAAACACTTTCTAAATAAGACAGAAAAGAACTGTCAAGTAAAACAGACCTGTGACAAATTATAGTTATAAAATACATTTTTTTTATTTTTAGTAAGGTGGTTAAAGAGAATAGGAGACACTTTTAGTTGAGTTGGGATTTTAGACAGTAGTTTTGTTCAGAAATAAAGGTGTATTTCAAAATGGAAATAGAGGTTCAAGGAAAATACAAAGTATTTTGTGAGAGCTAATTCTTGAAGATGCTGTAGATGAGATTAAGTTTACTATAATTAAAGGTTGTTAACTCTTCTCCAAGGTCAGATGTTGCTAAGTGCTTGTTGCTTCTGTACAAGAAGAGGCAACCGACCCCAGACACTTCAAAGTTAACTTTAGGAATAAAATAGAGGCTATCCATAAAGTCCATAGAAGTTATTACAGTCAATGAACAAGCCAATATATGACCATATATATGTATGTGTATATATATATATATATATATATATGTGTGTGTGTGTGTGTGTGTGTGTGTGTGTGTGTGTGTGTGTGTTGCCACCTCAAAGAAACCCCAGGTTAAGTGTGTGCTGCCACCTCAAAGAAACCCCAGGTTAAGAGGATTCTAAAGGGGCAATGCTGCCTATGGGACACCTGGTCACCACTTTTCTGAGATGGTAGACAGGAAAATTCAAGGAGCCTATATTCCAAAACTGCCAAAAAATATGGAACCCCAGCCTGGGTACCCTGGGTTGGAGCCATCCATTCACCCATTGTCCATTGATGGGTAATATTTCTGAGTGTAGTTCCCAAGACTAGCAACATCAGTATCATTAATAACTGATTGGAAACACATATGCTGATAGCATTCTATAGTCACTGGGTAGAGAGACTCAGTGTAGGGCTAGATATCTTGGTAGAGGAGAAAAGTCAGTTAGCAGTTGTATGCTCTGCATATGCTACATTCATACACATTTTAAAGGAAATATTCCAAAATTACCTGATTTCTCTTTGAATTATGCAATTATACTAATGCTTGTTTTTAACAAACTATAGAAATGATCCCTGAAAGTATAGTCTTAAGGCTTATTTTTAAATGTTGCTAATAAGTTACCTACAATGAAGATTCATTGCTCTTAATACTAGTAAGAATGCATCCAATGCATTATGTAGTAGGTTTGCAAATCATCAGGATAATGATAGACTCCATTAAAGAAATGAAGAATTCTAATACTAAAATGTATGTGTAAGAAATCTTCAAGCTGGGCGTTGGTGGTGCACGCCTTTAATCCCAGCACTCCGGAGGCAGAGACAGGTGGATCTCTGTGAGTTCAAGGCCAGCCTGGTCTCCAGAGCGAATGCCAGGATAGGCTCCAAAGCTACAGAGAAACCCTGTCTCGAAAAAACAAAAACAAACAAAACAAGGAATCTTGCATGAACTTCATATAACAATGTAAAAGATTTGTAGTATGTTAGTAACCAGTCTTCAACAACAAACGAGTTTCTCTCATCTCCCCCCCACCACTTCAGATTTTCTCATGCCCTTGTATTAGTTTTGTTTGCTGTATGGACATTGGTAAAACTGGCTTTTTGTTAATGGCTGTGTTTATCAACAGGTCTCAAACTTAAAACCACAGTGGTTATCCATCAGGAGCTAGCAGTGAGTGGACCATCCATCGAGTCACTGTCTGTCCAGGCTCACACTCCTTCCTCTAGCTGAGGTAACTTCAGTTTCTTGTACATCTCCACATCTTACCTTATTTGCAAGTCTTCTGTCTATTTTAAGCCTCTCAATTCTGGTGATGAACTTAGATCTGAACCGAGAGAAGCTGATGCTGTGGGTTACCTGTACAAGTGAAGGCAAGCAGTAAGGTTGAGGGGAAAGAAAGCCTGAGGTTATGTAGGCTGGAGCCTATGCATCTGTGGTCTGGGGCTTTCTAGTTCTATCACCCATTGAAGTTCACGTTGTAACTGTTAGCAGGAGGACAGAGGGAAAATAGGGTACCCAGTTCTAAAGTGGGAAAGGTTATTTAGGAAGATGGTACTTTCTGCTGGTACTACTCATCAATAGCACTGACTGCCTTCAAATTCAGCAGCTGTTTCTGATACCAATCACTACCTGGCCTACATGAGTAATAGCTGGGGTGCTGTGGAAGAAACTGGAAAAGACATTTTTCTTTGTTGCTTTAAGTGAAAATTGTAAGGAAAAATGTTAAAATTCACCAGCCCTAAATATCTTACTGTGGGTTAATAAATAGAATTTAGTCATCGTCTGTGAGTTTTGCTCTTGTGAGTACCAGAAAGATGGCCTGATTTTGAAGCTTGTCCCTGATACTTCAAAAAGCAGAATTCAATCATTGGTTACCATAACTTTAACTTAAAACAGTCCTAAACTATCCCAAGACTATCATAAATTTCTTTATTTCTTAATAAAAAACAAAATTTAAATTTCCTTTCAACTCTGTAATGGTATTTTCGTTAGCCAAGCAAAGGGCATGTTGAGAACAATGGAAATGTTCTACATGTGAATAGTTTTTTTGGTAAGCAGTTATTTACACTGAATGCCTGGCCAGTGTTCAAAATGGATTTTGGTTGTTTAGAAGTAAAATCAAGCATTAAAGTGAATTAAAGATTTAAATAACACCTTGGATTGACTTGAGCATAAAATATGGCATAGAAAAGAAGCCAGCTAAATTGCACAGCATATATTTATATGAAAACTGACCCTACTTATTTCAATTCTGTTCCAGTCTTACTAGAAGGTTCCTTTTCAGTGTTTTTCCTATCTTTTAAACTTCTGGGGAAATGGGTGTTTCATTTCATGCAAACTGTAAAGACTTCTTTTGGCTTTATTCTAGAATAGATAACCTAGAAGACAAGGGCTGGAGAGGTGGCTCAGCTATTCCCAAAGATCCCATGTTACAACTGCTGTAGCTCTAAATCCAGGGGATCCAACACCAAAGTTTTCTCCTGGCCTCTTCACATACATACACACATGGTACATGTAAACATCTAAATGAAAAGAAATCTTACTTTTTAAAAATGTATTTTTAATTAGAGTATGTGTCTCTATGGAGATATATGCATGTGAGTGTAGGTGTTCATGGAAGCCAGACCCATCAGATACCCCCAACAGTTTCCAGAGCTATCAGAGATGGCCAGCATGGAGGACACTTTCTCTCAGTTACATCTTGACTTCTCAATGTCTTGCAATAAAAGGGTGTTATCAACAGGGCTCATTGATATGGTCTTATGATCTTATTCTGATGGGCAACCAAGAGCACTGGCAGGAGCCTGAATTTGGTGGGGGCAGAGAGGGGTGTCTTTTATTCTTCCTGACCAATGGCTCATAGTGAAGTATCCCACACCCTGGGCTTGGATTTTTATGTGATTAATTTTATCTTTTTAAAGAAGCATTAACCACTCATTCAAGAACTTGGTATGTATATACATATGCATGTATGTATGTATGTATGTATGTATCTATCCATCTCTCTACCTCTATATCTATCAATATATATGTATATACATATACAATATACATATATTGATAAACATACATATATGAGACAGAGGTCTTACTATGTAGCCTTAACTTGCCCGGAACTCACTATATAGACAAGAGAAGGCTGGCCTCAAATGACAGAGATTCTCCTGTCTAGCTTTCTGAGTGCTGAATTAAAAGACTTATAAAGCCTCCCTATGGCTTTTCCCATGCCTCCTTAGTTTGGTTAACCGTTTCACTGAGTCTGTTTCTGTTATTGATTTTCCCATTTTCCTATCACTAGTTCCATAAATAATACATATTTGTAATAAAAATTTTAGCTCTATTACAGTACAAAAGTAAAAAGTGAAAGCACTTCTTAAATAGCTAGTTAAGAATCTTCCTTGCTAAATAATCACACTGTGATAACAAAGCAGTGATTTTTCCATTTCAGGAGACTATATCAAATGTCAAGTCCATCGTGAATATAAGAGGATCATGGGATGACCCCAGCTGCCCTACACTTTTGATTACTCATATACTGCTGCCTCCTGATGAGAATAGATGAAGAATAAACTTTGGAGTTGGGAAGGAAGATAAGGAGCTAACAGCTCAAAAGACAATTATTTTGGAAAACAGTAGATTTTTGACAAATGCAACCAGATACCTTTGAGTTGATGGCTGTCAAAGTCTTTTCTTTTTTATTCTTCTTTAAAAACAAGGTACCTTGCCCCCCCTCATTTTGTTAATGTACAATACAATGGGTTTCATTATGACATTCCTTTTCATATGTATCTTGTTCTTTGTTCATGTTCATCTTTGATACCTTCTTTCAGTATCCCTCCCTACCACATTGGCTGTACCCCATCATGCCCTCCAAACAGTCTTGAGTCAAACCCTGTTCTATCTTCCAGGTTCCTTTCTTACAGTTTTAGTTCAACTGAGTGTTAATACAATTCAAGGATGTACTTCTTAATTCATTCCTATTGCTTATGGAGACATTATACTTACCCCCCAAGGCTAGGAAATATTGTTTTGTGTTTAGTCAGTGTATTTGTTGGTTTCAGTATTTTTATGGATTTAATAAACATTTTAATTAGAAGCTTGGAGAAAGCAAAGTCAAACTTTTGTAAGTCCTTGCCAAGAAAGTTAAGATAAGAATTTAAGTATAAACTTGCAATAAATTTACAAAGACTCACTGAATTTGTTGTAGTTTTGCTTTCACTTATATTACGTAGCTTTTATAGAAAACATGATGCTGTGGTTTCCAAAGGGACCCCTCATTGGCTATGCTACATTTTTGCTAGATTGAACTAGATGAGAATTTGAGACTGTATCCATTTGATTCTTCAGTACAAAAATAAATTATTTAATTTCTCTCAGCTTCTAAACTTTCATGTATAAAATAAGTTTAATAGTAAGATCTCAATGAATTGTGAGACTCAAGGAGATACTATTTGGAAAATACACCATGAAGTATACAATTGTTAACAAAAGTAAGTGTGGTCCATGCTCTTATGGTGACATTGAATACTTCTACCATGCAACTATGACTTCTTTTACAACCATTGACTTGGTTTGAATACACATACATCAGTTAGTATGATGTAATTAAATAATGACAATTCACCCCAACAATGCTGTTCAAATTTTTAGCTACTAAAGTATATTAGCTGAGTGATTATATGGAGTACAAACTTCATTTTTATCTCTTGATCTGTAAATATATATGATAATAATATGTACACATCATCATTAATGACAAGTCACCAGTTTTACCAGTTTGACAATGATTGATTCTTGCATATCTGTTATTCTAGTCATCCATAAGAAACAAAGGAAGTTCTTGTGCTCTTCTTTGTCTCTTAGTGATAAGTTCATGTGACATTTTACACAAATAGATAATTGGAAAAGAGAATTGGCATACAAAGATGACAGTACAAAAAATAATGAAAATTGGCAATGTTGGAGGTGAAGTTCAAACTGAAAATAAATGATATTCTGTCTGTGAGAGTGTTGCCATTGTTGTCACTTCAAGGGATTCTAGGTTTGTGGCCAGAGGTTTAGTTCAAGTGAACTTAGCAATATTAAGTGGAGACAGTGGTTGTGACTGAAGGGTGGTGATGTCACAAAGGAAGTGATAGCAATGAAAACTTTCTGTTTCAGAAACACTCAGATATTTCATCATGTTCAGTGTGTAAAGGATACAGTGCTATATGCAGATGGAAAGTACTCACGCAGGGAGGAGAAAGGGGTGTTCCCATTATTTCAAGTTACGATGAGGAGAAAAAGACAAACACTTTAATGCTTACTAAGATAGATTAATATAACATTATTTTGTAATATTTTGCATATTTTCTTTTTTTAAAATATGCACTATAAAATGTTAATGCTATTTTAGACTTCCATCGATGCATTTTCTCTTTCTTAAATTTTCTTCTAGAATTTTATACACATATACAATGAGATGCTATCTATACCCCAATTTCTGCTTCTAAATTCTTCCAGCTCCCCTCCCCCATTACATCAATCCCTTACAACTTCATTTCCTTGTTTTGTTTTGTTTTTGTTTTTGATAACTCACAAAGTCTAGTCAGTGCTGCCCATATGTGCAAGGGTTTGAACCATCCACTGGAGCATGGGCAACCTATCAGTTACCATATCCTCGCTATTTCCATATGCATTTCTAAAACCAAAGCCATATTCTTAAATAACCTCAACATAGTAATCAAAATCAGAAAATTATGCAATTACTTTTAAGTAATATCTACAAGGGTATGTTTTGGTAACTGATACCATCGTGATTTTTATTGTGCATATAATTTGATCCAGTTTCAAAGGGATCACCATATTAGTCCTGCCTTTTATTCTTGTTTTACAAATTTTGCTTCAAATAATGTCAAAATGAAGCTCATTGCTTCTTGACAGTGGTTATATCACACTGTTTCTTCCTTGTGGGTATAAAGCAATACATCAAAAGTTATCCTGAGACCTCCCAGAAATAATACATCTGTCTCAGTTTTTGATATTATTTTTATGGTCTGGTAAAAACAACAGCACAAAAACTCCTTTGAGTTGCAAAGATATTTGATGTGTGGTCTTGAATATTCACAGAGCGTGCCTTCCCACAAACTGTGCAATATGTGTGTTGCTGTGATCACATTGAACCATCTACACAATGACCATGGCCTATCAGTTCTTGCAGTGATTAAACACACAGTGGTTTCTATCACTCTTGAGTGATTAAACAAACACACAGTGGATTCTTTTGCTATTTTTCATTTTTTCTTAGTTTGATCCATCCCTCTAGGTGGTGAAAACATTTCTTAGATTCTTTATTTAGATGTATTTTACTTATCAAGTATCTATTTTATGTTTTAATGCCCTTTCCTTATTCTGTGAGTCAGTGGTACCAACAGTATTGTCCCTTGTCCCCTTGTTCTTGTGGTTCCATTACTGTCATTCACACCTATGGGATCAGTTTCATTATATTCTCATTGGGTTAATATATTTTAATAAGTGTTCCATTTGTTTCATAATAGGATCTTGACCCAAACAATGTCTTTCCTGTTTAAAGACAAGTTTTCATTTCCTTCCAGCCAAAAGGATCTCAAGAGTAGGGTGTCATTGTATTTCTGTGTATTTTTAAGCCATTCCCTTAAAAATTGAATAGTTTAGGAAACATTATTTTTGATTCTCTATGGACTGAAAAACAGAGGGGAGGGATGGAAGAGTTCATAATACAAATTTCAGTTATAAACTCAGAAGGATCCTCACTGTTATCTTCCTTGAAGTTTTTGAAAAACAAACAAACAAACAAACAAACAAAAGGAAAAGAAAAAGAGCCATGGTCATGGTGTCCCTCCACAGCAGTAGAAACCTTAAGACACTGCTCATCCTTAATATTGTAATTTCTTGATTCTTTCAAATCAGATTCTTTTTCTTTCAGCTCAGTTCCTTTTTTCTTTTTTCTTTTGAATGTACTTTTAAATTTTAAATTAGAAAGAATCTTATTTTACATATGAATCCCAGTTCCCTCTCCCTCCCATCCTCCCATGCCCCCCACTGACCCCCATCCCATCCCTCTTGTGCTCCCCAGGGAGGGTGAGGCCCTCCATGGGAGATCATCAAAAAAATCTGTCATATCACTTCGGGGGCAGAATCTAAGCCCTCCCCCGTGTGTCTAGGCTGAGAGAGTATCCCTCCATGGGGAATGGGCTCCCAAAGTCCACTTGTACTTTAGGGATAAATATTGTTCCACTACCAGAGGCCCCATAGACTGTCCAGACCTCCTAACTGACACCCAAGTTCAGGAGGCCTGGTTTGGTCCTCTGCTTTGCTGTCGGTCTCTGAACCTGCCTCAGCAGACCAAGCCATCCAGAGTTTGCTGACTTCGAGGTGCTAAGAGGCAAGTGTGGTCCTATCACTGGTCCCCCTCGTGCTTGCTCTCCTTGGAGTCTCCTGACCTGGGGACTGTGCACAGGTCAGTTCCTGTTTCCTATAAAACTTACTTCTTTTTAAAAATATTTTATTAGTTCCTTGAAATGTTTATATGTATATTTTGGTTATAATCACTCTTCCCCAACTCTTTCCACATCCACAATCCTTCCTTTACCACCTAAATATCTGATAGTCCCCCATCAAGACTGGTTTGTTATGCACAAATATTCTTGGATGTATGGACTGCAAGTGAATTGCGGTTGGTTTATCAGGGCCCACACTATTATAGAAAGAAGACCCTTCCTCTCCCAGCAGCTAAGAACCGCTAATAACTCCTCCACTAGGGGTGGAACATTGTGCTCAACTCCCCTCTTCATGCTGATTTAGTCTGACTTGAGCTTTCCCCAGTCTTCTGCATGCTCTTACAATGGCTGAGTTCATATATGTAGCTCTCAGCTGTATCCAGAAGACACCATTGTCATCTACCTACGCCTCTTGCTCTTACATTCCTTCTTCCTACCCCTTTTCCCACAGTGGTCCTCGAATCTTTGGAGGAGGCTGTTCCCATTGGGGATGAACATTTGCAATCTTTCATTCTCTGCACCTTGGTCAGAAGGAATTTAGAGAATATTCTTTTGCATAGATGATGGAAACACAGTTGATTGAAAGGTTAGCAAAGTTTAAATATTGAGGAGCAGTTCCCTAACTGGTGAATTTTCTTTGCTTTACCCAGTTGTTAATTGTGAGAATGGTCCAAACCAGCAGTTCTCAACCTATGGGTGGCAACCCCTTTGTGGTTGCATATCATATATCCTGCATATCAGACATTAGGATACATAACAGCAGCAAAATTATAGTTATGAAGTAGCAATGAAATAATTTATAGTTGAGGTACCTGGAGCATGAAGAACTGTATTAAAGTGTCTCAGCATTAGGAAGTTGAGAACCTTAAACTCCAAACCTTTATTTGTGGGATAAGAAAATATTATGTGCCTTCCATCAGTTTTGGAGTCCAGTTGTAGTACTCAACCCCTATTTTCCTCATCTGTAGCTTCAGCCTGTGCAAAAATACAAACAACACTTTGTTCTGGGGGACAGAGACTGACCCTGCTCCTCTGTTAAGAAATGCAAGTCTTGCAAACAAAATAAAAAAAAGAATTGGAGGGATTAGATCTGGAGCAGATGGAGGGAGAGAGTACTGGGAGGGGCAACTGCAATCTGGGAGCATCTCTGGAATGAGCTAGAAACCTATTCCAATGGAAACTTCCAGCAATCTATGAGGATGACATTAGCAAGACTCCTAATAATGGGGTATATGGCCTGAACCAGCCATCTCCTGTAAACAGGCAAGCCTTCCAATGGAGGAATTAGGATACCAACCCAGCCACAAAACTCTTGACCTACATTTTGTCCTGCCTGCAAATTATGCTGGGGTAAAGGTGATGCAGAAATTGTGGGAGTTGTAGGAAGCCGGTTCCTGCATTATAATGGTGCCTGAAGACACCAAGTTGTAAATTACTTCACAGGCGCTGGGTAATCTCCATTCCTTTGATCTCTGCCTATCCCGTGGCTCATTTTTGCCTGAGGAGCTGAAGCCATTCTTAGGGTAACACGTCCCAGGCAGCTGGTCAGCCTTTATATAGGGATGGTTTTCTTGGTTTAGGGTCTCTGCTCTGGTCTCCACTCTGGTAAAATGCATTAAAGCTTGTCTGCAGAAGGATCCGAGTGTCCTGCGTGTATTTCTTGCTGGCGAGGAATACAGAGCACGCGCGGGACATTTGGTGCCGAAACCCGGGAACATATGAACATCTCCAGCACCGCGGAGACCCCTTGGCTACAAGGCGGATTCAGAACTGCAGGGTGATAAATTCGGAGAGGTATGATTTTTCTGGACTTTGGCTTAGGAATGTTGCTATTGTGGGAGGTTAATATAGAGGCTTCTATGCTTTTACTAGGAGCTATTTTGACTTTTAGCAATCTTAAAGAAGTCCAGAATTACATATCAGAAACCAAATGTAATGAGAGAAATTCGGAGAGGTATGTTTTTTCTGGACTTTGGCTTGGGAATGTTGCTATTGTGGGAGGTTAATATAGAGGCTTCTATGCTTTTACTAGGAGCTATTTTGACTTTTCTCACTGTTGTAGCAATCTTAAAGAAGTCCAGAATTACATATCAAAAACCGAATATGGTGAGAGATGGGGCGCGCCTAACAATAAAATATAAGAAAAAAGGACCTCCCGGAATGTCTACTGACAAGGGAGTGTGTACAACAATAAATAAGAAAAAAGGACCTCCTGGAATGTCTACTGACAAGGGAGTGTGTAAAGCTTTAAATCTTGATAGCTCTGATGACTCTAAAAGCTCAAGAGATAAAGTTTTAAAAGGAACAGCTCAGCTGGATGAGGGAGAGACAGAGAAGGAGGGAGAAAGAATGGGGAATGGCCGGTCACACCCCGGTAAATTTAGGAGAGATGAGGACTCGGAACCTAGCCTCTGCCCTGCAACGAAACTGGAAGCCTTGGAGCTGAGCAGCTCAGACTCTGAGATTTTAGACTCTAACAAGGAAGCAGAGCTAGAGAAAGAAGCAGCACAGCCAAAAATGCCAGCGGGTGTGCTTCCATCAGCACTATTTGGAACCGACTCCTTCTTACCATCAGAGGAGCGGAGAAAATTGCAGATGGCTTTCCCAGTCTTTGATAGGGGAAAAGGCCATGCTTGCTATTCAACACTTCTTAAAGGCCTGGAATGCCTGGGGCTTTAAAAGCCTCATTAACATTGACGCTCGGGCCAAGCGTCTCACCTCAAAACCTAAAAGGCCAAAAGAAAATGGTAAAATGAAAAGATATCTTAACTGATCTTTGGAAAGGCCCGGATCCTATTCTCATAAGATCCAGGGGAACGATATTGTGTTTTCTCACAGGATGAAGAGAATCCCCTATGGATCCCAGAAAGATTCAACCTGAAGAGCCTCTCCAGACCTTCAAAAGTCGGAACTCCACCCTCCCCCCGGGAATTGAGAGCCGCTATTGTTATCCAGATTAACTCCTGCCCTTGGCGGAGAGATTGTCACTGCTTAAGGGGTGGGGGTGTTATTGTTTGATGCAGCCGTTTGCGGATTGCTGTTATTTTTGGCTGGTCTGTGAGAAAAGGGGTGGGGGTGTAATTGTTTGATGCAGCCACTTGCGGATTGCTGTTACTTTTGACTGGCATGTAAGCTCCAGGGCTCAAACCAAGAGATTCGCCCAAGCGTTTATATTTTGGCTAACTATGCTTAAGCGATAGGCCGCCGGCCAGACAGCTCTTGCACACCCGGAGCCTAGGCTCACTGCACAGGGTAGAGTGTCTGGTCTGAGCAGCCCAAAGAGGGATGCTGAGCATAGGCATCGCACAGAGTTGCCTATTATGCAGGCTTCTCTGGGAGGTACGTTGACCTGCATAAGGGTTACCTGCCCTGAGAATTCCCTTTCCCAGAAAAACGGCAGAGGACAGGTCAAGAGCGCTTCGGGTCAAGCTAACAGCCTGAGGGCGACTCTTGTACACAGTCTTAATGTTTGATTTTGGGAAGGTTCAGCCTCTACCTCTATCCCTCAACATTTGGGTGACCTATTTGCTTATAAAAATATATAAAGCCTTTTCATTAATTAATAAAAAAGGGGGATATGTAGGAAGCCGGTTCCTGCATTATAATGGTGCCTGAAGACACCAAGTTGTAAATTACTTCACAGGCGCTGGGTAATCTCCATTCCTTTGATCTCTGCCTATCCCGTGGCTCATTTTTGCCTGAGGAGCTGAAGCCATTCTTAGGGTAACACGTCCCAGGCGGCTGGTCAGCCTTTATATAGGGATGGTTTTCTTGGTTTAGGGTCTCTGCTCTGGTCTCCACTCTGGTAAAATGCATTAAAGCTTGTCTGCAGAAGGATCCGAGTGTCCTGTGTGTATTTCTTGCTGGCGAGGAATACAGAGCACGCGCGGGACAGGGAGTGACCCACCAATGGCTGGCCCAGCTTGAGACTTGAGATCCATACCATGAGAGGGAGCTCACCCCTGTGGGCCAGGACCCAGAGGTGGGATAGCCTAGAGACATAGGATAGAACCAAACATGCCCGGAAAACAAATAAATGAAATAATTTCTAATGATGTTCTGCTATTCTCATAGATTAGTGCCTAGCTCAACTGCCATCATAGCCGCTTCGCCAAGCAACTGATGGAAACAGATGCAGGGACACACAGCCAAATATTAGGCAGAGTTCAGGGAGTCCTGTTGTGAAACAAGGAGAAAAAGGATTGTAGGAGCCAGTGGAGTTAAGGGCAGCACAAGAAAATCCACAGAATCAACTAAACTGGGTCCGTGGAGGCTCATAGAGACTGAACCGACAAGCAGGGAGCATGCATGGGACTGACCTAGGCCCTGTGCATATATGTTACAGTTGTGTAGCTTGGTTTCTTGTGAAACTCCTAACAGTGGAAGCATGGACTGTATTGCCTGCTTTGGGGATCCCATTGCCCTTACCAGATTGCTTTGTCCGTTCTTAATAGAAGAGGAGTCTCATTGCAACTTGATATGCCATTGCTGACTAATATTTATGGGAGGCCTCCCCTTTTCTGATGAGAAAGGAGTGGATGGAGAAGTAGGGGAAGGTAGTGGGGAGGGACTAAGAGGATGGAGGGGGGTAACTTTGGTCAAGATGTAAAAACAAAAAAATAAAACAAATGAACAAGCAACAACAACAAAAAAATGCAAATCCTCTCCTTTCTGGCACCATTTTTCCTGTCTTCTGCATGTTCTCACTGCTCAGTCTTTTATTGCTGTTTCTTTACCTCCAGGACTGAAATAAAATCAGAGCTCCCACAGCTGTGCCAGCTCACTCCATGAGCATACAGCTGTCTTCCTGTGCCTAGTCATTCTCACTTTATGGAGAAAGATTGTCTTCTGAGTCTTATGCTTCTCCAGTTCTAACTTGTTCCCAGTTGCTTACTACCCTTGGCCCTTGCTATTTTTTTCATAAGTCCACATTTGTTCATGGTCTTGCATGTCTGTTTTGGAGATCCTTTTAAACTATTGGGAAATATGTCCTTGTAGACCATAAGTTATTTATTGAACTTTATAAACCACGCAGACAAAATTTCCAACCATCTAAAAATGGTATATCGCTTTCCACAGACACTCAGATTGTGAAGAAGATAAACTCACCCACTCCCATACTTGGTTGAAACTGTAGCCAACAAAATATGAATGGACCAATTATATGTGACTGTCATTCAAAGGCTTTAAGAACTAATGAATGGCTCCTTACATGAAGGGAGACCCAACAAACCAAGGATGAGGGCTCTTTAGAAAATGCTTGCCCAGGGATTGATGCCCAATATCATGAGAAAAAATACTTAATAATATATCATTTTAAGTCTGATAATTTCTAAGTTTTGGCACTCTAAGTGTAATTGATTATGTGTGGATAGTACATTTGAAAACAAAGTTATGCCTGGAGTTGGTGGTGCACGCCTTTAATCCCAGTACTCGGGAGGTAGAGGCAGGCGGATCTTTGTGAGTTTGACCACAGCCTGGTCTCCAGAGCAAGTGCCAGGATAGGCTCCAAAGCTACACAGAGAAACCCTGTCTCAAAAAACCAAAACCAAAACCAAAACCAAAGTTATTAGCCGAGCATAGTGGTGCACACCTTTAATCCTAGTACTGGAGACAGAGGAAGGTGGATCTCTGAGTTCAAGGCCAGTCTGGTCTATAGAGCTAGTTCCAGCTAGGACTACACAGAGAAAACCTTACTTGGAAAACCAAGCAACCAACCAAACAAACAAACAAAGGAGTTACTTAAATTAGTTTAATTTAAAGAAAGACTTATCTGTAAAGTCCTTTAATTCTACCTTAATTTATGCTGCATAAATTAAGTTCCAAAATATTCTCAGTGTCTAGTATTGCCTCATTAAAAACATAGAAGTGTATAAGTAAAAATATGTAGGTCCACAAATTCTCAGAGAGGATTTGTTGCATATGGCACACTCACTGAAAGACAGTTTCCTTAGTCCTAGTCACTCAATCTGAGTTATGCCTTACCAAACCTGACTTATACACTGTCTTCATGAGGACCAGAAGGAGCCAACTATGAAGACCCAGCCCCGGAGTGCCAGGATTAGCAGTTCTAGAAAATTATTTGGACTCTTTCAGGTCTACACTTTCACAAGAGGGTGCTCTCTTCCTAATCTTCCCCCCCCTTTTATTTCTCAGGATTGTCTTTCCTAGGGGATTAGTGGATTAAAGAATGCACACAGTAATACATTTTGATGCACACTCATGGACTATTTGCCAGGAGTTTATATCAATGAAAATGCTTGCCAGAAAAATGTGTCAATGTTTTTACTGCTAAAGGGAGAACTTATTTTTTAACATTGTGCTTCAAGCCATATAATTGCACACATGTCCAAACCTGATGATTTATATTGGGGATGTTTGATGCACTGTGATTCAGTATAATAACTGTCATTATCCTTTGCCTTGGTTTATTCAGTGGAATTATTGCAGTACTTTGGGAAAAAATAATTCTGGGCTCATTGCTAAAATTTGTTTTACTGTCTGTGAGTGGCACCTGAAACTGTAAGTATTTAAGTGATTGCTTCTCAGAAGGTGTTCATCTGAGTGCAAATGAGTTTGGCTCAGAATGGCTTTTAGCGGGCATTTGACAGCTTGGATGACTGGCACGTTGTCATCTTCATAACACACCTAACATGTAGAGTGCCAAAAATCACAAACGGGTTTGGTGTAGTTAAAGGGCTGAGAGCTTGTCCAACTTAGTTAATTTTGTAAAGCACAGCAGCAGAAATATGCCAACTTTAATTAAAGCCTGTAATGTAAAATATAATTATCTTGTTTGAAGATATACACTTGCAATTTATTGTTCTGTTCTTTCATAGAATGAATCCCTGGTCCAGTCCAGAGAACAATTGAGACCAGATGAGAGGAGGCCAGACCAGATTATAGCAGTCAGCATTTCCTTGCTCTATTTCTAACTGTTGGATTGTTTGCTATAGGGCTATATAGCTTGAGGTTTTAATTAAATAAATAAGAGAATGATATCGCTATATATCACAGGCTGGCCATGAACTTTTGATCCTTCTGCTTTGACCTCCAGAGTGCTAGGATTCCATATATGTGCTAGCCACTTTGGAATTTGTGTAGATGAGTAACAAAACCCCCTTGTTGTTATATCACATGTTGATGACAGATGTTATCAACAAAGGAAGGTGTTATAACAAAGAAAGGAAAGGCCCTCATAGAATCATTGCTTTATGATATGTAAAATGCTCCCTGTATGTACTTTGGAGGTGATACCAGTACCACACACAAAACAAACTCAGTAAAACAAAACACTTATCTCAGGAAATGCTAGGGGTAATTAGAGGGGCTCTCATCATTCTCTTTCTCTCTGTCCCCTCACATGAGTGTGTGTGTGTGTGTGTGTGTGTGTGTGTGTGTGTGTGTGTGTCTTTGTGTGGTGTGTATATGTGTGTCTGTGCATGTGTGTGTGTGTGTGTGTGTGTGTGTGTTTTAGTTAATGTTTAGTTAATGTTCATCAGTAAAATACAGAAAGGAGGCAGGTGGACTGGGGTGAAGAAGTTCTGATAACCCTTACTTGAAAATGGTACATCTCACAGTAACTCAGCATAATGAAAGCTGCAACTAACCATTCTAATGGCAACATTATACTGAATGGGGGAGAATTTAAAGCATTGCCTCTAAGATTAGACAAAAGAATATGAACTCTCAACTCTTCTTATGCAATTATTGTACTAGAAGTCTTGGCAGCAACAATAAAGCAAGAGAAAGAAAGGGCCCATAAATAGGAAATAAGAAATCAAAGTAACTGTTTATAGAAGATATGGTGATGTACATAGGAAATACCTGAAACCTCCAACAAGGGACCAATAGAAGTGGTGAACACATTCAGTGAAGTAGAAAGATATACAAATCAGTAGTTTTTCTAGATGGAAAGAACAAATTTTGTGAGAAACAAACACAAAAATAGCAACAAACTTAAGAAAAAATTTGCTCAAGGAGAAGGACACTTGCAAGGGAAATTACAGACCACTGAGAAAAAGACTTAAATAAGAGACTAAACGATGTAAGGGACTTCTCCCATATTCATAAATAGGAAGAATTAACTGTCCAAAGTAATCTACAGATTCAGTCCATCCCCATCAAGATATCAGTGACATTCTTCATAGATGTACTAAAAATTTGTTAAGTTCATATCCAGGTACAAAGCACCTTAAAATAGACAAAGTAATCTTAAGCAAGAAGGATAATGCTAAAGGTTTTACCATTTCTGTCTTCAAGACATACTTCAGAGACACAATAAATGAAACAGTATGGTACTGGCAGAAAATAAGACATATAGAACAATGGAGCAGAATAGGAACTTCAGAAATAGGCCTGCAATTCTACAGCCAACTGATTCTTGTCACACATACAGATCATATATTAGATAAAGAAGGGACAAAGGCCACTTCCTCAACAAATGGCTCTGGAGAACAAGATAGCCTCAAGCAGAACATTGAAAAAAAAAACGGTCCCTATTGTTAGACCCCAGGAAAACTCAGGCATCAGGGTCCCAGGCCACCCCAATCACCAGGCGGATTCGAGAGCTTGCTGCAAACTGCATGAGGCTTTATTGTTTTTTTTTTTAACGAGCTAACCCCATGTTAGCTCGGGTCTTTCACCCACCTGCCATGGCGGATGGCTAGCAAAGACAGCTCCTAGGGGCTCCCAAGAGATCTTGTAAGGCAGCGTAAGGGGAGTGTCTAGGGGTATGCACAGGTTCAGGATTGGTGTGCCTCCAGGCTTGGAGGGCTTGCCCTGTGTTGATTGGCCAACTGGTTGTTATTGCCTATAGGCCCTCCCAGGGTGGTTGCTATGCTCTGTGTGTCATTGCTGTGTGCTTGTCCGTAAAGTACACCCAGGGTCGTAAAGCATAGCGCCACCAGCTAACTTCTGATTGGTTCCTTGTCAAGAGGCAGGCGTCAGACCTCTAAGTGACCAAGGCAAGGTTATGGCAAGCACGTGTTACTGTCGTGCTGCAGAAATGGGGAGCTGGTCCCTTCACCTATGTCTCATCATCTACAAAAATCAACTCAAAACAGATCAAAATGACTTCTCTTTAAAACCAGAAACTGAGACTTAAAGAGGAAGCTGCAGGAAGAAAAGACAAGGATAGTGCCTACAAAGTTCAGGACACAAAAGCAAAATGTGAAAATTGGGATTGCAGCTGACACCAAAGCATAAACCTGTACAGGAAGAACAACCCTCATCAGAGAGAAAAGAGGAGACCACAGAAATTTCTGCCAGCTGCTTTATTGCTGCCATCACTTCCCTAAACTTCTGACTTATAGAAAGGGATGCTCTCCCATGCTCCTCTGAGCTGGAGACCTAGGATGTGTGGAGTCCATGGGGAGCAGAGACAGGGCAGACACCATCTCAGGGTGAATCAGGTGGGCTGCCAGCACCTTTAATTGAGAAACGAGTACACATTTTATACTGTATGGTAGCATATAGGATTAAATGGGAGACAAGGGTCATGTGAGCTGGGATGTGGCTTGAGATTGGGGTGGGGAGGCTGAGGAATTTAGCCTTGACCTGGACAATTGGCACCAGTCACATGTTAATGAAAGGCCAAAGATTCCTTTGGCTAGAGATAATAAGGACTGCTTTCTCAAGCAGGAACTTTCCACAAGCCCCCAAGGGAATGGAGACCCTTATCCAAATGTGTGACCTTAGGAAAGGGACTTCTGGGGAGCAGACCCAACACTACAATTTCTTAGTCTTGCTCTGTGGGCCTGTTCCCCTTATAGTGTTCCCAAAGGGGAAGGTCCTGATGTCTTACTCTTTCCCCATACTGTATGGTACCATTCTGATTTCTCTGTGTTTATTAAGGAACTCTTGACCTTAATGGCCTCAGGCTCTGGATCTGAAGTGCAGGCATTTCAACTTTAGGATCAGTTACATATAGTAAATCTCCAACTTGCCTGTTCTTGGTGTAATTCGGAGGGCACAATGGAATTCCTGGTTCCACAGTGGCAGGATTCTTTCCCAAACAATTATTTTGTTTAGGAGAAACTACCATTGTACACATTTTCATCTTCTACCAAAGCTCATATGTAATTTCCCAAAGGAAAAGACACTAATATTGAGAATAATTAAAAAAAATGGCAGTAAAATGGTGCTGGGGAAGTGTGGTCTGTAATGTCCAAATGCTGGAATCTTGTCAAACAGCAATGGCCACCACCTTTGGTTCTCCTCTGTCCTCCACACAACTTCCCTGGTAGATGCATGGGTGTGTGTGTGCGCGCGCGCTCTTGCGCGCGCGCGCGCACACACACACACACCATAAATGTAAACTTTTTAATGCTTACTATTTATGCAGCTAATATTCATATTTGAAAAAAATCATATTTAGTGGCTTCTCTACCTTTGTTTTCAAATCAGCATGTCTTTGTTTACTCTGTTTTTGTTGTTGCTAGGCCCTTCATTAGTTCTTATGTTCATTGTTATTCGGAATTTTTATAGTTTCTATTTATCCTGTTGCTCTTCTGATTTTCTGGGTTGGACTGTGGAGTAATTTCTCTTTTTCTAAAATAAATTTTCAGAGCATAAAATTTCCCTAAGTATTGCTTTTTAGCTGCACCTCACAATGTTCAGATGTTAAATTGTTGTTTAGTTAAAAGTATCTTGAAATTACCATTGTTGCTGGGATCCATGAATTATTTTGATATTTACTGCCCAGGCTGAATATTTGTCTATGAAGTCAAATCTTATGTATTTGCTCAGAGACTGCTTTAGTGACAAGTTACTTAATTGATAGTTGCTTTGTGTTCTAGTAGGTGGTCAACATTGGCAAATCTATATGGACTTGTACAAAATATTTCTTCTTTGATTGATGGATGTGTTTTTATCTAAAAAATTGTATTCATGCTTTAATTAATAGGAAAGGGTATTAATATCTCTCGCTCTAGTTACAGCCTCATCAGGCAATCCTTGTGTTTTCTTTGTTTTTGAGATAGGGTTTTGCTATGCTGCTCCAACTGACCTCAGACTTGAGATCATTCTGCCTCTGGGTCTGGAGCAATTGCTATCACTTCTTGGTCTGATTTATCTTTCTTGAGGCTATGTTGTTAGGTACATACAAGTCAGCAGCACTATATCTTCTTTGTAGTGTATTGATGATAGGCATATGTTAATGATTGCCTTTATTTCAAACTTTTCCCTGAGTTGCACTTTTTCTGCTAGCAACACAATGATTGAAACCATTAGAACCATCATCATTTTTCTTCCTTTATGTTTAGTCTTTGTGTATCTGTATTTTGGGTATCTCTTTTACATTTGTGTGTAATTTATTAAAAGTTATTAACCCATTTATTTTTCTTCTCACAGAAAGTTTTTTAAAGGAAGAGATTTTAGTTCTTTTACATGTGGTTTTATTAATAGCATTTGGGGATATATCCCCTGCATATTTTCTATATCATTCCCACTTTCCTCTGCAGTAGTTATAGTTTACATAGGAAATTATGTACATGGGTGTGATTGTAGAAACTACTCAAGTGACTATATTATTAAGAATGAGAGAAAAAGAGCCAAGAAAGGGGCATTAGCGAGAAGTAGGTTTAACCAGCTGACAGAAAAGACCCAACAAAGAGACTGCTAAGTTATGACTGGAGAGATGGGGAGAGGATCTGGCAAAAGCAGTGTCTTCAATTCTAACTGGCTGCACCACTGGAATGTAGGGACATCAACATCAAATGCTCCTGTTTCTGGGGAATATGACAGCGCTGGTCAAATTCTCTAGAAAACGGTTGGTGATGTTTGAGAGCAGTGTTTCAATAGAGTTGTAGAAACTTTATGGGCAGATACAAATCCATATATAGAATATAATCCTTGAAAGATTCATGAGGAAAGAGGAAACTTCACGATGGGATAAAATCCTTGTCAAGGTTGCATAGCGATCATGTAACAGGACAGAGGAAACAACCAACCAAGTCTTAAAGACAATGATCTTACCTCTCTTTTCAGGGGCAGGCTTCTTTTCCTAAATGCACTTAGAAACTGCACAGATTGCATGCCCAATTACAACTTGGAAGAAATGCAGTATAAATGAAGAGGGTGTCTCCACAGGCAGTACTGATAGACCCATTAATTTTGGTATCGTTGATCAAGGACTGTGATGTTAATCGTGCAATGTAGGCTATATCAGAACATACATTAATAAATGCACTTGCACTTGACCTATACAATGAATGATCAACATATCCCACAGGGCTGGGGACTGGTGAGCTCTCTGAAGAATCATCACTATCACTAATCTGTTTTAAAGGCCTGGTTTTAGATTTTCATTAGGACAAATATCTCTGAATGCCTTTGTTAATGAAAACCAAGTGTCTAATTCCCGATAAAACAGACTCAGAGCAATTAATAAGGTTTTTACTCTTAGAGTAAAAATACAGCACTTTCACTGTACCTATGACTTCTGGCTCATTTTTTTTTTCTGTGAGAAGTAACTGTCATTACCAGTTCACACATATCTGATGAACAGCACTAAAAGTGATATTCATCACAACACTAGCTTTTCAACAGTTTAGGAGGCGCTATTTGTGTTTCATTTAGAAAGAGATGCTCAGCTTCCTCCAGGCATCTTTGACTATCTAGGAAAGCCCCTGTTCATTTCCTAAAGCAGTGAGGAAAATGATGTTACAATTCAGTGTCTTATGACATATCTACACAGTAAAAGGAAATTTTCTTGGAAAGAAAAACCTTGTTTTAGGTCCTTTGGTTATGAGAAAGAATTGAGCACTCATCCTCATCTAGGTCCTGAGGAGAGTAACAGGAATTGGGTAATTGATTCTTCACACCTCAGTAAGTTATTTTAGGGTTTGAACAATGTTCAAAGGGATGGATCAAGAACATCCCAGTGGCAAGGGAACATGGCCAACAAACAGGATCTAAGGGAGAAGTAGCGCAAACAGCTGACTGTATTTAAGATGTGAAAGATTTCACTTGCAATCACATTTTCTCTGTGGTGGAATCCAGTTTTCTTCCACAGTCCTTGAGAAGAAAGGTAGGTTTGTACAGTGGTTCCTTACAGTGGTGATGTGGAAGGGAGGACTTGCCATGCTTGGGACAAAGTGAAAACATAGAATCTCTCACCTGGGGGTAAAGTGACATGGGATGTGATTTCAGAGGGGTAATTTCAAATGGAAGACCACACATGACAATATTGCAGAGAAGTGGGGTTTCCATAAAGAATGTACAATAAAATGGTGATAACTGATTTCTAAGTGGCAGGAAACCTAGAGATTGTGCCCTATACATAAAATGCTGATGGCAATAATGAGCTGGTCATGAGATGTAAAGTATCCCCCCACCCACACAAATGCATAGCCACACACAGACACAGGCACACCCACATGCATACACACAGAAACAGATGCACATCATCACATATGTGCATAACACACACACACACACACACACACACACAATCACATGTGTATGCATGAACCCCAAAACAAAGACATACCTTGGAACTAGTGTACCTTGATGTTGAAATTTTGAAAGAAAGAAATGAAGCTGTCTTACCTCTGTTTTTCACCTGATATTTTTATCTATAAAATTCAAAAATGAAATCTGTCAGATGGCAGACTGGACCCTGATAAATGATAAATACTTAATAAATGTTAGCTTCCATAGAAGGCAATTCTAGATCCTTTGTAAGAAAATCATGCCTCCATATAACATCCCTCACATATGTACAGTGTCAGAATCTGTGAGAATGTGGAAATACAAAGAGGAAAAAAACCACTCTCCTTTCCTGAAGGATCCCATGGGGTAATTTTGAGAGATGGTAAAGACAGATGTATACTTTTCTTCTTTGCCTCTATAACCTTTGGAGAACATCCGAGAGAGGATGAAATAGACCCAGATTAAAGGGAGGCATAATTCCATCCCAGCACCTGGTCCCTGGCAAAGAAACATGGGGACATAGGCATCTAAGTTCACCGGGATAGACTGAGCAGCAGAGGGACCTCCTTCCCCTCAGGGAGGAATGTCTGTCATAGTGTGCCTGCTTTCTACAGTTTGCAAGGAAGTGAGGAAAATCAGCCCTTTGGGACAAGGAAGTAGAGAGAGCATGGAAGGGCACACTAGAGCAAGAAGCTTTATCCATTTTGAGTTGTCTTGGTTAGGTGAACCTATGTCTAGTTTCAGCATCATATAAACAACTGTACTTTTGCTCTCAATTGTGTGTGTGTGTGTGTGTGTGTGTGTGTGTGTGTATGTGTGCACGAACACTCAGTTTTCTATGTAGGAGAGAATAGATATTGTATTAAAAAACATCCCATTCATGTTTACTAATAGGGAGGTTGTAAAAGCAAAGCTGTGTCTGTTTCATTTTTTTTATCACTTGTGACAAAATGGCCCTGTATTTGTCTAGTATGAGGGCATCGTTATTGATTAAATAGTGTGATGAAAGAGAACAGTGCTTATGTGTTGAACGATTATTGCCAGAGACACATGGTCAACAAAGTGCTGAAAGGAGACCTGTGTGACAATTTCACTGTGAGTTAGCAATGAGCAGCAGCGAGATGCTGCAAGGGTAGTGTTCCAGGGTACATTTCTGTGTGCTGCTTGCTTGTATCAGAAGGCACATAGGATCACATTTATTGCTTCGCAATTGAGCTCATTTATTTTTTCCACAATAATATAGAAGAATAAATTTCTGACAGCACTTGGGAGGCAGAGGCAGGTGGATCTCTGTTTGAGACCAGCCTGGTCTACAAGAGCTAGCTCCAGCACAGCCTCCAAAGCCACAGAGAAACCCTGTCTCGAAAAACCAAAAAAAAAAAAAAAAAGAATAAACTTCTGAAATACAGCAATACACCCCAATCTTATGGAAAAGGAACTCAATTCTAACCTCTGACATCACACATGAAGCAACACAAAACTCAACATGTACATTGATCACACACTTTCCCACAGTACTCAAAACAATCTTCACCTCTCAGAAATGTTAGAGTCCTCATGCACTAGGTTGTTGCCTAGATCTTTGCGGTGGTTTGACAGAAAATGGCCCCAATAGGGAGTGATACTATTAGGAGGTATGGCTTTGTTCGAGTAGGTATGGTCTTTTTGGAGGAAGTGTGACCCTGTTGGCCAATGTGTGATTTGAGGTCTCCTGTGATCAAACTAAGTTCAGTGTGACATACAGATCACTCTCTGTTGCCTGTAGATAAAGATGTAGAACTCTTAGCTCCTTCTCCAGCACCATGTCTGCCTGCACACTGCCATGTCCTGCCATAATGATGAAGAAGAAACCTCTGAAACTGTAAGTTCGTCTCAATTAAATATTTTCCGTTATAAAAGTTGCATGGTCATGGTGTCTCTTCACAACAATAAAATCCTAAGACAATCTGTGTGAAAAAAATAGATTTATTCAAAAGTATAACTTGGCATTTGACTTTTGGTCTACAGAATGATGTTTTGGGGTTTCTATTGCTGTGAAGAGACACCAGACCACAGCATCTCTTACAAAAGAAAAATATTTAGTTGGAATGGCTTATATTTTCAGAGATTTAGTCCATTATCATCATGGTGCAACATTGTTTTTACGCAGTCAAGCATGGTGCTGGAAAAGTAGCTGAGTGGCCTACATCTTATCTTGTAGGCAACAGCAAGTAGTCTGAGGCACTGGTCTTGGTTTGAGCATTATGAGACCTCAAAGCCCACTTCCATATGAGACACTTCTTCCAAAAAGACCATACTTACTGCGTATAGTGTCACAACTCCTGATAGTGTCACTCCATTTGGGGACCATTTTCTTTCAAACCTAGACATGCTACTCCATGGCCCTCAAAGGCTTGTAACTATATCATAGTATAAAAATCCATTCAGTCCAACTTCAAATGTTCCTATAGTCTATACCAACCCCAAACGTACTTAAAGTCTAAAATAAGAAGTCTCTTCTAAGATTGATGTAATCTCTTACTTGTAATCCCCTGTAAAACAAACAAACAAACCAAAACCAAAAACAAACAAAAAACAGATCACACACTTCCAACACATAATAGCACAGGATATACCATTACTATTCCAAAACATATGGAAGGGAGCATAATAAGGAAATACTCGACCAAAGCAAGACCAAAAACCAGCCGGGCAAACTCTAAACTCTGCATCTCCATGTTTGATGTCAAAATGCTCTTTAGATCTCCAACTCCTTTCAGTTTTTTTGACTGAAAGATACTTCTCTCTCTTGTGCTGGTTCTACTCCCTATTAGTAGCTCTCTTTAGTAGGTATACCACAGCTTTGGCATCTCGAACATCTTGGGCTCTCTAAGGCAATCCAAGCTTCAACTGCACAGCTTCACACAATGACTTCTCTTGGCCTCCATTCAGGGACACCCCTGACACATACAAGACCTCAATGGTTTTCCTTAGTCTTAGGGGAATATTCCATAACTCCTTTCTTCTATCCTTAAAGCTAGAACCATGTGGCCAAAGCTGCAAAGTTCTGCTGTTTATTTGGGGCTAGAACATGGCACCCTCATTCAATTATATCTTCACCAGCTTTCTGGTTTTGATGGTTACCTTCCCTGCCTAAGCTTGGCTGTGCTGTAACTTTCTCTGTAGACAAGGCTGGCTTCTAACTCAGAGATCTACCAGCCATTGCTTCTGGAGTGCTGGGATTAAAGGCATGCACCAACATACCTGGCTTGAAGCTTTTCCTTAATTCCTTTTCATAAGCTGGAAATTTAGGTGGATGGGATCTTACCCTGAGGTCACCACTTCCTTTATTCCATTTCTTAATCAGTTCATCCCCTTGAATATAAGATTTAACACCATTCCACTTTCTGGTGCTCCCTTTCTCCTCAAATATTTTTCCTTGCTCAGCTTGCTCCTTTCCCCGATATATCTTGCTTAGATTTAACACTAGTAACCACACATCAGGGTTTGTACTAGGCTGTTTTGAGATTTCCTCTGCCAACAGAATTAATCCAAACCACTTTAGCCTCAGACAAATTGTTTTGAACAAGGGAAAAAAGCAGACACATTCTTCAGCAAAATACCACAAGAACAATTTCTAGGAAGCTTACTAAAATTCTCCTCCTCTGAAATCTCTTTAGCCAGGTTCCCACAGTTCAAATCACTCTTAGCACCATTGTCTTCCATGCTCATACTAGTATGGCCCATTAGATAGTGCTTCAAGTATTCCATTGCTTTCCTAACCCAAAGTACCAAAGTTTAAATTCCTCTGAACAAAAACATAGTAAGGCCTGTCACAGCAATACCCTACTCCTTGTATCAAATTCTGTTTTAATTGGGGTTTCTATTGCTATGAAGAGACACCATGACCATGACAACTCTAATAAAGGAAAAATATTTAATTGGGGTGTCTTACATTTTCAGAGGTTTAGTCCATTATCCTCCTGATACAGCATGGTGCTGTAGAAGTAGCAAAGGGTCCTACATCTTGGCTTGTAGGCAACAGAAAATGGTCTGAGGCTCTTTGCATGGCATATATGAGATCTCAAAGCCTGCTTCTACAGTGATATACTTCCTCTAACAAGACCACACCCACTCTACAAGGCTACATCTCGAAATAGTGTCACTCCCTTTGTGGGCAATTGTCTTTCAAATCACAAGTGATTAGCAGAATAGATTTCTTTTTCCCCAAAAGAATGAGTTCCTAAAAGAATGGAGGCACCTTCAGCCCAATCCTGTGATAACATCAGCATTTTCACTGCTCGTGCAGATAGTTTACCCCCACAGAAAGGAGGCCTATAGGGACTTTTGGATTTCTTTTAGTGGCTAGATTTCAGTTCTACCATTGAGTGCTCTTGAGATATTCTCTCTCTCTCTCTCTCTCTCTCTCTCTCTCTCTCTCTCTCTAATTTTTGTGGGGTTTTTTGTTATTATTATTTTTCTCTTTATTTGCCTGCCTATATTCTTTATTTTCATTTCCTTTTTCGCCTTCAGGACATTAAATAGTTAAGTGCAAAACCCTGGAGACTATTCCAAGCTTTAAGTCTCAGTACCTTGCATGACCTTAGGAAGATCACTTGGCCTTTCTCTGACTCTTTTTCCTCATTTATCAAATGGCTACAGCAACAAAGCCTATTCCTTAGAGCTGCTCCAAAAAACAAAATAGTCTAAGGTATTTAAAGTGCTTAAGCCATTTCTGACATATATAATTGCAACTGAGATTTTTGCATATTTAAATAACCAGTGAATACATTAGCATGATTCATGTGAACACAAAATATTTATTACTCCCACCCAAGGCTTGCAAAATCATGCCAACCTTATTAGAAGCAGATTTAAGGAACTCCATTATTCCTGCAATGTGCTCTAACACACCCCATATTCCAGACATTTGGTCATTTCACCAAATTGACCATGAATTTTCTATTATTCAAACTACTCATTTGGTCAGAATACCCCACCCCATTACTTCTTTTCTGCCATTCAATATCTGACCATTCATTTTGCATTACGTATTTTAGGGAATTTAATACTATTAATATATTATAGTTTCCTACATATATGTGTCCCACTCTATATGGAAAGCTGGATGGTGAATCTCCTTGCCAAAAACATTTACAGTCTATTTCCTCTAGATGAGATTAAGTTAAAGTCCTTGAAATAACCTTGTTTTTGATTATTCAGATGGATACCAGTGTATTTACAAGAAAGAGACAAAGGGAGATTGCACTTAGAAAAGAAGCCAATAAAATCATGGAACCTGAGATTAGAGTGACAGTGTATGGATAAGGAATGTCAACTTTCAGAAGTTGGAAAGGGCAAGAACAAGAACACATTCTCTTCTAGAACTTCAGTGTAATAATCAGTTTTCCATCACTGTGACAAATTGCCTGAGGTAAACAACTTGAAGGCGAAAATACATATTTTGGGTTCCCTGTCTCAGTCTCTGGTCATTTTTCTTTTATATATCATGGTAGGTGGAGGGACAGAGACAGACAGACAACGTGTGTGTGTGTGTGTGTGTGTGTGTGTGTGTGTGTGTGTGTGTGTGAGAGAGAGAGAGGAGAGAGAGAGAGAGAGAAAGACAAAGAGAGGAAGGGAGGGTCATTTTTCTTTTATATATCATGGTAGGTGGAGGGACAGAGACAGACAGACAACGTGTGTGTGTGTGTGTGTGTGTGTGTGTGTGTGTGTGTGAGAGAGAGAGAGAGAGAGAGAGAGAGAGAGAGAGAGAGAGAGAGAGAGAGAGAGAGAGAGAGAGAGAGAGAGAGAGAGGAAGACAGAGAGAGGAAGGGAGGGACAGAGGGAGAGAGAGAAAACACTCAATGTGTTCTCAGTAAGAGACTCATTTATAGTTTGCAGGTGTCTGACCTCATGTTATATCCTCAAATCAAGAGGAAAAATCCTCTCTCATGTCCTTTTAGAAAACTAAGGGCTCCACGAACCTCCCCCTAACATCACCATGTGAGGACTCTTATTTCAATGTATAAATTTTAGGATGGCCTGAATATTCAGTCCCCAGCATTTCATACCATAATGTAGAAATGAAATTTCATTTCATTTCTACATTAACTCTAGAAGTATCAGTCTTAGAAGAGCCACATATAAGCATGACATTTGTACTGTTTGATAACAGTATTGTATAGTGGTTCTTCTAGAACATTTTGAAACTTGACAAAAAGAGTTTTGCAGCATCAACTGAGTCTGTAATCACATCTACTTTTTGTCATGATGTAGCTACAGTACAGTCTGCATGGAAGGTAAACTGGTTCCTTGTCACAATTTTATTGACTACTTATCTTTACTTACAAGGTGATCCAAGTCACCATTAACTGGCCTTTTGTACTTCCTCCAGAGCCAGTGGCAATGCCATCACCTTGTGACCCACTGCCAGTTCATCAATTGGAATACGCTGATAGGGGAAGTCCTTCCGTGTATATGTTTCTCTTATTGGTTAGTGACAAAAACACTGATTGACTGATTGGCCAGGCAGGAAGTGACATAGCTGGGCAGAGTCAGAATATAAGCAGAGACAAACAGGAAATCCCTCTCTTCTCTGCTCTGTGAAGATGCTTAGGAAGTAAGGTGTGCTGAGGCTTGCTCCTCTCTGATCTCTCAGCACTTTCCTCTATATCTGACTCTGGCCTTTTATTATCTAGGGTTTATCTTTTAAAAACTAACCACTTCCTTAGAATTCACTTTAGAAGAACTTCCTGGATGTTCAGACCAAATTGGTGTTTTAAAGAGGCTCCCATTTCAATTTCTCAACTCTCTACCAAGAATCCTGCCTTTAATTCTAGAAAGGAGTTTCCCTACAAAGGACTCCTAAGTCACCATCCTTCCTCACAAACAAATTATTTCTCTCCATTTCATCTTGAGAACACAAAGCCTTTGACACTCTTTCCTGAGAGTAATTGGCTTTTGTCTTTTCTTCCATATGAATGGGCTTTTGCAATTGAACCAGTGTAATCTGAGCAAACTCAAGTGGACAAATAACCTCTTTACAGCGTCTGTGTTACATTTCTGTAGTGGAAAAGGGTGTTTCCACCACTGAGAAGAGGAAAGAGGTTTGCTGTCTGCTGTCACTAGCTGTACTTCATACCTTCATACTACAGAATAGGCAATTTAACCTTCAGGGGCATTGCCATGCTTTAAATTGGTTAAAAAAAATGTCTGCTAAGTTCATGGTTTTTTTTTTCTTGTTATTTTGTTTTTTTTTTTTGTTTATTTGACTATATTTTTTATTGAGGTAGGATTTTTCAGTATGTAGCCAAAATTGACCTTGAACTCAGAGTTGCCCCTCGTTTATGATCCTTCTGCCTTGGATACTGAGATCATAGGTGTTCATATATTACTAGCCTGGCTAAGAAATGAAGCCAAGTATTTTGTAGTTCTAGCTACCAATTGTGAAGTCATTGCTAAGCTCATTGGGAATTTTCTTTTTTAGGTCCTAATAATGTTCCTTTTCATATACTACAGAGAGGGTTGAGTGTGGGACAAGCTTGGTAATAACAAAACAGGAAATTTCTCAAATAGTTTTTCTTTCATGCAGTGGAATACAATGAAAATATTTCATGAAAGCTTTCAGTGGGCCTATAGAAAGAGAGACACACCTATGCCTTTCTGTTGAAGTATGACTACTTGTAAAAATATCTCCTAGTTGCTGTATTGACCCAATCTGAGTACTTTAGATGTGTTTTTGAAAGCAAAGGGATTAATGCTTTCATGTGTGTAAAGTTTTCAGTGGGATAGTTCAAATGTTAATAAAAAAGAGAACTCAAAATACCTGTATTCTGCTTCCCCCTCCTCCACCAGCCTGACCGCTACCAAGAGTGGACCCGCCCAGGCAGGGAGGAGGCCCTGAGTCTGGAAACACCTCACTCTTCCTTCCCCCTCTGCCTCTGCCTGCCTGACCCCTACTGAGATGAGTGTACCCTCTGTTTCTGCCCTACTCCTACCCAACTTCACATTCACCCCGGATCTCTCTGGGCCTGTGCCTGCTTAGAGTGGACTGGCCCAGGCAGGGAGGAGATCCCTGAGTCTGGAAACACCTCACTCTTCCTTCCCCTTTCTGCCCCAGCCAGCCCCACTCTTACTGAGTGAGGAGACTACCAAGAGAGGCAAGACCATCCAGAGTTGCAGACATTGAAGTCGTGACCCCCACACACCACTGGGTGACAAGAGGAGATAGAGATACCCCACCTGCACCCACTGAAAGAAGACATGGGAAGAAGACTGAATAAGAACATATCCAACAACAGAAAGACCAATGTGACACCACCAGAGTCTAGGGACTCCACACCAGCAAGATCTGAAAAGCCCAACACAGAGGATGAAGAAGAGATGGACCTCAAATTATCTTAGGAAGATGATAGCGACCTCTAAAGGGGAAAAAAGAAAATCCCTTAAAGACATAGAAGAAAAAACAAGCAAAAAATTACATGAAGTGGAGGAAAAAACAAAACAAAAAATTCAAGAAATAAACAAATCTCTTAAAGAATCTAAAGAAAGCCAAGAAAAAACCAACCAAACAAGTGAAGGAAGCACTCGAAACAGTTCAAGACATGAAAGCTGAAATAAATAGAAACAATAAAGAAAACACAGAATGAGGTGATGCTGGGAATAGGAAGGCTGGATAAACATTCAGGAACTAAAGATATGAGTATAACCAATAGAATTCAAGAGATGGAAGAGAGAATCTTAGTTGTTGAAGACTCTCTAGAGAATATATAGTCATCAACCAAAGAAAATCTCAAGTCCAACAAATCCCTAATGCAAAATATCCAGGAAATATGGGACACCATGAAAAGGCCAAATGTAAGAATAATAGGTATAGAAGAACTTGAAGAAGCTCACAGGAACAGAAAACATATTCAACAAAATCATAGAAGAAAACTTCCCCAACCTACAGAAGGATATGCCTATGAAAGTAGAAGAAGCTTACAGAACACCAAACAGACTGGACCACAAAAAGAAGTCCCATCAACACATGATATTCAAAACACCAAACCTACAGAATAAAGAGAAAATATTAAGAGCAGCAAAGGAAAAAGGCCAAGTAACATATAAAGGCAGACCTATCAGAATCACTCCTGACTTCTCAATGGAAACTTTGAAAGCCAGAAGTTCCTGGATAGATATACTACAAACACTACGGGAACATGGATGCCAACCCAGACTACTGTGCCTAGCAAAGCTTTCAATCACTATAGATGGAGAAAACAAGATATTCCATGGCAAAACCAGACTTACAATACATATCCACAAATCCAGCACTACAGAAAGTTCTGGAAGGAAAACTCCAAATCAACGAAGATAATTACACTCACAAACACATAGGCAATAGATAATCCAATTTTACCAAACATGAAAAGAAACAGGAGGGTGAAATCCACACACAATGACACCACCAACAATAAATCCAAAACAAACGATAACCAACAATCAATGGACATTAATATCCCTCAATGTCAATAGTCTTAACCTGCCGATAAAAAGATACAGGCTAACAGATTGGATACGAAGACAGAATCCATCCTTCTTCTGTATACAAGAAACACACCTCAACTTCACAGACAGGCATTACCCCAGAGTAAAGGGTTGGGAAAAAATTTTCCAATCATACATGCCCAAGAAACAAGCAGGTGTAACAATCCTAATATCTAACAAATTGGACTTCAAACTAAAATGAATCAAAAGAGATGAAGAAGGGCATTTCATACTCATCACAGGAAAAGTCCATCAAGATGAAGTCTCAATCCTGAACATCTATGCCCCAAATACGAAGGCACCCACATTTGTAAAAGAAACATTAGTAAAGCTCAAACCATACATGAAACCACACACACTTATAGTAGGAGACTTCCACACCCCTCTTTCACCACTAGACAGGAACACCAGGCAGAAACTTAACAAAGAAACAAAGGATCTAACAGAAGTTATGAACCAACTGGGTTTAACAGACATCTATAGAATATTCCATCCAAACACAAAAGAATATACCTTCTTCTCAGCGCCACATGGAACCTTCTCTAAAATTGACCACATAGTTGACAACAAAGCAAACCTCCACAGATACAAAAGAATTGAAATAACCCCCTGTATCTTATCAGGTCACCATGGTTTAAAGTTAGAATTCAACAGCAATACAAATGGCAGAAAACCTACAAACTCATGGAAATTGAATAACACCCAATTGCATCATTTCCTGGGTTGAGGAAGAAATAAAAAAAGAAATCAAAGACTTCCTAGAATTTAATGAAAATGTAGACACAACATACCCAAACGTATGGGACACTCTGAAAGTAGTATTAAGAGGAAAGTTCATAGCACTAAGTGCCCACATGAAGAAACTGGAGAATAGTCACTCTAGACAATTGACAGAACAACTGAAAGCGTTAAAACAAAAAGAAGCAAACTCACCACGGAGGAGTAGACACCAGGAAATAATCAAACTAAGGGATGCAATCAATAAAGTAGAAACTAGGAAAACATTACAAAGAATCAATGAAACAAAGAGTTCGTTCTTTGAGAAGATCAACACGATAGACAAACCTCTATCCAAAGTACCCAAAAGGCAGAGAGAGAGCATGCTAATTAACAAAATCAGAAATGAAAGAGGGGATATAATAACAGACACTGAGGAAATCCAGAGAATCATCAGGTCATACTTTGAAAACCTGTACTCCACAAAATTCAAAAATCTAAAGGAAATGGACAATTTTCTGCATAGATATCACTTACCAAAATTAAGTAAAGAACAGATAAACAGTTTAAATCGACCTATAACCGCTAATGAAATAGAAGCAGTCATCAAAAACCTTCCCACCAAAAAACGCCCCGGGCCAGATTGCTTCACTGCAGAATTCTACCAGAAATTCAAACAAGAGCTAATACCAGTACTCCTCAAATTGTTCCACACTATAGAAGCAGAAGGGACATTGCCAAACTCTTTTTACGATGCTATAATCACTTTGATACCCAAGCCACACACAGATACAACTAAAAAAGAGAACTACAGACCAATATCCCTCATGAACACTGATGCAAAAATACTCAACAAAATATTGGCAAATCGAATCCAAGAACACATCAGAAAAATCATCCACTATGATCAAGTAGGCTTTATCCCAGTGATACAAGGATGGTTCAACACATGAAAATCCATCAATGTAATCCACCATGTAAACAAACTGAAAATGAAAAACCACATGATCATCATCTCACTAGATGCTGACAAAGCCTTTGACAAAATCCAACATCGCTTCATGATAAATAGATCTTGGAGAGAAAAGAAATAACAGGAACATATCTAAACATGATAAAAGCAATATACACCAAAGCAACAGCCAACATCAAATTAAATGGAGAGAAACTCAAAGCGATTCCTCTAAAATCAGGAACAAGACAAGGCTTTCCACTCTCTCCATATCTCTTTAATATTGTACTTGAAGTTCTAGCTAGAGCAATAAGACAAGAAAAGGAGATCAAAGGGATACAAATTGGAAAGGAAGAAGTCAGACTTTCACTATTTGCAGATGATATGATAGTCTACATAAGTGACCCAAAAAATCTACCAGGGTACTCCTACAGCTGATAAACACCTTCAGCAGAGTAGCAGGATACAAAATTAACTCAAAAAACATCAGTAGCCCTACTATATACAGATGATAAATGCAATTCGAAAGAAATCAGAGAAACACCACCCTTCACAATATCCACAAGCAACATCAAATATCTTGGGGTAACGCTAACCAAAAAAGTGAAAGACCTGTACAGTAAGAACTTTGAGTCTTTAAAGAAAGAAGTTAAAGAAGATACCAGAAAATGGAGAGATCTCCCATACTCTTGGATAGGTAGAATCAACATACTAAAAATGGCAATCTTGCCAAAAGTAATCTACAGATTCAATACAATCCTCATCAAAATCCCAACACAGTTCTTCACAGACCTTGAAAGAACAATACTCAACTTTATATGGAAAAACAAAAAACCCAGGAGAGCCAAAATAATTCTGTACAATAAAGGGTCTTCTGGAGGCATCACCATCCCTGACTTCAAGCTCTATTATAGAACCATAGTTCTGAAACCAGCTTGGTATTGGCATAAAAAATAGACACATAGACCAATGGAATTGAATTGAAAACCTTGATATTAACCACAAACCTATGAACACCTTAATTTTGACAAAGATGCTAAATCTATACAATGGAAGAAAGATAGCATCTTCAACAAATGGTGCTGGCACAACTGGATTCAGACATACAGAAGATTGCAGATAGATCCATATCTGTCACTGTAAGGGGCCAAAACTATGCGGCTTAAAGCCCACCTTTGTAAGACTTTTAATGACCTTTAAGTTTTCGGCTTAAAGCCAGCTCTGTGAGCCTCCTGTAACCTGTAATTAGATACGGTTTGGCCAAGCGGAACTGCTAACTGCTTCTGTTCCGAGAAAGGGTCTGGAGCTTTTCTGTTCGCTGTTCCAAGAAAGACCACTAGATGTTCCGGCTGACAAGAAGAATGTTCCAGTCCCAGCAAATACCTGATGTTCCTTCTATTATTCCCCCCAATTCTATTGTTGCAGGGCTATTTAAGCCCACTCTAAGCCCCAATAAATCGAGACCTTGACATTGCACAGACGGACTCTTGTCCTTTCTTGCGCCGCTTGGTCTCCTTTCTCTCTTGCCCCCATTGACCCCCTAGGTGATACCCCCTCGAGACCCACAAATAACCTGGCCTGCTGGACGGGTCATGTCACCATGCACAAAACTTAAGTGCAAATGGATCAAAGATCTCAACATAAATCCAGCCATACTGAATCTTCTAGAAGAGAAAGTGGTAGATACCCTTGAACGAATTGGCACAGGAGACTGCTTCCTGAACATAACACCAGTAGCACAGACATTGAGATGTGTAATTAATAAATAGGACCTCCTGAAACCGAGAAGCTTCTGTAAGGCAAAGGACACAGTAAGTAAGACAAAATGACAACCCACAGAATGGGAAAAGATCTTCACCAACCCTACATCTGACAGAGGGCTGATTTCCAAAATATACAATGAACTCAGGAAGCTACCCACCAAAACACCAACTAATGAAATTAAAAATTGGGGTGCAGAACTAAATAGAGAATTTTCAACAGAGGAATCTGAAATGGCTGAAAGACACTTACAGTGCTCAAAATCCTTGGCCATCAGAGAAATGCAACTCAAAACAACTCTGAGGTACCATCTTATACCAGCCAGAATGGCTAAAATAAAAAACACCAATGACAATCTATGCTGGAGAGGATGTGGAGAAAAAGGAACACTCCTCCATTGCTGGTGGTAATGCAAACTTGTAAGACCACTTTGGAAATCAGTATGGCGGTTTCTCAGAAAAATGGGAATCAGTCTACCTCAAGATCCAGCCTCTCTTGGGCATGTACCCAAATAATGCTTGTTCTTACAACAAGGACATATGTTCAACCATGTTCATAGCAGCATTGTTTGTCATAGCCAGAACCTGGAAGCATCCTAGATGCCCCTCAACTGAAGAATGGATAGAGAAAATGTGGTACATTTATACAATGGAGTACTACTCAGCAGAAAAAGGCAATGGAATCTTGAAATTTGCAGGTAAATGGATGGAACTAGAAGAAACCATTCTGAGTGAGGTAACCCAGTCACAAAAAGACAATCATGGTATGTACTCACTCTTATATGAATTTTAGACATAGAGCAAAGGACTACCAGCCTACAATCCTCTTCACCAAAGAAACTAGGAAACTAAGGGAAAAATGCATGGACCTCTGAGAATGGGAAGGGGCAGTATCTCCTGAGCTAATTGGGAGTATGAGGGAAGGGGAGAGGGAGCTACCAGAATGAAAGGAGAAGAGGAGGTGAGAGGAGGAAATGGAGGAGCAGAAATTTTGAGTTGGGGGAAGAATAGAGGAGAGCAGGATGAGAGATACCATATCAGAGGGAGCCATTATAGGTCCAAGGAGAGATCTGGCATTAGGGATATATCCAGAGACCTACAAGGATGACACAATCTGACAATCTAGGCAATGGTGGAGAGGATAGACTAAATGCCCTTCTCCTATGATGAGACTGATGACAACTTTTTATGCCATCCTAGAGCCCTCATCCAATGGCTGATGGAAGCAGAGGCAGGCACCCACAGATATACACTGAACTGAACTCTGGAACCTAGTTGCAGAGAGGGAGGAATGAAGATCAAAGGGGTCGGTACCAGGCTGGTGAAACCCACAGAAACAGCTGGCCTGAACAAGGGGGAGCACATTGACCCCAGACTGCTGTCTGGGAGGCCAGCATGGGACTGATCCAGACCCCTGAGCATGGATGTCAATGAAGAGGCCTCTGCACTCTAGGGGGCCCTTGGTAGTGGATTAGTATTTTCCCTGGTGTACTAAAGGACTTTGAGAGCCCATCCCAGGTCTCAGCCTGGACACATGTGGGAGGGCCTAGGCCCAGCCCAGGATGATGTGGTGGACTTTGGGGAGCCCCCATGGAGGGCCCTACCCAGCCTGGGGAGTGGAGAGTGGATGGGGTGGGGAGCAGGTGTGAGGTTGGGGGGAGGGTTGGGGGAGAGGGAGAGGGAGGAGGGATTGACATGTGAAGCAAACTTGTTCCTAATTTGAACTAATGAAAAAAATTACAAAAATGCATGTACTCTTTTCCTCATAAGCTAAAGAAATAATAAAACTTCACCAGTACAAACACTTCTGTTCCAATTTTTTTACGTTGAATAACTACAAATAGTGTCTAAGCATGCAGTGACTGAAAGGAGTCTTTCATACATATTTGACTCTTATAATGTCTTTAGATAATCTTAGCAATGTTTCAGATGCTCTGGGGGTAGTTTTATAGCTATTGAGAAAAGCCATCTTATGGCATATAGATGAACTGATCAATCACAAACAAATAGATTCCTTGCATCTTCAGCATACTTTTTGTATTCTGAATCACAGGTCATTATTTCTAAAAGATTTGAGGTAGCACAGACACACCTGTCTTCTCTGGGAGAGAAAATGTTCAAAAGCAACAGAAACCTCCCTGCTAACCACTAGTATGAACTCATTGGCCTGGGTTGATATTCATTCTTTTAATCATGTTTTGCTAAAGACTGATAATAAAAGCAATCTTCCAGGGAAAGACTAAGAATTTCAGAATAAAGGAGATTAAAGAAAGATGAAAATTCAGTGCGATGCATATTCCATGATTTTTTTTCAACCATAGAATCATTATTAAGATACTTGGTAAAATCTGAATTAAGTAATTAAATCTGTAAAAGTTAGACAAGAGCATTTTATGTTACTTTTAATTTTCAGAGTTTGATTTAATTTTCAGAGTGTTAATTTTCAGAGTTTGATTTGAACACAGATTCCTCAAATTAGATGATATAGACTTTTCTAGTTAATTTTAACAAATAATAGAAACGTAGATTTGAGTCATCGCCACAATCTCATTCATCTTCTGTGATGCATAATGTTGTGTAGGAAGGGGAAATTTGCTTGTTTAAACATTTGTTTTTAATTATGTTTGTGTGTGCATGACCAAATGTGTGTGTGTGTGTGTGTGTGTGTGTGTCATTGTGTGTATGTTGTGTGTGGTTTCTGTATGTATACACTCATGAGTGTGGTGCTCATGGAGGCCAGAGGCATCAGATCACTTGAAGCTGAGGTTAGAGGTGGCTGGGAACAGAACATGTGTCTTAACTTGAGGATATCTTTCCGGTCCTTCCAATGGGAAATTTCTGATAAAGACAATGAAGGAGTTTTATCTACAAAGTTCAAGGAAAAATGTTTATCCATTTGATAAAGAAATAATAAGGATTATATGTGTGCCAGTCAAAGCTCAAAGAACACTAGCTGGCCGGTTTTGCACTCAGCAGTGATTGTAACAGCAAGATAACTGTAGTTCTTTCTTACAGCTTTTATAGTTAAAAAAAAATAAACTTGTTACCTCAATTTATCTGTGGTAGAGCATTGGGACTGGAACGAATGCCACTAGTAAGAATGACCTATGTTCAATATGGAGGAGGAAATATAAATCTGAGTTCCTAGATGAAAATGCACAGTCCTATTGCCAGAATTTCCTATGCAGTACCTGCAAAGACACTCCTGAACACTATTCTGATACTAAGTCTTGCAAAGTATGTGTCTATTTCAAGGCCTCTTTTGAAATATAGTGTGGCATAGTGCCATGGTTATTAGACTGTGGGTGACATTACATTAGTAAGCAGTAAGACCTATTTAATGGGGGAGTAACCAGAAATGCAAAACAGGTTGAATTATAATAGATTAGGATGTCTGGAGTAAATTGTACATACAAAGGTAAGCATTGTTTTATGAATGTTTGTTTCAGTAAGTGTGTGTGTGTGTGTGTGTGTGTGTGTGTGTGTGTGTGTGTGTATTGAATAATAGTACAAAGTATGCTCTTCACTGTAAGTTTTGGCCAATGACTAGACTGGGGAAGAAGGGCTGACTAGTAGGACATACTTGGCTTCAAATACACAACTCATTGGGAACTACAAGCAAAAGGGCAATAATTGACTCATGCCTCCCCCACAATAGTCTCTCCAACAAACAAACAAAAACTCCAACAATAACAAAGACCCCTTTCTCCTGCTCCTGTCCACAGAAAGTCCCACTTTCCTCACTGGGTACTCGAAATTGAATTTTTGGAACCACAGAGGTCATTAACATCAGAATTCATAATGAAAGTAACTTTCTGTGCTATGTATGGATTGATGCTAACGGCATCAGGAATAAAGTGATTGGTCTGGACTCTGAGACAAAGGAAATGGTCTATTAAACTACAATGAACAGTGTCTCCTGAGATCCCCAGTCCCAGGATATAACTATGACCCTATTTTAAGTCTTATTTATTTACTCATTTGTTTCTTTTCAGTTTTGCTGTTTATTGTTTTGGGGCAGTATCTTGCTATGATGCCCAGGTTAGTCTCAGGTTCACAGTCCTCTGGTCTCAGCCTCTGAACAGTGACATCACAATCCTCTGCCACCATGCATAGTTTCCAGCCTTGTGCTTAAGGAGTTGAGTATTTGGGTAGGAGCACTGATTACTTTCACTCCAGTAACTGCAGCAGGTCTGGCGTTATTGAGAACAGCTCCCTCCTGGCAGATGGGAAACTCCTAAAGCTTTGTATATGAAAGCCTCATTGCTTACTTCAGAAATCCCGCATTACCATAGGAGTGGACTGCTTGCTCTCACATCTCACGCCTTTCTTTGATATCCCTCACCTGTATTCTTTTACCATGCAGAATCTTCTGCTGGATTTCAGGGTAAAGAAACAAAAGATGTTTCTGGTTTCAGGCTTAATGTTCAGCAGGAAGAGACTGATTTACCTCTTCTAGACTTCCCTACTTTCCTTTTTCCTCTCCCTCCTTTCTCCTCTTTCATAAATATCCACAGCTATGTGGGAACTTAGGAAACTGGCAGCAAGCACTGGACAGGTCCCTTTTGCCTCCAGAAAATGGGACAGCATCTGCCATTGAGCAGGCACCCGTTGGAATCAAGGGTTGTTGTGGAAGGAAGGCAGGAAAGTACATTATCATTTCAGGATGTCATTTCCACAGGGCTTCACTGAACTCCAGCATTTATAGAGAGGCAGCAAGCGGGTAAAAGGCAGAGCCAGGGGGCAGGGAGGAAAAGAGAGAGCGATATTTTCTTGAACCAGAAGAATAGACATATTTAGTTGGGGACATCACCAGCTTCATTTCTAGGTGACTAAGCTTACTTCCTATCACTTTAATAGAATTTTACAATGTTTAATTTGCAATATTAGACTTACAAATTTGAAATAGAATATTCAGATATTACATATTTGAAACACATGTGCTTAGCTGTATCTTTTGGCTTCTCCTGACTAATTCACACACTTTTTAAATTTAGGACAAGATTGCTTGTTTAATCTTTGCTTTTTCATAGTATGTGTTTGAGTATTTTGCCTGCATATATATCTGTTCACCATTAGCATGTGTGCCTGGTGCCCATGGAGGCCAAAAGAGGGCATCAGATTTCTTGGAATTGGAATTCTGGATGGTTGTGAGCCACTGAATGGGTGTTGGGAATCCAACCCAGGTCCTCTGGAAGAGCAGCTAGTGCTCTTAACAATGAGACATCTCTCCACCCCTTAACATTAAACTTGTATGAGCTGGCAAAACCATAGATAGAGATCAGCTTGCTTGCTGATTTTTTTCTTTGTTACTTGCTCAAGGGATTTGATTGAAATTTTGTTTCCTTCCCACCCCCTTTCTTGAATGTTAGTTTTCTGAAATTGCAAAAAAGTTTCCAGTAAGTCACTTATATTTCATATCCTAAATTGTAGTAATAAAATGGCTAAAGATATGAACATTTTTGGATTTTTAAATTTTTTACAAGAATGTGAAGTTGTGAAGTTCTGTCAAAGAAAAGCATTTTGCTGTAGGTAGTAGAAAAATGTTTGGAATCTTGGGTTGTACTTCCTTTACTTGCTTCCAGGTTTCTCAGCATAGATACTGAGTTTTCATTCAAGAGAAGTTCTAGCCATTTTGATTCACCTCTTTCTAGCCTGTTTTCTGTCTGGATCTTTTCTGTTAATGAGTTCAGCTAACCAGATCTGGTCTCCCAGATTATGTGTAGCACTCTTCCCATGTCTTCCCCACATTACTGTATACGAAGACGTCTAATTTTATTGAAGAATTATCTACCTTTCCCAACAAAGAAGTAATTATTTTACTTCATAAAAGTAATACTGCTAAGAATAATTCTAAGCAAAATGCTACAGAAAAAGCAAACAGTATGCAATAGCTCTTTCTAGTCTCTGGCAAGACCATCTGTTCTTAAAAAAAAAAAATCTTGTTCTTCCCAGAGTTCTATTTTTAAAAGGGTTAAGCATTCATTCAGATAATTGGACTCCATTGCTGTGAAATTTCATCAAAGTGTCCTCAGTCCTTGAGCAGATACCCAGGTCCATTTTGCCAATTGGATAAAACCTCCTAGATCTTTTTCCTAGAGGCATGGGTGGTTAACTTGATCTTATTGTGCTGCAAAAGCAGCTGCACTAGACATCATTTTTCATAAATGCTATTTGTTGTGTTAGGAAAACTCCAGAGAGACTCCTTGTTAGGATGGATTTGGGCTGGTAGGGGCACACCCGTACTCGAACCTCTGTTACTTTATACCAAAGGAAGGTTTTAGAAATGCTTGCAGTTTAAACATAGAAGAAACAAAGAGACAAACCGAATACAGGGGAAATTAGCATATGGGGAAATAAAGACTTTATTTCTCATGAGGAGTTTAGCAGTGCCCTTAAAAGCCAAAAGGAGGGGAAGCCAGGCTGATGGTGCACACACACCTTTAATCCCAGAACTCTGAGGCAGTGGCAGAGGCAGAGGCAGAGGCAGAGGCAAGGGGCTCTCTGTGAGTTCTCTGCTACACAAGCTCCAGGTCAGCCAGAGCTACACAGTGAAGCTCTGTCTTTAAATAAAATAAATGGGGACAAATTGGGAAAAGAGGAAAATATGAACAACAAAAAAACAGTCCTAAGAAAATTCTTAATTTGGAAGCATTGTATTCATTTACCTTAAGACTCTCTCTCCCTCCTCCCCCCTTCCTTTCTTTTGCCAACCTCCCTCTCTCCTACTCTCCCTCTCGTTAGAAGGCAAAGGGTTTGAAGACAACTGAACAACTGACTCCTTTTATTTCATCTGTGTACAGGCCAGTCAACCCAAACACCCACTTGCCGGTCGCCCGGCACTGGCAGCCTTTGCCCAGAAAGAGCACTAGGTGGTGCCCATTTGCTTTGCAGTGAAAGGGGGATTCCCCAGGGAGCCGCTCTGGGGAAGTTCCTCAGGCCCCAGCCTCCTTCAGTGCAAAGTCCTCCTCTTCAGAGGTGACCAGGAGAATGGTGTCCTGTTGTGTTTTTCTGTGTCTGTTTTTCTTCTCACATCCTCAAACAGTCCTGGACTTGTCCTTTTTAGGATGGAGTTTTAGTTTGAGAAAGTGTGTGTTTGCAAGTGTGGGAGTGGAAATGGAGAGGCCTCAAACATTCCCTTTGGAAATGAAAGATAAGAGGAGTAAAGGCTGTGCCCTGCCATCTGTGTGCATAAAAGTCACAGCCGAATCGCTTGCCAAGCCTGTCCCCCTGCCAGATCATCTGGACAGTACAGTGCACATGCTAGCTTTATTTTTCTACTTTGCCTATAATCAAGCTGTAAAAGGAATAGCAAAAGAGAATAAAGGTGACTCTTAAATTTCACTTTGCCTCTTCACAAAAATAATTCTTTGTTAAATTAAATCCGGTCAAATTGAAGATTTTGCATAGCTGTGTCGATTCCCAAACCTACTACTTGAAGGGGTGGCTTTATACTGCTGGGTTTATTCCTTAAAAAAAATAATCTTATTAGACATGCTTAACAGCTTGTTGCTTTGTGTTCGAGGAGAGCAGATAACTGGCTAAGATGATGTGTTTTCTGTTTCCCTCTGTTTTACCCACTCAAGGTGCTCTCAGATTTGTTTTAAAATGTAGAACAATGTGGATATTTTTTCTTTGTAAAGATCAGTAACAATTAGCATAATCATGCTATTGTCACAAAAGAGCAAAAGATTCATTTTTAATTGAAATATGTAAAATGTTTATCTTTCTTTGACTTGTGTCCTAAAAATTAGCTGAGTGGAGCATGTGAACATCAAACTAGACTCTTTTCATAAACCCTGAATTATGTCACAGTGAGGGGAGAATGGTACTGAGTTTTGAGAAGTTAAACTAAGGGCAAAGCTTTAGCCTCAAGAAGCAGTTCTGAGCTCCAACTGCTGGGTTATATGTCATGGCATGTGGCAGTTGACTGTTCATTAATTCTATTTATATCAGTATGAGAATCCACCCCACTGAGTACACATGTGTTAAATATTCATAAATTATGTTTTTTTGGAACAAATATACATTAAATGCCCAACTAAGACCATTATTTAAACACAAAACTAGTAAACAATCAAATAAACCCAGCCTTTTCACTGCCTTTTCACTAGTACAGTGTGTTTTGTCAGACTTGAATTAACTGTTTCATTCAGTGTCTTCCAGAGAAGGCTCACCTTGTGGTTTTCAGTTCTGCAGAAGTTGATTTCATTGAAAAAGATTTGGGAAACAAAGGATGCTCTGTTACCTCAGACCAGTAAAAAAATTGACTAGAGCAAATAAGAAATGCACTTCAATGCTCCGAATCATAAAGTATTCACTAATTCATGGCTTGAACTTGAATTCATTGGTATTTCATAAAAACACACATCAAGTTAGGCAAATCAGATGAACTCCTGATAAAGTTGGCTGAAAATAGAAATTTTATTATATATATATGATTCAGAAAATTTAAGATATTGAGGGCTGAACTCAAAAATCCAGCTCTTCAAAACTTAGTGCCCCACAGTGAGATATCCCTGAATGGCTCTCTGAATGATTCTGTGAAGCTGACATGGTGAAAGTGAATTTCTCTTTGCAAGCTTCTTGAGCAGATACCCAGCACAGTTGAAGAATGTGAATTCCCTGTCAAAATCCAAAGGAGTTCTAGATGAAAATGCATTGCCTAACATTCCCAACTCATCATATCCTACGTGAGCATCATGAAAGCATTTAGGACTGTTAGTTATTAGGAGCACACCTCAGATTTAATTGAAATCGTGGTCATCTTCATAGGTGAGTTGTGTCCCGACCTGCTTGTCTATTTGTAGTCATCTAGGAAACTGTTATAAATGTAAAACTTCCATGGAAAGTACCATTTTTCTGGGTTGAAACGAAGTTGATAAGTAAAGCAGATGAGGTATCTGGATTACCTTCATTACCACTGCGTGTTTACTTTGAAGAAAAGCACGCTTAGGGACACAAGAACAAAAGTGAAATATTTTTCCCATGGCCACAATAGTTGCTTTGGAATAAAGTTGTTACCTAGAATTACTGTGAATTATATGGACCTTTACTATAACCAGCAGTGATGATTTCACACATTGTTTTGCTATCCATTCATTTTTGAAAGGGAATTTTGTATACACACACACACACACACACACACACACACACACACACACACACACCTTTTAAAGAAATGTGCATTTGGGGAGAATCTTTTCTAAGGCAATTATTTAAAATGTAGAACAAACTGTATCTACAAAAATTGCCTTTATAACCTTGGAAGGTGTTTTAATTATCTGACAATAGAAGCATGGTTAGAAAAAAAATGTTACAAAGTTGGGGGAGGTGTCTCAGTGGGGAAAGTCCTTGCACATGGGCATGGGAACTCAAGTTTGGATCCCCAACACCCATGCAAAACACCTGCACTAGTGACTATAGTACTAGTGCTGAAGGGATGAGAGAGATAAATGCCAGAAGACCTGCCTAAAAAACACAGTAGAAAAGATATTGAGGAAGATGTTTCATTGGTGGTGACCTCTAGGTTTCCACATAAGCCACCTGGCATACAAGTGTACATATAACACACCCAAACATACACACAGACACACACAGACACACAGACACACAGACACACAGACACACACACACACACACACACACACACACACACACACAGAGAGAGAGAGAGAGAGACAGACACAATTTTAAAAAGGATAAAACATCATTTGATGAAAAATTAAGCTGTCAATAAAAGGTGTGTGTATATAACAGTGTGTCAAATAAATGACAAAATAGCAAGTGGGGGGGAAGCCTGAACATAAGATTAAGTTATAGCACGATTATAATAATTTTGTGTCATGCAAATAGTGAAAAAAAATCTAAAGAGCATGCACAAGTCTGTTTGCCATCATATTAAGGACCGAAACTGAACTGATTTTGTACCTTCTTTAAACTCTTATAATTGTACTAGGATAATTACAATGCATTTAAAATTTTTTTAATCATTAAGAAAATCAGGAGTTAATTTACATATTTTCCTCAAATATCACAGTTACTACAGACTTTTGAGAAAAGTTATATAACTCCCACTCCCAAAAATGTTAACTCTGAAGATCTTATACAAGAGTGTAGCTTTAGTGGTCAGACCCAATTTTATTATAAACCCATTTTATTAAAAAAATTTGCTAAAACATTCTTCTGTGTATTATATTGAATTCAAAACCAAAGCATTTTCACCTATCCCTTCCCTTGAGAAACCTTCTCCACAAAGGAAACAAAGGCTACGTATCAAAACCACCACAAACTCCTTTCATTATGCTGAGAAGTTTGAAGCACACTTTCATGTGAATTTTGGCCTCTGTACAGCACCACTATGCATCATTTCCATCTGAGAGATGAACATATTGGGGAAACTAGAGCCTTCCTTTCTTTTATCCTGTCATTTCCCAGCCCTCCCCCAGCCACTGGCAGTGATGGGCATATGGCAGGCACCCTCCACGGATTCTCAAACAACAGGAGGGACCTGATTTCAATTCTTACATCCTGTCATCAGTGACTCTTGGGATATTTTGTTCTTGCAAGGCTAAGGATAAGATTCGAATTTGCCATACGGACAGAGCTTAGCAGGATGCCATTTTTACCACTGGAGCCCTCCATCAGTTAATTAAACATGATACAAACCACCACATGTATTTGTAAAGTAAGATTAATATGGTTAAGTCAGAGCAAATGAGGAATCTCTGCATTGGAAGATCACACTTTTCGAAACTCAATACTTCTAAGCAGCCTTCCTCAGTTTAATCCCTCAGACTGCTTTGAGCAACTTGAAACCCCGAGCTGTCATCTTTAGCCAAAAATACAGCATAACTTCCTTAGCTTTTACCCCATTGTTGAAATCAGCATTCACAATGCTTAGTAAAGATCAAACCTTTCAGCGGCCTACAGGGCAGCCTCTGACCGCCTGTGACACCAGAAACACATTTAATAAATATTTCATTTTGTTTTAACATGAAGACTTCCCTGGTCCTCTTTTTTCCCCCTTTTTCCTGGGGAGCTCAAGGCTACCCCCAAGCTGTGCATTCCATCACTGTGGTCAGTTAGGTTTACAGCCTTAATAAAAGGATTTTCCCCTCCACGTGCTACGGAGCCTTGTTAAACCAGTGCAATTACAGAGACACAAGATAGGTGCTCTGCAGAGATCAAAGCTCACCTAAAGAAGGCTCCATAGGAATTCAGGGTTCTCTTTGAAAAGTGCTCAGTTTACAAACTATAGAGGCATTAAACCCCAGGAATTACAATGGAAAAAAAAGCATAGTTTTGAATAATGTTAAAGTCTGACAATAGTTAATACGTGATCTCCTTCAACCACTCTGTGAGTATTATTCCTAATATCTACTCACAGCATACCAATAATAGCTCCAAAGGAACCATTATGTTCCAAAGACATACGCACATGATGGATCCTTAATATCAAATGCATTACCTACTCAGTAGGTACATTTTAATCTCCACATACTAGCTCAGGGGAAGGACAAGGAAATAGCCTGTAAATTTCTGCGGAAGGAAAACAATGCAGCCAGCCTAGGTCTGGAGCTTGGAGTCCAACACAGCGGGATTTACTCCCCCACCCCCATCCAGCTCTATTTTCCACACTGAAGGTGAGTGGATGTTCTATCCTGGGCTGTACCAGGTCTCATCAGCACCTGCCCTTAAACCAAGAAAATTCACCCAACTACAAATGGGAGCTATTTTGAAATACACAAGCAAAGGAATTATAATGTTTCCTTTAACTCAATAGACTGCATCATTCTTCTTGAAACACACACACACACACACACACACACACACACACACACACACACACACACACCATATGCACACACACTGATGAGTGCATGTATTCTAATAGTTGTCAATTTTGTTTCAGAATAACATTGATAAACCTTGGGTATTGTTCACTGCTCACGCCCCCATATGGTTATAAGAACTTTCAGTGGGAAGATTTTTATATTTCTTCTTCTTTTTTTTTAAATCTCCTTTTCTCTTACATCCTTCTCCTCCTTCATCTATGATCATCAACATTATTATTGTCATTATTGTTATTGTTATTATTACTATTGAGGCTGTATCATGCTGTGTAGCTCACACTGGCTTTGAACTCATGATTTTTCTGCCTTGGCTACTGGAGTGTTAGAAATACAGGTGTAAGCCATAACACCTGACTAAGATTCCTTTCTTGACACCTCTTTCCTCAAGCCTTATCATTTCTCTGATGTCAGATAGCATTCAATAGGACACTATAATCGGGATGAGCCTAGGATTGACTTTTGTGTTTCAACTGAGAAAAATGGGTTAGGCAGCTATCCAGGCATGGTTCCCCGTGCTTGTAGTCCCAGAATTTAAGGAACTAAGACAAGAGGACTGTTACAGTTTAAGGGTGTCATGAGTCACAAAGTGAGCACCTGCTTGAAAAAGCAAAACAGCAAACAAATGGACAAAAAAGGAAACTTCTGTCAGGACATTTTAAATGTCTACTTAGGAGAAAACATTTGGGGTTTATAGTGTCCAGAAATATTAACTTGAAAAAATGCAGAGGCAGATACAAAGCTCTTATTTTGCCCTGTATATCCATTTTAATAATGCATGGCCATGGTAATAAAAATAAGAGCTGGTATTTATTGACTCTCGTTTTTGTGCCAGGCTGTTTATTTAGCAGGTCACATGGAGTATAACGTTTAATGAGGCAGGTTGCACTACTCCATCTAGTCTCTTGAGGAGTAGACTAGCACAGAGGGTCGATGAAGGTTGCCAAAATCGCATAGCAAGGAAGGGAGGAGGTGATTATAATCTGTGTTACAAGGCTGGAAGCAGAGCTTCTTCAGCCTTTCTTTGATTTGAATTTTATTTTGTGCTATGACCTGAACATTCTATTTTATGGTTTCTTTTATTTGAATATAGCTTTCAGGAGAATTCTAATCTTTGAAATAAACTTACTGTTTTTAATTTGGGTACCAAATGTGTAATGTACCATTTGACCAGCATGCCTAATTTTTTGAGACTGGATCTCTCATTGGACCTGAAGTGCAGTGATTCAGTTAGACTGACTAGCCAAGAATTCCTAGCCATCCCTCTATCATGGTTGCCTACACCATAACAGGCATGTGAAGCTACACCCATGCTTTCACTCTGGTGCCTAGGACCCAAATTCAGGTCTTGATGCTTGTATTATGGGAAGCTTCTATCCACTGAGCTTTCTTTCTTACCTGCATTAGATTCTTATTCTTGGGTAATTATTTCCGTTCGCTTAGACTCCAGTAGTTTACTATTGGAAAAATGAGGAAAATAGTGCCACCCATATGGTCTTATCCTTGGAACTAAAACAAATAACATATTTTTAAACACCAAGTAGAGTTTTGATCTATGGTGGTCTAAGACACATTACTATCATCTCGTCTTGCCTTAACTCTATTTGTAATAGGAACAGATAGTCACCATTCTCCATACAAAGATCTTAGAAGTGCCTTCCACTGTCTGGCACTGTATTGGAAAGAACGACCTTATTCTGCGGTTTTGGATAAAGATTTAGTGTTTGAGTCTTTTCAAAACGTCTCCCAGCTACTCCAGCCAGATCTGATGCTCTGAACATTCAGAAATGTGTTTTTCTCCACAGAGCCTTTCTTGCTAGCTTGACATCAAGGGAGCCCTTGAGTCAGGAGGAAGAGACTGAGTTTAAGTTTACAGATCATGAAGTTTGCATGTTCTAAAAATCTAAGTCATCTGTGTGCATTGGCAGGCTTCATGGGACAAACATTTCAACCCTCTGATTGGCAACACTGTATGCCATTCTGTCCCTTTAAAACCTCAACACCCAAAGTTCCAAGACAGTCCCTTCTTCCTTAGGCAATGGAGAACTGGCCTGAGGGTTCCGACAGCCTCAGCTTCTGACTGGTAAATAATAAATATTAATAATCTTTCAATCTGTTGCCTTTCTAAGTATTGCGGGTTTTTTTTTTCACAGTTTAAGAACACACTTGGCATTTTACCGAATGCTAACTTTTGAGAAGTTGTTTTAGCTTTCGTTGATCTGAGTATGTCTATAGAAACATGCAGAGATTGTCCTCTCAAAAGTGATTGTTGTTGTATAGACTGATAATTCGGCTTTGTGGTGAGCATTCTGGCTTTGCTTCCTTCTCTTTTCAGAACTTTCCTCTGTCTGCCTGCAACATTCTGTTTTTAGAAGCATTCAACAAACAGCTTGACTAAAGTTATGCTCCTTAAAAATATGATTTTAGTGAACCATGACATGTTGGCCCTTGTTGGACAGTGATGCATCAAGATAATTGTGCAATTGCCTTTTAACCAAGGGCTTTTCTAGTCTACCAGCATCAACATCTACATAGAAACACCTGGCACTTAGAACATTTGCTTTACTTCAGTGTTGCCACATTTAGCAGATAAAAAGTATATGGTGCCTAGTTAGACTGGAGGGGCAAACAAATAAATTTTAGTATGAGTATGTGTCACATAGTATTTATGATGCACTTATTTTGAAATCTTATGGTTTATCTGATATTTAGCTTAATTGCCCTTCCTGTATTTTATCTGGCAACTTGATTTTTCTCCCTCTTGTATAAGTAAAATAACAAACTCAGTTCAGCTTCTTTCTACTGTCTTGAAATTTCTCAACGTGGAGCTGGCCGGTGGCTCTGCTTTTCATAAGTGAGTGGAGGAATTTGAAGCAAAGGATGAAGAAATAGATTTCTGGTAGGGTCACTAATTCTCTCCAAAAATTCACCAAGCCACTGATTGTGTTTGCACAGTTTTCTTATTTGTTTTTTTCATTTCTCTTAAATACAAAAGTAAGGAAGGCTCAATTAAAATGGTCTGGGAAAGCAGACTCTATGAAATCATTATTTCTTCCTTCATTCAATACACATTTAGGGACAGTGTACTATGTGTTGGCATTGTTAGATAGTGGTAATAATATAGTCGAATTTTACCTATTCACATTCAGATTCAGGGTCACTGTATGTGTTTGGGTATTAATGGATGTTGTTTTGAACAGCAAAGGCTATAGTTGTCGGTCATGCTTCTTACCTTATAATCAAACAGCAGCAGTAGATACAATACCCATTACTGACAACTAGTGATGCATATGTTTCCAGATGTCTTTTAGTTTCACCTCTACAAAACAGCTATATAAAGATTATTGTTATATCAATACCTATATTTTTTGCCTAGAGCTGAAACACCTCTGCTTTCCCATAGCATTAAGTTAAATTATGACTTATTCTATATTTTTAGAAGCCAGAGGGTCAAAATACTGCTCAGGAAAATTGCTTCATTTTTCAGACATCAAACCACTCCTATCAATTTCCCTTCTTAATTTTAAGTCATTTTTATCTATTTTGAGGTTTATGGAGAGTCTTATATGTTTTTGATTGGATTCATTCAAATAAGCTGTACAGCTGCTACTATGCCTTGTAATTTTTTTCATTACACTAAAAGGCCCTTTAAATCACTGCTACTTAGAATTATATTGAAAATACTTGTGATACTTTTATATACAGTGAGTTTAGTGCCAGAATGTGAAAGCAAATTGATTGTAGGCAATTCTGTGCTTGAGCACCCTAGAGTAAAAAGAATTACACCAGTAACCCTGGGGACCCGCAGACAACAAGCCTTTCTTTGCACTCAGACATCCATTGGCAGGTGAAAAAAAGGGAAAAGATTGCTCAATTCCTATCTGAAACCATATAAACACATTTTAATTCAGGGAAATAATTTTTGAAGGAGAAAATCACCTCAAGAGACACTTATGTTTAATGTTTTTAATTTAGTAAAATGAGCATCAAGGAAAGCGTGTCATCTTTACCATAAGCATTGGGACCTCTCCTAAGAGTATCTGAATCATAGGCAGCCTGCTGTCCAGAGGGTTCATGGGCTGCAGAGGGGCTAGGCCTTGGTTAAAGCATAAAACCCATGGAAACTTTTTACCTCTGATACCCTGGGCAGAGTGAGAAGTCCCTGGGGCTTTTAAGCAGAGTCTGTAATGACATATACCTCAGTCAACTTGGAGAGCCACTGCCACGCTTGAGTGACCTCAGACAGTAAGGCAAGAGAGTGAATTAACACTTTAGAGAGGGACCTTTGGTCGGGATTATGATCCCTGGTGTTCTGGCTCTTCAGAGTGAAACAGTCTGAGACAAAAAAGGACAAAACACAGACCTTCCAGACTGGATGTTAGTAGTCAAACTAACCAAATACAAGTCACACTTCCTTCACCCAGCCAGCTTTGGCTGGAAGAGGTACTGGGGACCCTTGAAGGAATTGAAACAAAAGGCTAGAATGTGTTTGCTGCCATGGGCCATGAATGCTTGAAGGGCACAAAAGGGACCATGCCTATAGTTTAGTGGACTTGCAGATAATATGGCTCTGAAAGAAAGTGAAGCCTGTCACGTGAAAGCGTATTTCCACCAAGGACATGGCCTTGAATAGTTTCTAGGGAACTTCAAAAACAGAGGTCTACAATTACTCTTTGGGATGGGTGTGGTGATATCTTGTTTATATTTTAACAAACAAAGTTTGCTTGAGGATCAGAGGGCAGAGATAGGCACTAGCTAGCCATAGAGGTCTGGAGGTCTTTTTTTGACAGACAGGAAGTGACATGGATGGGCAGAGAGAGGAATATAGGGGGAGGAGTTGGAGCTCAGTTTCTTTTCAGTCTGAGGATTTTGTAGAGGTAAGAGTTCTAGTGGCTGGCTTCTCTGCTTCTCGGATCTTCCAGCTTTCACCCTCTAATATCTCACTCCAGGTATTTTTATTAAGACCTAATAAAACTCATGTTACAGATGGGTGCCTCTTAATCCTGCTCTCTTGAAGTGGGTGTTGTATGCAAGGTCTTAATTCTGGTTTCTCACTCCTGTTCTTTACACTATGTTTAGACTTTAAGACCTGTAGTGGGTGGGTGTCCTGCATCTCACAGCCTATTTTGAATCATAGTTCCAAAACTAATGTGCTGTGCAAACTTGGGCAAATTATTCATTCTGTCTGTGGGAAAGCTGTGGGTACTACCATCAAGTGCATCTTCAATAGCTGGCCATGGAACTTAAACTCTGGATGAGTTTTGTTGTTGCATATACCAAGTAAACGAAAGTGTAATAACACAGCTAGTCAAGAAGTACCATTTTCACATGTATTTGTCAAAATGATTGTCATGGACCACCATAAGGTTCTGGCTAGTCTTTGTGATAAAGTCCCTTGTTCAATTATGCACCCTCAGGAGTCCTCTGATCCAATGTTTTTCTTTTATAGATAACCACAGCTCTTGGAAGTGTTTCCCAAGACTGATATTGGCAATGTAATGGACTAACTTCCCTGTCCCTTGTTTTCTAATGTTTTCTGGTTCTTGACACTGTGTAAACTAGACCTGGTCAGAACTTTCAGACCAATTATTCGTACAAGGCCTTTCTTACTAATTTTCACCTGATGCAGACCCATGTGAATTTATTAATACATTCCACAGATCATAAACCAATTCTCCCTGAGTACTGTATACCGATATGATGGGATTCTTTGCCAATCACACCACTTATGAGTCACAAAAGCCCTTGTTGGTCTTTCTAAGAGAGGATTACTAAAGTGCTTGACTCACAGAGCAACCTTGACATTTTTATCATTTACTGTTCTCAGCATCAACTTTGTTCTTGAACTTGACAGAGATGAATCACTTGGCCTCAGACATACCTGGGAAGCATATCATACCCAAGTGGCCTTTATACTCATGTCCCCTTCTATACAGCTCCATTCTGTTTCATCATTTCCCTTATGAAATAAATACTCTGTCAACAGCTACTTGGTTGAGTCATATAAGGGCTAATGTAGCACTCTGTTTTGATAAACTGAAGCCAGTTGATATCCATGGTACCTGGCTATCCTTTTATTGTTCAATCTAGACCTCTGTTCTCTTAGGCCAGAGTTGAACACACTTTCACTTCAATTCTTACCATTTGCACTGCAGTTGGATGCAACTTCCTGTCTGATATTCTCGAGAATGCATTATGTAGATTGCAGTTCATTTAGACTGCAGCTGCCAGGTTGTGACACACAGAGATTAATCATCATGCCTGGGATAGCTTCATTACTTTGACTACCCATTACATCTTGCTGAGATTATAAAATGTTGTTTTTAATTTACAAGGCTACACTAGCACTCACTCACCTCTTTGGTCCTATCAGGTCATTGGAAATTACTGTTATTTCTCATAAGTTCTGACTTTGAGACTGGAGCTTTCTAATATCAGATTGAGTAACATGTCTAGAAAAGAAAGCACATCATGTGTTTTATTAGAAGAAACATAAAAATTTACAGGGCATATTTAAAGAACTGCTGTGGGAATTTCAAAGAGAGAACCACTGACTGGAGCTGGGGATGTTGCACAGTGGCAGAGTCCAGGACTCTAGGAGTTCCATCAGCTGCATTGCCATGCAAAACAAAACAAAAACTTGCTTTAAACCTTCTTTCAAAAAAAATCACACTATCCCAAAAAAGATAAAAGATCTCTCTGCAATAATGAAATAACCAGTTTAGCTTGGCGTAAATATAAAAGCTAAAGAGGAAGTTTCTGTCAAAAGGAAATCACTGCATACATTTGTCTAGCTGAAATTGCAAAGAAATGTATTGATTTCCAAAAACCTGTATCTCTGTGAGGTCTTTACAGAAATAAAAGCAAAACGTTAGGGTGGCTGTAGATGAGACATCTATGTCAGACCCCTCCCCAAGGCTTAGGGGACACTGCTGAAGAATGTAAGAGCTGGAGGATGGGGAGGAGGGCTGTGAAATGTCTTCAGATTTTCTGTGATGTTGCACACATGAATTCGCAGCAGCTGTGGTTGTCTATACAAAATCTTCACAAGATCAAGCCAGATAAGCATTCCAGCATGGGACTGGAAGAATGACTCAAGAGTTAAGAGCATCTATTGCTCTTCCAGAAGACCTAGGTCTCATTCTAAGCACCCATGTCATATGGCTAACAACTGTCTGTAGCTCCAGATCCCCTTTGGCCTCTTTATGCATGTAGCATACACGACCACACACACACACACACACACACACACACAGAGAGAGAGAGAGAGAGGAGAGAGAGAGAGAGAGAGAGAGAGAGGCATGAACATTGGTGTATGATTAAACATAAAATAAATCTTTAAAAGAAAAATAGTCTTCAGAATGGGTCCCGGAGAGATGGTACTTGCTACTTTTTCACACCACTTAAGTTCAATTCTCAGGACCCATAGTGAGTGGCTTACAACCACTTGTTATTCCATCTCCAGAGGATCTAACACCCTCTTCTGGTTTCTTTGGACAAATAGGCAGTCTACACTCACACAAATATGCATCAAATGCATAAATCAAACAGAAGTAAATTTTAAAAAATCCTATATAGGATTGGGAGAGGTTCATTAGGTTCCACTGCATCTGGGGAGCTTTTAGCAATTGATAGCTGCTGGGAGACAGTCATTTTTCTTTGGGACATGATGGCTACTCGTAGGTTGCCCAGCTCCACTGAATGAGTCCTCACCCCTGCACACACAGTCAGCACTAAAAGAACATGGTGGGTTTAAATACAAAAAGAGATTATGAAGTCCGTGGGGGGGTGTTGGGGGGGATAGAGGGGAGGGGGAATGTTGGGGACCTGGAGAGAGTTGGAGGGAGGGATTGGAAGATGGCTATGACCAAGACACATTGTATAAATGTGTGAGATGTTCAAAGAAAAAAAAAAAGAATTGGCTTCTCAAATTGTTTTCTCAAGGCAGGGGTCTGGAGGCCTGTACCAAAGCAGAGTTCATGGAGGAATACTGCTTACTGGCTTGCTCCTAATAGTTTGGTCAGCCTATTTTCTTATACAGAGTGGGACCTACTCAAGGGTGGCACCACCCACAGTGAGACAGGTCCTCCCACACCAACCACCAATAAAGAAAATGTTCTATAGACTTGTCTTCAGGCCAGTCTGATGAAGCACTTCCTCAATTGAGGTTCCTCTTCCCAGATAAGTATAGCTTGTATAAAGTTGACAAAAACAAGCCAGAACCAAAACAAAAACAAAAACATCCAAACCAAAACAAAAAACCCAATTCAGGACAAAGCCAAAATCTCTTCGTAGATGTTTACCAAACATTATATGGCATATGTCAGAAGCTGTAATTTTTTTTCATTTTTAAATTTGAATTAGAAACAAGATTGCTTTATATGTCAATCCCAGTTCCTTCTCCCTCCCCTCCTCTCCTACCATCCCCGCCCTCACACAACTAAAACCCTACCTATCACATACCCTTTCTGCTCCCCAGGGAAGGTGAGGTCTTCCATAGAGGATCTTTGGAGTCTGTCATATCCTTTAGGATAGGGCCTAGGCCCACCCCCTTGTGTCTTGGCTCAGGGAGTATCCCTCTGTGTGTAATGGGCTCCCAAAGTTCACACCTATGCTAGGGATAAGTACTGATCTACTACAGGAGGCTCCAGGGATTTCCAAGGTCTCCTCACTGACACTCACGTTCCTGGGGTCTGGATCAGTTCCATGCTGATTTCCCAGTGATCAGTCTGGAGGCCAAGAGCTCCCACTTGTCCAGGTCATCTGTTTCTGTGGGTTTCATTAGCCTGGTCTGGACCCCTTCTCTGCAACTGGATTCCAGTTCAGTTCAGTGATTAGTTGTGGGTGTCTGCTTCTACTTCCAGCTGGATGAAGGCTATAGAATGGCATATAAGTCAGTCATCAATTTCATTATTGGGGTGCTGGGGGGCAAGGGGTGGGGAGTGAGGGTCGAGAGGGGTGGGGGCATTTAAGGTAGGTTCTCCTCTGTTCATTAGGTTATTAGTTGGTATCATCTTAGTAGCTCTCCAGACATTTCCCTAGTGCCTGATTTCTCTTTAAACCTATAATGTCTCCCTCTATTATAGTATCTCTTGTCTTGTTTTCCTCTATTCTTCCCCGACTCAACCTTCCTGCTCCCTCATGTCCTCCTCACCCCTTCTCTTCTCCCCCTGTCATTCTCCTAGCTCCCTTTCCCCTCTCCTCATGCTCCCAATTTGCTCAGGATATCTTGTCCCTGTCCCTTTTTCCAGGGGACCATGTATGTCTGTCTTAAAGTCCTCCTTGTTTCCTAGCTTCTCTGGAGGTGTGGATATGCCCCTCAACTGAAGAATGGATAGAGAAAATGTGGTATATTTACACAATGGAGTACTACTCAGCAGAAAAAAACAATGGAATCTTGAAATTCACAGGCAAATGGATGGAATAGAAGAAACCATTCTGAGAAAGGTAACCCAATCACAAAAAGACAAACAGGGTTTGTACTCACTCATATATGGATTTTAGACATAGAGAAAAGCTATAATTTTTTTTGTTTAATCCACTGTATTTATTTTCCACAACATAAAGGTGAAATATTTTTGCATTTTCCCAATGCATTTCTCAGTAATAACACAGCCACTAAAAATATTTCTGTTTATGTAGAGCAGCGTTAATATACCTTAGCTAAAGAAAATGCACACTATTACCTACTGAAAGAAGGGAAAAAGCCTCATTTGTTATCAAGAGGGAGTTGGAAATATAGCAATTATTTTACTGCCCTTTCCCTAATTGAATTTAAGTTAGTGACTTTTTGTTATCAAAGGATATGAAATATGTAGTATGTTGCCATAGGAAACAAAAAATATTGCTTGCTTGTATGTATGTTTATGACATTAATCTATCTCTCAATGATCTAATATAAAATAACCATTTGGAAGCAATTTCATTGAAATACTTCCAGAAATGTTGAAATGAAAATATTAATCTTTTGGAATTGTCACCTTGAAATTTTTTTATTCCAGGAAGATGGATTGAGGAGTACTGAGAATAAAGATGCAGCCATGAAGACAAAGACCAAGTCATAAAGATGTCAACCTATAGCCAAGAGTCCTCTTCTTTTCCTCCCCTCTGCATCCTTTTTCTCCCTGGACAAATATTATGGCAAAACAATGATCAACAAAGTATTGTGCCAGGTTTTGTTGTATAAGAAAGGCCCTATCTGATTGAGTCTGTACCCTGCAGAGTTTCCTTAGGGGTATATTAAGTTCTTCAGAGGATGTCTAAGTGTGTTAGCAGAGCCAGAGGGCCCTTCTTAAGTCTACTTATGGATAATGACTTTAGACTGGCATCCATTCAACAGGTCCTTTCTCTCACGCCATGCTTCTTGAGTCATCATACACATGTATAGGAGAGTATTTCAGTGCACTCTCTTATTTCAATATGTACTCTCCTTATTCATAAATCAATAAAGGAGCTAATTTAGTTATTCAAGAACATTGACACATGGCATATGTTCCATATAGATGTGTATAATAATTGCAAAGAAGTATAATTAATTGATGGTGGAAGGTGGATAGAGTTCTATCATTGGGACTTACGTGTGAGTGTGAGTGTGAGTGTGTGTGTGTTTTCTTTTTTGCTTTTGATACAGTCTTAAACTCACAATTCTTGTATGTTAGTTTTCTGAATATGGAGATTATATGTATACCACCACCATGCCTGGCCAGTTTTTTAACCGTAAGAATAAATGCAACATGAATAAAATAAACTCATGAATTTTTCACTCCACTTAGGAAATATGTAATCAATGATTACATTATTTACATATTGATCTTGATCACATCATGAACTGGTATGTGTCTTCCTGTTTCATCTTGTCTTGTTCTGTACCTTGAATGCTCCTGTTTTTTTCTGATTTAATATTCTTACACACAAGCATTTGTTTCCTATTTTGGCATTACTTTATTATAATCTCTGCACTGTTTATGTCTGTCTACTTATTATTTTTTATTTGTTTCTTCTCTCAAACCAAGCTCACTGAGAGACCTTGCCCCTTCTGTCTGCTTCTATAGACTCAGAGCTTAGCATAAACACCCAGTATACATTTACTGAATAAGCAAATACATGAGACAATGGAAAGCAAATAGAAATTTGAAACTTAGAGGAAAGGGGAACAGACAGTCCCCCCCCCAAAATAGAACAAAGTGGAAGATTACAGTTTGGGGAAATATGGTTTGGTCTAAACCCCACATTTATCACTGACAAATGGCAACTTTGGGGAAATTACTTCCTCTCTTGGTGTGTCAGTTTCTAGAAAACAAACATCGTAATGCCATCTATTTTATCATTTGTTGCATCTGACAGTGTAACACATCTAAAGTACTGTGATTGGTAAATGCTGACAAATGTTCAATCACTCTGATATTAAAAACCTTCAGAAATGCTATTATGCACTAGAGTTCATTTTCTTAATTCATTGTATTTATTTAAGGGGTACACCACACAATCTTGAAATAGATGCAGACAATGAAGCAATTGAATATCAGTGGTAATTAGAGGCAGGTTGTACTATAGCTCTTTTTTGGCCAGTGTGTGAGACTGCTAGCTAACAGCTACTTTGAGGACTGGGAAAACCCTTTCTGTGAGGTTAGCACAAGACACACCAAATGTCCATGGCTCTGTGTGGTTTTACTGATGGAATGAATTATTGGAGTGCAGTGTGTCCATTTTTTACTAGCAGCACAAAGATAAATTAATGACATGTAACCCTGATGCCTGCCCAACTCATAGTCTCCACAGTGTCAAAGGTTGCTAGACAGAAATGACAAGACCCTGGCATTTTGGGGACACTTCACAGAAGAATTTGATTCAGAATCAAGGTTTATAAGAAGTCTATAGTGATACATTAGTTCATTTGAGCAGATAGACAAATGTCCCCTTGTTTCCTTGGAAACTAAGACCTGAGCATCTGTAGCTCAGAACATGCTACACAATGCATGGGCATGGAGCTCATCCAGGATGCGTTTATTACATGAGATCCAGTATGTGCCTTATAAAGAAGAACCAATACTTACATAGTATCATTAAGGTAAAACCCAACGTTCATGGAAACATCTTGTAAGACATGGTAATTGTATGTAACAGAGGCAGACACCATTAGAAGCTGGTCTGTTGGGCTACCAGTTATTTTGTCTGCATATTCTCTGAACTGTAAGGTAATCATGCTTCTTGCTGGATTTGTTTGTGTTTAGAGTATCAGTTCACACTTCTCTATTCATGAGAAAAAGAAGCATTGAGCTTCCAAGCTCTGCATAGAGGCATGTGGGAAACCTAGATTCATTTCTGTCCTGGGATACATACTACATATATAAAGTGATGCTAGTGGTTTAATCAGATTTCTTGGTGGTTTTGCATTTGTGGTGCTAAGAATCAAATCAAGGACCCCAAACTAGAAGGCAAGTACTCTATCACAAAGAGACCCCCCAACTATATTAACTCTAGTTCGTAGGATGTTTCTCATCTCTGGTGGTGCCTCTAGCTTATATTTAGGATTTCGAATGCTCTGGCACTTATAGGTTTGTCTATGGAACATTTGAAACACCCATGTTTCCCAACTGCTACTGTTAGCTTCTTGAGTTGACCCTGTCTATATATTTCAGAGTTTTATGTGTTTAGCAACTGAAGAAATCAATACAGAAAGAGGTCTAAACACTCTATCTGTGGCCACACCAGTGTTAATGGGGAGACTGGAAGGTGAATGCAAAGTTGTTCTGTTCCCAGACCTGCATCTGTCCCTTACAGCTATCTTCATCCACAGTAGTGAATCAGAGTGGGGGATGAAATGCTTCACTTAATCAATGTTCTGGCTAATAAAAAGGGCATATGTATCAGTTATAACTTCTTACAAGTCAAAATGTTGCAGTAAGGAAACTGAATCAGGGGAGGGTAAAATGACCAGGGGGACAGCCAAGCTGCCACCAGAGGGATGGAGAATATGAGGAAAAGCTTGTCTGCTTTCCTTGGTTCCTAACTGGAGACTGGAAGACTACATGTAATGCAGAGAACAAAGAATGATCTACTGGTTTTCAAAATGTGATATCTAGTGCCTTTTTAAGCTTAAGAATATGAACCTGTACAACAGAGACACTGGGAGTGAGATTCAATTTTGTTGATTCACAAGATACCTCAAGGCTTTTCAGTGGCCATGGAGATTACCATGGCCATTAAGTGCCTTGGGTGGTTGAGAGGAAATATTATGTTCTCAGCTAAAAGAGGGCCATCTGAAACAAACTTTCTTTGTTTTTAATATTTTTAAATGATTGCCAGCAGCCAAAGTTCCCTCCAGTTCTACAGACGTTTTTTTGTAAAGGACCAGTTAATGTATGCTTTAAGATTTGTTTGTTTGTTTTGTGATTACATGGTCAGAATAAGTCACTATGAAAGTAGCTGTAAATGGAAGAACATGACTGTAGTCCAAAGTAACTATTTATTTATTTATTTATTTATTTATTTATTTATTTATTTATTTATTGGTATTTTCGAGACAGGGTTTCTCTGTGGTTTTGGAGGCTGTCCTGGAACTAGCTCTTGTAAACCAGGCTGGTCTTGAACTCACAGAGATCCACCTGCCTCTGCCTCCCGAGTGCTGGGATTAAAGGCATTTGCCACCAACTCCTGGCTCAAAGTAACTATTTATATGTTGGTGCATCCTTAGGCTTTTCCAACCCCTTCCCTAGGTTAGGTATCCAGAAAATTTCATACACATTTACTTACCTACTCAGTAGCCATAGAAAAAGCCAACTCTAAGTCATGACCTGAGTCTTTTCTCTTGACATGCATCATTTAATGACAATGTCATTAAAGAGAACAGCTAGAGCAGGTGCACATTCACGTGTGAAAGAGAATATTTATAGCTTCAGGAAAAGAGAAATCTCAGAATAGTTTCTGGAAATTTAATGAAGATAGTTTAACTGAAAATATCTCTAAAGATTTATTCTACATATAGCCAACATTCATTGGTGACTATGCCCAAAATTCAAGTGAGAGTAAGCACAATAATCTTAGAGGAAATAGTGGGTGTGTTTCCTTTAGTTACTTAAGTGATAAGAACCCCATGAAAATATTGACGTGTTAGGGCTGAGCATGCTTCACTGGCATGATGTTCAAATGCCACAGTGCCCGAACTCTCTGTCTAATTACCTAGGAAATGGAGGGATAGCATAGAACTGATATTGTGAAGGGACGTGGGAAATCTGAGTATTCTTCAAATTTCTGACACAAAGACAAGCACTAGATTCTTTATTTAAATGGTTCTTATGGATTTGCCTAACTTCTTGAAGCTTCTGATGCATTTATACCACTTCAGGTATGTTAAAGAGAAGTGAATGCCTTTCTCACTCCAGTTTCAAAATGTTGAAAATGAGTGTACCCCTTTAAAGAAAGAAAGAGTGCTATTGTTTCATTTTAATTAATTATTTATTTATGATGATAGTTAACAAAGCCATGGCCTCCTGCATACAACTGCTCTACTATCTGAGATACATTAGACTTTATTTTAAAACATTTAGCATAAAAAGGATGTATACTCATAACCTCCTGACAGTTCTACAGAACAGAGATTCTGGAGTAGGGACACCCTTGGAATTACTTTTTATGAACCGAAGATCTCACAACCTCATTTTGTCACAGTGTTTTAAATTAATTCCATAGCATGTATGTCAAAGGTCATCATGATGGGTAAAAGTATAAATTTGGGAAAACATCTGATAAAACAGATAACACTATGATGATGATTGACAGTGAATGATTTTAAGAGCATGTGTATTATGAACATTTGGACAAGAGTGTACCCTGAAAGATGAATCACATATCTTACTGACAATGAATTTCAGACACTGATAGTTCTAGATCCTTGAGTTTTCTTGATATGCACAGAATTCCTGTAACACTTATCTCAAGAAGCAAGTGAATCTAAACCTGCACCTTGAAGACCAAGCACCATCGACAGGAACCCAGAAGTCTCTGCCAGGTGAAGAAGGGAATGATTGTAGTGAAAAACACCATTTGACCAAAGAAGAAAATTGTAAATCAGAGCAGATTTCCTTGACAGCTCTTAAGGATTTTAAGATAAACATCTTAGGTAAAAGTATTAATATATCACTTCATTTCTCTGACAAATGTGGACTGTCTGTCAAAATTGTTGGGAGAATGATTCCTTATGAACATCTTCGTTTCACCATGCTGAGCTATTTTATAAGAAGAGGAGAGAGAAGATAAAACTGGAGTGATTCTGTGTGGTGAGTTGAGTAGTGTACACAAGGTTGTTTGCATGCAGTATTTTTCAGGGGTTCAAGACCATGCCTGCCTCAGTGAGACTTACATGGTCATATCAACCACCACCATGTAGGAACAGAAAACCCATTGCCTGTGCTTCACTTGGAAACATTCACTATCCTATTGTCATGTCACCTACTAAAATCCATGATAGTATTACAAAGTAACCAAGCAAATATCATATGAGTCACATTCTGCCCAAGCAGCACACTTTACTTCAACATTTTCTATGCAATATGTGCCACACAAGCACTACAATTGGCCCCATGAAGCTGATACAGCAATTTAATAACTGTCCCTGACTCAAATTCAGGGGCTAGAGATCCATCCCTCCTGCTCCAGCACCTGTTCCCCATCATTCTGAACACTAGAGTCATTAGCAGTCTCTCATCCCTGCCCTAGCCACAGGGGCTCCTCTCTACCTTAACAATGATCTTGGTGCCACAGACAACAACCCCTCCTATTCTATGAATTATGTTCCTCCAAGATCGCCATCACCTCAATGTGGTGGCCCACTTGTAACTTTCCTCCCCCTTACAGACCCATCTCTTTAGCCCAGTTTACTGAAGATGAAGGGGTCAGAGTCCTTTGGCAGTCAGGAAAAGTGATTCCTGCATCAAAATGGCCACATCCTCCTCCATAAATGCAGAACTGCTCTTCTCAATCCTTCTTCCTGGACATAATAATCTAGACCAGACATGATATGAACCATTTTACCACAGGTGCAAATATTTGGACAGAAGGCATGAGAAGGAAAACTGATGCACAGTCAATCTTTTAATCACACAAAAGCTTGCTCTTCAAAGGGCTCTACAGCTTAACCTCGGGATAGATTCCAGTGCTGTGCTGTAGAGTAGACAAGTGGCTTGGCTGAACACAGCAATATCTCAGCAAAGGTTAACCTTCTGATGACCCAGAAGTGATCATTCATAAAAAATTTTTAAACATTTCATCATTCTACTTTCAAAAGCTACATTTGCTAAAACCAGTATTTAGTTTTCCTAGTTTTGTTTTGTTGAGTAAAAGAAGGCTATCGAAATACAGTTATAAAAAAGGATTTATGCAAATTTAAGGATAGTCACAAAGTGGTTTTTTTTTCATTTTTATGTTTTACCATGAATTCCACAGGGTTACAATAAAAAAGTAAAATAATGAATATTTAGGCAAAACAACAAAAAAGTAAAAGAATGTGTTTAATTTTTCCGCTTTTAAGAGTTAAATAAAAACTAAATGATGAGGCAGCCACAAGTCAAGGTGGTCAGTCACAATTTCATATTCTAAGGGTTGTACCACATGGGTTTCCCAGCTACGGTTCCATTCTGATGACTCCCTCTTGGCTAAGCATGAGTGTTAGTGTTCACCATGGTGGGCTCACCTATCCATTTAGTGCCTGCTTTGGAAGATATTTGCCCTTGTCAGAAGTCCTCCTTATGCAAAGTTCTCAGCATCTTCTCTGAGAGAGGAAAGCCAGATTGGGATCTTCCTGTGGCAAGACCTGAATAATACCTGAATCATTTTATTTTAGTGTTTTAACAACAGTACTGACAATTTATTAAAATACAATCTTTTACTTTAACACCTGCTACTTAGTCAACACATCATTAACAAAGTAGTATATATATTGCATTATGTGGCTAGAAAATAATTTGAATCACAAATCTTTTCCTTTTATAATTAGTCTCTAGGTTACTCTCGAATTTTTGACTTGTTTCCTTATTAGGGGTTCAACTTTTCAGTAATGTGAATGTTTATAGACATTGAAATTTGAACATTGATACTTCTGTTTATTTTTACATTATATAAAGTGTTTATTCATTGATAAACTATTCATTTTTATGTGAGAGGTACTGAGATAAGTTATTTGCTTGATTTTTTCCATGTTATCTTTTTAAAAATGATTTTTCAAGATGGGGTTTCTCTGTGTAGCCTGACTGTCCTGACACTCACACTGTAATCCAGGCTGGCCTCGAAATCAGAGATCTGCCTGCCTCTGCCTTCCATGTGCTGGAATTAAAGGTGTGCACCACTACCATCTAGCTACCATTTAATCTTAATAAGACTGTAGGGATTAGATTTCCATTATTCATTTGAAAGGTAAATAAAGCAATGATTAGAAAATAAATTTGGTTAAGGAAATACAGCTAAAATAGTTCACCTAGTGTTCAAATTTTGTGATATTTAAATATGAAAGCTCTAATTCTAATGTGTGTCTTATAATCTATCTCTGAAAGGTATGAATGTATAAGTTACCAACTAGAGCAACATCCCCATATGTAGCATATAAATATATGTGATATATAACATACATTATATGTAACATGTAATGATAATATGCATCTTGTAACATATATATCATTTTATTTTATTATTATTTTGCCACATTCAGTATCAAACACTGGGCTTTCTGCCTCCTAGGCAAGCACCATACCATGGAGGTACATTCTGGAATACATATATGTATGTGTGTATATACACATTATGTATATATGTATAAATGTATGCATGTATACATATGTGTTATGTGTATCTATAAGTGCATGCATATATACTTACTGCCTACTTATGCAGTATATGCCATATGGTTTACTTTGAGTGTTAATTTGACAGGATGTAGAGTCACCTAAGAGACAAGCCTCCAGGCTTGCCTGTAAAGCGTTTCTAAATTAGATTAATTGTATTGGGAAGACCCACCTTGATGGTGTCAGCACAACTCCATGGCCTAGAGCAGCAGACCGAATGAAATGGAGAATTCCAGCAGAGTACCTGTGCTCATTGCTTTCTGCTTCCTGACTGTGGAGGCGGCGTGCTTCATTTCCTACCAAGTCTTCCCTGACATGGTGAGCTACACACCAAACCGTTATCCCAAACAAATATTTCCTCCTTTAAATCATTTTTTGCCAGGATATTTTATTTTATTACAGTAACAGAACAATAACAAATACAGAAAACAGGTACTCAGAGTGAGGATGTTTCTATGATAAACCTGATCCTGTGGTTGTTAGTTCTTCAGAATTTATTTGCTGCAGGAACCTTGTGGAAGAATTTGGAACTTTGGGCCAGAAATGCCCTTAAATATAAATATCATTAGAGCTTAGTGGATATGAATTTGGAAGAATTCTGAAAGGAATATAGAAAACAGAGACCAGGGATTTCAGAAGGCACAGACTCTACTAGGAATTGGAGACACTTGTGTGATTTTTCTGACAAAAAAATTGGGTGTATGCTTTCTATGTCCTGAGAGGTTCAGCAAAGTTTAATTTACAGATAATGGACTGGGATCTTTCATGTCTAAAGTTAAAAAGAACAAAAATCTTGAAATTTGCAGGAAAATGGATGGATCTAGAAGAAACCATTCTAAGCAAGGTAATCCAATCGCAAAAAGACAAACATGATATGTACTCACTCATATGCGGATTTTAGACATAGAGTAAGGATTACAATCCACACTGCCGAAGAAGCTAATAAACAAGGAGGTCCCTAAAAGGGACCTTATACTTGGTCCTCTGGATAAGGGGAGAGGTTCAAGATCTGCTGAGCAAATTGGGAGCACGGGAAGGAGGGAGAGGGAGATAGGAGAATGAGAAGGGGAGAAGAAGAAGGATGCCAAGGACATGAGGGAACAGAAAGTATGAGTCAGGGGAAGAATACACAATAACAAGAATGAAGATATCATAATAGAGGGAGACATTTTTGGCTTACAGAGAAATCAGACACTAGGGAAATGTCTGGAGATCTACAAAGATGACACCAGCTAGCTAAGCAACGGAGGAGAGGCTACCTTAAATGCCCTCCCCTGATTATGAGATTGATGACTGACTTATATGCCTTCATCTAGCAACTGGTGGAAGTAGAAGCAGACACTAATAACTAATCACCAATCTGAACTGGAACCCAGATGCAGAGAAGGACCAGTGAAGAGCACAGAGGTCCAGACCAGGCTGGTGAAACACACAGAAACATCTGACCTGAATATCCAGGAACTCTTGCTCCCCAGTCTGATAGCTGGAATACCAGCATGGGACTGATCCAGACCCCAGGAACATGGGTTTCTGTGAGGAAACCTCAGAAATCTATGGGACCTCCTGTAGAAGCCCAGTATTTATCCCTAGCATAGGTGTGGACTTTGGGAGCCCATTCCATATAGAGGAATACTCCCTGAGCCAAGACACACGGGGGTGGGCCTAGGCCCTATCCCAAAGGATACAAAAGACTCTGATGACACCCTATGGAAGGCCTCACCATCCAGGGGGAGCAGAAAAGATATGTGACAGATAAGGTTTTAGTTGGGGGGGGGTAGGGGAGGACGGGTGGGAGAAGGGAACTGGGATTGTCATGTAAAACAATCCTGTTTCTAATTCAAATAAAAAAGTTGGAAAAAATAAAATAAAATATAAAAAATGTTTAGTTTTGAACAGGGTTCACAGGGGCTCACAAAGACTACTTGAGTCTGAGCTAGGTGCCCTGCATATATATTGTTTTGTATCTTGGTGTTCTTGTGGGACTCCTAATAGTGGGAATGGGGGTGTCTCTGACTCTGTTGCCTGCTTGTGGGATTCTTTTCCTCCCACTGGATTGCCTCATCCGGCCTTGATACAAGGATTTATGCTTAGTCTTATGTAACCTGTTATGCCATGTATGGTATAACATATTGATATCCCTGGGACACCCGTGATGGGGAATGTACTGTGTATGTTCATCTTATTAATTATTGAATAAAATACTGTTTGGCCAATGAGGCAGCAAGTTAGGCAGGACTAGGAGTCAAAGAGCATTCTGGGAAATGTAGTAGAGAAGTGGTGTTCCAGGCAGGAAGTGACATAGCAAGGAGACTCATTTAAGTAAGGAGAAACAGGAAGTGTCCCCTTTCCCCTTTGCCTGCTCCTGCGGTGCCATGTGAGCCACCGGCAACAGAGGGTGCCAGCGGAAGGCATCCTCTATAAGATAAGTCTTATAAAATATATTGATTTATGATAATTAAGACTGAGCTAACAGATGAGAAGTCCTAGTGATTGGCCAAGCAGCTTTGTACCTAATATGTCTCTATATTATTTTGTCCATCCACGAAGCGGGCAGACCTCGGGAGGCTGGCGGAGACTGCCCACATGGTGGTATGGGGGGGGACACCACAGGAGAGGAGGTTGGGAAAGGTGAAGGGAGGGGAAACTGCGTGGGGATGTAATATATGAGAGAATGAAAACAAAAGCAAGCAAGCCAGCAAGCAAACAAACAAAAACCCTCAAGTTGAGGGAACTAGAAATGTGGTGAGTCAGTGGGTCAGAAGCATTTTCTGTTCTACAAGAGGATCCAGGCTTGGTTTTCAGGACTAACATCAAGCAGTTTAAACCTGTATGTCCAGCTCCAGGGGGATCTGATGCCCTTTTCTAACCTCTACTGATACTTACACAAGTACACACAATAAATAAATAAATAAATAAATAAATGAATAAGTAAAATGTTTAGTTTGGTGAAGGAAAGAATAGGAGTAAGTTTAATGCTAAAAAAGCGTGTGTGTGTGTGTGTGTGTGTGTGTGTGTGTGTGTGTGTGTGTGTGTGTGTGTGTGTGCTATTGTCTTAGAGGAACCTCCTAATCTGTACTGAAAAATAGAATACATGCCCTGAGTTTAAGACTTTACCCATCAAAGGCTCCAATTTGTAAACAAAACAAAAACAACAACAGAAAACCCCCAAAGCAAATTGATTTAAAATATTTTTAAAAGAGAAAGCCTGAACTGTGAATGAGTTAAAGAGGCCACTTACTCCAACACAGCTGCCTAGGAAAGCAATATTGCAGATTCAGCTAACAAGGCATATAGAGACCATTACAGCCAAGGTCCAAGAGGCTATGTGGCAGGCAGCAGAACTTGTCATCATCATCCTTGTGGTACTGATCTTCCATGCATGACAGATGCAATATTCAGTGTGTCCTGGAATCTTACTCCCTACTTCCAGAGAAATGCCAATGCCACACAGTCTGAGACAGGTTTGAAGCTCCTACAAGGAGGGGCTGTGAAACCAAGCCATGAAGCTGAGAAAGTAAATGAAGCTTAAATTACAGTGGAACCTCTAGGATGTTAAAGAAGCTAACATCATGTGACATTTGATAAAAAATATCTGCATGTAGACATGGAGCTAATCCAAGAGAGAAAATATTTGTGCTGTAGGCATCTAAGTTTGGGTGGAGCAAGACTACACAAACTCTGTGGAGCTTAGATGATTCTATTAAGAGTTCTAGACTTTGGACATAGAGCTGCAAGATTTGGTGTTTTTTGTCTTGGACTTTGGTCAGATCTTTGCTTGCCATGTTTCCATTCCTCCATTGTGGAATGGGGATATCTGACTTCGTGTTTTTCATTCTATGAGAGCTCATAGTCAAGAAACTGCCTTACATTTCAGAAGAGTAAAAAGTGTCAGATGCAAATTCAAGAGGGATAGAGATATAAAGTTCTGGGAGGTAAGATGTCTACTATCAGAGATATTGATGCCACAAATAGGCAGACAGATGGCAGCATTGTAGATGTTCTAAGGAGAGTTGAGTACCAGATAAAGACAGCATGACATGGGCCCTGAAGAGAGTAATCAAGATCCCCATGGCAGTAGCAGGGGTCTCTTTTGTGAGGATGGTGGTGGATTCACAGCAGGATCTTGCAGCCATGATCTCTGATTCCTTGGGGGAAGGGATTGGGTGTGGGTATGTAAACTCCCTTCCCCAGGTGAGAAATCCTGGTACCTGGAAAACTATTGGCTAGATATTCACAGTCAATATTTCAGCAAGTACCTGTCTTTAGTTGTTACACTTGACAGGCTGTGTCCTGAGCAGCATCTGGATTCTAACATCCCATTCCTACAAAGACACTTATAACCCTTAAAGAGTATGATGTTGGGCTGACTGCATTTTGCATTATGGCCAAAGCCTATCAGGAAAAGGGAAGGAAGGTTATAACTCAACAGTGACATGTTTGGCTGTTATATTGAGAAAATTGACAGACTTGTGAGGGTTTGTATTGATTGTCAACTAGAGAGACTAAAGAATTACCTAAGCCACAAGCATCTTCGTATGCTTATTAAGAATTGTTTACACTAAATCTTTTGGGGTGAGAAGACCTACTGTAATTGTTGACAATACCATTCTAAAAGACAGACTTGATGCAGAGGAGAAATAGAGGTGAGCAATAGAATTCACCTCTTCAAGCAGGCACAAGGTGACCATCTGCCTCAGGCTCTTGCAGCCATGCCTTTCTTGCCATGATAGGCTATCCCCTGGAGCTGTGAACTAAAATAAGTGCCCCCCCTCCAGGTTGCTTTTTTGGTGGTGTTTTCTCACAGCAACTGAAAAGTAACAGAGAAATACACTTGCATTTCTTTGATGTAACCTGAACTGAAGCTCCAGCTCATTACAAATGTTGCACGGAATTTACATGGTCACTTGAATGTTTCCTGCATTTCTACAAAAGAATCTGCAATGAAAGCCATTAAATGGGATGCAATTTGTAAGCCTTTCATTAAATAATGATTCTCAGCTGGATTTCTTTAAGGGACTATTAATGCAAACACATGTATCTAGCATTGCAAAAAATTAGCCTTGCTGACTTAGTCTTGAATCAATCATTTTAAGCCATGCATTAGAGTTGTTGCTGATACATTTCTGTCTCAGACAGCTCAGCACAGAGTGTGGGATGAACACAGTGGTTTTTAAAGTATGATTTGTGCGAAATGCCCCTGGCATTTCAGGTTTCCTGGGTTTTCAGGGAATGATCAAATCCATATGTACAGAGTTGTGGATATAGTTCAGTGGTTGCGTGCTTGCCTGGCATGTGCCAGACCCCAGGTTCAACCTCCAGGACTACAAAACAAAACAAAATAGTGCAAAATAAAACACCATGCATGGAAAAAAAATGGACTGGTGCTGTTCAAGGTTCAGTGGTTAATTACCAATTTCTTACACGTATGCTCTTGGGCACAGGGCTAAGGAATGAGTCAAACTTCATCTAACCTAGAGATGGATTTCTGGATGAGGGAGCCAGATTGGGTTATGGTGTGGATGTGAATGTGGTTTGTTACAATCTTCAAGACCCAATTTTGGTTGCCAAGATATGAAAATATTATGAGGCATTTTCAAGTTTTCATTTCCACCATTTTTTGGCTAGTTCTACAATATTTTCTCTGTGGTTATAGTATTTATGCTATTGTGCATGCATATTTTATTAGTCACAAGCTGCTACTTTAATAGCAAAGATTAAGTCATCACCAAATGACAGCTAAGGATTTAGCTAAGAAAGATTGGGAGAGGCAATAAAGTAGAATTCTTAGGCATTGGATTAGGCATGTCTGCTGGTTCTGCGGAAAACCAGTGAAAAGAGCTTCACTAGGTTTACAGGCTTGTGGCCATGCCAAGGTCCAAGAGGTCCCCTGTGGAAATCACTGTGCAGAGTTGATACTATGTGGTTTCATCTTCCTGCCTTTATCTCACAAGTACTCTGCCTCACCTCTGCTTCCCATTTGAGCAGTGCACTCTTTTAAAAAATTATTTCTGAAGAATGGATTTGAATAGTTAATACTTTATAGTGTGGTTTAACTTGTTTTTTTCCTGATTAGGTTAAGAGTCAGATTTGTAGTCAGTATGCTGTACCCGCCTCATGGTATCAACATGTATGCTGTCAGATTAATTCCCAATTCAGTTTCTAGATAATGTCAGTTTGATCCGTTTGTTTTAAAATTTTCCACAGACCTTTCACCTAATAATTTTGGTAGTGGTACTTGAAGGCTGCCCCAGCCTATTGTGTTATGAAAAGATACTAAAATATTTCTGAAGGAGTGACAACTGATTCCATCTAAATTACGAAGTGAGGGTGATTAAAATTATGAAAAAGTACCAACTGCATTGGGCAGGCTCAGTGTAACACTAAGGAAATGACAAAACAATTCCAATGGACAAACATATGCAGCATTTTCAAAGGTATATTTTGTGAGTCCATTTTCCATTGTCAAACAGTAAAAACTGTCTCCCGGCCCAGGGGTGGTCAAAGCTGCAATGTGGAACAGCTCTAATCAAAATGATTAGCAAAAACAGTGCAGCTGCAACTCCCCAGGCATTGGCATATGGTCAGGTGATATCCAGGTCACTTCAGTTTCATTTTAACCTCAAGTGAAATTCCAGTGAAGGTAATTGGTGACAGTTCAATCTTATTAAATAAATATTATATATCTACTTCTTCCAATGTAGTTAGGAAAAAAACCCAAATTATGAAAGTGAAGTTGTCTTATTACTTTCAGCATGTTTATGCCATAACAATCATCAAAGTAGGTGGTTTCAGTGTCTTCAGGAACAAACAACTAGGGTACCAGATAGATAGTTCAGTGATTAAGAGCACATGTTGCTCTTGCAGAGGACTAGGGTTCAGTTCCCAGCACCACAGGGCATCTAATAACCCTGAAACCCCGGTTTCACAGGGTCTGACAGGCTCTTCTGGCTTTCGTGGGCAGGGCATGCATGTGGTGCCCAGACATACAGCCAATCAACATACCCACACATATAATATTAAAATAAATATTTTCAAAAGAACAAATAGGGGGCTGGAGAGATGGCTCAGAGGTTAAGAGCACCGCCTGCTCTTCCAGAGGTCCTGAGTTCAATTCCCAGCAACCACATGGTGGCTCACAACCATCTGTTATGAGATCTGGTGCCCTCTTCTGGTGTGCAGATACACATGGAAACAGAATGTTGTATACATAATAAATAAAATAAAATCTTTTTAAAAAAAAGAACAAATAACATAATAGAAATAAAACAAAGCAAAGTTTCAGATACTTTTATCTATACTTCTTTCTGCCTTAGTCTATTGAGATTCCTTACTGCTATAATAGAAAACTCCACATGACTCAAGTCATTATCCCACTCTTGACGCACAGGAGGAACGACCAGTTTTTCTTTAGGCCTCATTTCTTAACTCTTTGGGGAGATCTCATTAGAGAAAGGGGGTATGTACTGGAAAAATACCACCATTTGTGCTAGCCTGAAAGAACCTTGAAAATATTTCTTATCCATCAGTGTCTCTACCTTGTTGTCTAAACCAGTGCTGTCCCTAGAGTAAAGAATCAGATAACAGCTGACTCTGTTAAACGGGTTTGATTAAGTCTAGATACAAATCCACAGAGCTTGCCTGTGGTGGTAAGTTTTTTGTCAACTCAATGCCTCCATCAGATTGGCTTGTAGACAAGACTGTGGACGCATTTTCTTGATTAATGATTGATGTGGGAAGGCTCAGTCCACCGTAGACAGGGCAACCCCTAGTCTGGGTTGTATAAAAATCAAGCAGTGCAAGCTATGAGAAGCAAGCCAATAGAAGCATTCCTTCATGACCACTACTTCAGTTCCTGCCTCCAAGTTTCTCCTTGAGTTTCTGTTTTGACTTCCTGCAAAGGTGAGATATGATATGGAAATGAAAAAAAAATAAATTTCCTTCCCCAAGTTGGTTTTCGTCAGTGTTTTATCACAGCAACAGAAGGCAAGCTAGAGCATTGCTCTTTCTCAGAAGGCAGAAAGTGGCAGTGTTCTCCAGCCATTTGTTTTCTCAACATACCCACTCCTTTCTGACAAGTTTCTGTACCCTGATAAGCCCCTCCCCCAAGCTGCGATCCAAATCAGACCAAATCAAACTGCATTAGAAAAAGCCCAGATTTAATGGCTAAAATGCTCCCAGGTGATTTTTCTCTCCCCTCAGAGGGGAGGCTGGGAAGAAAGAACGAAAAACCACATGTTGTTTTCTGGGGAGGGGGGCCAGTTTAAACACCCAGTGGGAGTGGGCTTGAGCATCTCTGGGAGGGGGAGGAGCCATGGATGGAGGACTTTCTGGGATGGGGTGGGGTTTGGGGAGGGAGAGATGAGAGAAGGGGATTGAGGTGGAGCTTCCACCAGAACACTTTCTCCATTATTATCTCCCATAGATTATTGTTTAGAAGTATTCATTTCATTTTCCACCAACAGAATATAAGGGTTTTTGTTGTTTTCTTTTCTTATTTTGTTCACTGGTCTCCCCAACACCAGTGCCTAATACAGTACCTGGTATATAATGAGGAACACATTTTTGTTGTTGTTTTATTTTGTTTTTCCAGACTGAGTTTCTCTGTGCAACAGCTCTGACTGTTCTAGAACTTGCTCTGTAGACCAGGCTGGCCTTGAACTCATAGAGATCCACCTGCCTCTGCCTAGGGCTGGGATTCAAGGAACACATTTTAAAAGACCAGTTTATGCAAAAGGGTTGGAATAACATGCTCTGAACCCATTTCCTTGGTGCCATATTTTATTCTGTGGCTCAAAGTTTGCTTTATCTGGTTGTGAGACCCTCTGTGTGTGCGCTGTGAAAATGTCCTCAACTGCTGTTTTTTAGGTCTTTGTCACTTATATAAAGCAACCGGCATCTATTTCCTGCATAGCTAAGAAACACCTCTAGCAAGTTACTTTGCGCGTTTGTGGTAGATATTTGGGTGTTCCACTTACTATATCCTGTGTCACTCCAACTCCAGAACCCCTTAGTAGTTGCCATTGATTTCCAGGTCACGTGTCCATACAGCATGGTCTTCAGCTTCACACTCGTTTACAAGTACACATATGGTCTGTCCTCTGTCCTCCAGATTGTTGGAAGAGGTTTCAGAGTTAAGCAGCTTTGATGAAAATGGGAGATTATGAAAGCCACACAACAGATAGCAGGGCTAACACCATGGAATGAAGTCTGGTCTTGCCCCATCATAGTGGGGGCCCTCACTCTCCAGGCTTTTCTTTAGCTCTGGGTCTCCTGCCTCATTCCTGGAGCACACACCTTCATCTGTGTCCCTGTTTGCTCTCCTAGGTTCTCTCATTTCCCAGCTGCATGACCTTCCCACCAAAATTAATACTACCAGAGGATGGTTGAGGCTTAGATATAATTTTACTTTATCAAAATACCAACTCTGTCTGAAGGAAACACTGTTGTGTTGGCCCTTTCCACAGTGGGCATCTTTCCTTCTAGGTTAGGCTCAAGTTTTACTTTTGAAAACTCAAAAAAAAAAAAAAAAATCTCATTAAAAACGTTTCTCAAATAACAACGAGCAATTCATCCTTTAGAAATATTCTGATGCATTTACAGTAAATCACAAAATGTTTATTCTACTTTAGAAGGAAGAGCCTCAGGCAGAAGAGAAGGGCCTGGGAAGGTAATAAGAGTCTATGGTGCAAGCCACCTGTGTGGGTGGTGAACTTGATCCTACTGGCACTTTCTGAAGAACTGTCAGACATGTTCCAGCACTGTCCAAATTAAGTAGATGATCTTTATCTACTTAGGTTTTTACAGTGAAATAATGACTTTCCGACATTCCCTGTATTGTATGTGTCAGCCTCAGGCCAGTGTCACAGCAGAGTAGATGCTGCCATGTTAGCTGGGGTAAAGAGTGGGCTCATTGTGCAAAAGGAAGTTATTAAATATCAAATCTTAATGCCGAACATGGACTTAGAATCCTGGCTTGCAATCCATTGCTTTTACTTGACTACAAGATCTTGGGCAAACTAATTTCTTTATTTCTCTGACATCTTAAAAAGTGAATAGTAAATTATATTAGTTAAACTAATAAGTTAATAAAATTGAATTCTCAAGGTATATTCACTTTTGATAAAAGGATACCAAAACAAATATCAACTACCAATCAACAGATTAAATAGGATCAGAGTGTTGCTGATATTTGAAGGCAATTTAACTAAGACACAAAATGGTGGAATCAAGCATTGAATGGGCACTTCAAACAGAGCAATGCTAATCAATCAGACTATGTAAATGCCACTTTAAAATGTTGAATTTTGGGTTTATTATCAAACTTTAAACCAAAGAATAATGGCATACTTCTCCAGCAGTGTGTGAGCAGCTGGGAGTGGGAAAATAGGATTAAAAATATTGGAATAATTTTTTTAAATAATAGAAAAGAAAATTCTTTTCTCAGGAAGTGTCAGAGTCAATGAAACTTCACCAAGTCTTATTTAAATCCATTCAGATATACCCAGGCATCTTCACTGATAGAAACTTAACACTTGGTTTAAGTGTTGGGGCACAACCAAGGGCAACAGCAATAGCCTATAATATTTTTGAAGTCTCTTGATTATCCCTAACCAACAATTCAAAATAGGGCTTCTCATGTCTGCTTTGGGGGTGGGGTTGCTAGATTGTCTATGACTCTTGGGGAGAGCATTTTCAATCTGGAGGAGAAAAGATTATTTAAACTATACATGTATACACTGACTTACATGTATTACATAATTTTAGATAATTAATGCTATGATTTTTTGACATTTTCAGACATCTTTACTGTTATTTTCCTTTCTTTTTTTGTATTCACCTCCCTAACCCCTGCGCAAGTAAAGCTTTCTAATTTCTCATTTCCCATTGTTCCCTCTGCTCACCACCCTACAACGGTCCCTTTTTACTTCTCATTCCCTGTTTTCTGCAGTTATTCCAGGTTATACAGTCATATCTGGAAGAGGTTACCAACTGGTTATCCCATGCCAGATGGTCAGCCCCCAAACACATACAACAACAACACATACACACACACACACACACGCACACGCACACGCACACGCACACGCACACGCACACGCACACGCACACGCACACGCACACGCACACGCACACGCACACGCACACACACGCACACACATGCACACACATGCACATACAGCACACACATACAACACATGCACACGCACATGCACACATGTACATACATGCACACACACATACACACACACCACACACATGCACACACATACACACATACAAATACAATACTCACCCCCCCACACACACAGAGTAAGCCATAGATTCGAAAGAAAGGAAGGGAGGGTACTTGGGAAGGCTTGGAAGGAGGAAGGGGAATGGGAAAATGATGTAATTTATAATCTCAAAAATTTTTAAATTAAAAAGGAAAAACTAAAAAAAAAAAAAAAAAGAAAAGAAAAGATGTATCCAGTCAGGGGCTTGAGAGGTACAGGTTCTTGCACAAGCATTAGAACTTGAGTTCAGACCCCTGCATCTGCATAATGTCAAGTGCGTGCATGTACAACCCACCCCTCCCCAACACAGATGTATTCACATAAATCCAGTTGATCCTAAAAATATCACACATGACACTTATCCACCAAATCCTACACTCAATTTTCTTTTGTCAGAAATTTCAGAAAGATAGCAAAATGAAAAATGTGCCAAGTATACGCTAAGAATTATTGTGTATAAGAAACTCTTCATTTCAGTGACTTGAAATACCACCAGTACAAGACTTTCATAGATTCAAATGCAAAGTGAAAACAAAACAAAATGACTCAGCTCTTGTAAACACACTTGGCCTTGCCAGAGAGCATATCCTTACAAGCATGAGTTTTTGGTGCTGTTTTTGGTGACTGACCAGAAGATACCTATGGATGTTTCTGTCAGTGAATATGGACACTGTTCTGATACTGCAACTAGGCAAGCTACTCAGCCTTTCTTGGACTTGGCAAGTTAGTGACACTTCTGTGATACTTTTTTATTCTTTCACCTAAAAATAATTGTGATAATTGTTTAGACATACATCAGCACTAAATAATTATAAAACTTCAAGGTGCTGTTTTCTGTGCTAATCTCATGCCAACAAATCATGATATTTCAACCTCATATCTCTGTTTACCTACATATATGTAACACACATGCATGTGGGCAAATTTTTCTTGAACATATGAGTAGGAAAATCTCAGAAAACCTTATGTCCTCTAAGAGTTTATTTCAGTGTAACCAGGGAATCTTCTTTTCCATCTTGTATGCTCCTTTTCAGTAATAAAGACTTAAAATGACTTGGTGATCTTTGCTTTGGTTCAAGTGTTAGAACTCTTGCAATTACCCCAAGAGAGTTGATACGTCCTGTCACATTAGATATTGAGTGTCTATGATCTAATTTGTCAGAAACGCTTAGTTTGAAGAAGGAGAGTTGCTGGTAAGGGCACTGGACACCTGGAGGGCAAGGATAGAGTTAGCATTAAGTGACAAAAGATCTCAGAGAAGAGGGCCTGGGAGCATTGAGGACACATTGCCTGTCCATAGCTGAATGGGATATAAGTCAGACTCTGAACTCACTGGAATTTTGTTCTTCCTCTTTCCTCAGTAGAGTTTCTGACATCATGGACATAGAAAACAAGGAAATAATAATCACTCTGTACAATGATGATGCTACGATTAGTCAGCTTTAGGTTACTATCACAAGACAACTAAAACTCATGATCATGGAAGTGCTATTCTAAGGCTCATTCTCTCTTCTTTGGGCTACATATCAAGGCAGTGCACCATGGTGGGAGCATAAGATAGAGCAAACTGCTCACTTCGTGAGGCAGAAAGCAAAGATTGACTAGCCCAGCTGTGTGTCTGAACCCTCTTTCAAGGCACATTCCCAATAATCTAGAGACCCAGCTCTTTGATCAGGCACAAGGATTCACCTCCTGCAGTTTCTAAAGGAGGCCAGTGGAGAGTGAGTGAGTCAGACAAGGCGGGCTAGCCAGTATACTCAGAATGTATACTATGATTCATGTGATATCTGGCCATTACCTGAGTGCTGAGTGTAACAATTAAACAGACAGTGAAGCGGGTGGCAAAGGATTATTTGAGATGTCATATTATGAAGAGTAATAATGACTCTTAAAAAATGTGTGAATGGAAACTAAACGATGGCAACTCTGAGGTTTCAAGACAAGTCAGGCAGGATAAACAACCAGAGTATCATTTACTTTCAGCTAGAGTCTTAATTCTAAACAACTTATACGTTTCAGTTATTGGAAAAAAGGAAACAGAAAACGCCCCCCCCCGTGGTGTGTGTGTGTGTGTGTGTGTGTGTGTGTGTGTGTGTGTGTTGTTGTTGTTGCTGTTGTTGTTGTTGTTGTTGTTAGGGGCAATACCTGTTCTGTGTATGGGTATGTTCAGGTGTATACACTCATCTGTGCACATGTGGAAGCCACAAGCTGATGCCAGGTGTCCTTTCCTATTGTTCTTTCACCTTGTTTTTTGAGATGGGCAATATTATTATTTTAGCTCTCTATTGTAGCTCAACTGACTAGGCAGGCAGCCTGCAGGATCTGGCTGTCTCCACTGGCCATCAGCCCTGATGTTACAGGTGTGTATTGCTATCCCCAACTTTTCCATAGATGCAGGGAATCTGCACTCAGGTCATCATGCTGGCTCAGCAGTCAAATTACTTTACCTACTGAGCATCTCTCTATCCCCAGCCAACAGTCTTAAGAGTCAAAGTGACAGCATGAGTGTGGTTCTGAATCACCATAACAATGAAAGATGAGAAGATGAGGAGTGATGGTGAAGGGCAGGGAGGGAGGAGATAGCTCTCATACAACAGTGAACTGTTAAAATCCAAAAAAATGAATAGGGTATTTGGTAAAATTTTGGTCAAGAAAATAAAGATACTAGATTTTTACAGGGTATTTGGGTGTTACAAGTCATGGTGTTTTGCATCTGTGTTCCAAGAGAAAATCCTAATGTTTTCCTCCCATTTTCAGGGGATTGAAATGGTAACTCAGTGTCATGTGGATAGTGCTTATCCCTTACAAGAGTTATAGTTATATTAAACCCAGGGAGAGGCTCTTGTCTGTGATGGGTCTGCAATAGCCTTCATGGATTTCCCATTAGGAAATCTAAATTATAAACTTTTAATAAAAATAGCATCTACCAAGAAAAGACTGTTGGGAACTTGGGAGACTTTAATATCTTTGGAAGTTAAAACTTAGGTAAGCGTTTAGACTTAGACATTCTGGGTTTAATGCATGGGTTCTAGGTAAGAGCAAGATGGTAGAAATCTTCTGACAAGACCGTTGGGGGAGTGCTCAAGCCTCCTATCTTTGTGACTTGGACATATGGTCTCGGGTAATAAAAAGGGTATTTGAGATGTCATATTAAAGAAAGTAATAATCAACCTTAAAAGGGTGTGAATGGAATCTCTGAGGTTACAAGACAAGCCAGGCACTATAAACAGCCACCATCTAGTTTCAGCTAGAGCCCTAATTCTAAACAATTTACACACTTTTAGAGTTACAGGGAAAAAAAGCACTGATAGCTAAATAAACAGGGTAAGTACATGATTAATGTTTTAAAACAGCAAACACTTCACATGTGTGGCATGCCTCTAGCAGGCTGGTCCAGGAGACCTTGTTTTCATTCCTTCTTCACAGTCTGTGTTTTGTTTATTTATTCTTCCTATGTTGGATTCCTCCCTTTTAATTTACCTTTCATCTTAATTTACTCTAGGGTGCAAAGTGAAAATGTCTAAAATAAGTGAAAAATCTGAAACAATTACCAGATTTAAGACTGAGCAATAACCAACTCAACAAACACACTTTTTCAGCAAGATAAAAATGGCTGATAAAAACATATTGTTGGTAGCTATTTTTTTTAGATTGAGAAACACCTAAAATAAGGCTTATATTTCTAACAAAAAAATCATTCGATGAAATACTGAGGCTGAGAAGAGGTGGGATTTGCTTTACTTCTTATCTTGGGAAAATAAAGAGAGCAAAGGACCCTAAGCAGGAATGTTCTCTTATAGATTTAAACAATCTTGGCCCAAAAGTGCATGTTTTGTATGATGTATTGAGAGTAGAATAAAATTTGATCACAGATTCATTAGGACAAAATAATTAAAACATGTTTCCTATGGATTTAAAACGGATCTGTTTGTTGTTTTCATAATCCATTGAGTCCAATTTATGCAGCCTGTATATGAATGAGTGTAGGTCTATCCACTTAAGCACAGTTGACTTACTAAAGGCCACACCTTTAAAGAAAAGGGGCTTCCTTCCACCTGTTATCTATCCCCTGTCAATAGCTCCTCATGTAATGGTGGGGCGCATGGGAGAGGATTGGGAGATGGGAGGTGGATCTGTGTGGAGTTGGAGAGAAAGTGTGTGTGTGGGGGGGTGAATGTGATCAAAATATATCTGTCTATGAAATTCTATAATAACAAAACTAATATATATATATATATATATATATATTATATATGGTCTTGGTGTTGTTTTTTTTAAGATTTATTTATTTATTATGTATACAGTCTTCTGCCTGCAGCCAGCAGAGGGCACCAGATCTCATTCAAGGTGGTTGTGAGCCACCATGTGGTTGCTGGGACCTCTGAAAGAGCAGTCAGTGCTCTTAACTGCTGAGCCATCTCTCCAGCCCATACTATATATTTTTTAAAACAGAAAGTGTTACCTAAAACTAAGGAGAGAAAAAGAGACAGACAGAAACAGAGATGATTTGTAAAATATTTGGAGAGAATTTTGTTTGTTTGTTTTCAAGACATGGTTTCTCTGTATTGATTTGGAGACTGTCCTGGAACTCACTCTGTAGACCAGGCTGGCCTTGTAATCACAGAGATTTGCCTGCCTCTGCCTCTGCCTCTGCCTCTGGAGAGAATTCTTGAGCCAAATGAGATCTTAGATCAGCTCCAATTGTAGACTGACTGACATTTTGAAAAAAGAGGGCAGAAAGTCCTGTTGACAAAAACTTAATGGCTGTGGTCAGGCTAATGTACTCAAATACTGAGAATGTGAGCATATTTTTCAAAATCTGGCAGAAGAATAGGAATTCATGACCATGACAATTAATGCAGTATAAAAAACCACAACCTGGCTATTCAAAATAGTATATATGAGCAGAAATTTCAATAGCTTTATGAGCTGAGATGGGGTCCATAACACAGATGTAAATGACTCTTGCTCATAGAGGATGTGTCCAGTGTAAGGATGGGCCAGGCATGGACACTTTGTGCTTCTCACCAATTCCTCATCAAGTCCTCATATGCTTTCCTGGAACAGTGTGCACATACATCAGAGCTGTTCATCATCTGCTGTGCATGAAGGTTTGTTTGGGGGAATAATTTAAAGTGTCTGTGATCTAACATTTACTTAATTCTATTTAGTTTTATGATTCATATATGGCAGGTCTACACTGGACACAGGTACAGTCACCCTGGGCTTTCAAGAGAAAGTGTGACTCACTAGGACATTTGGGCTACAGTCTCTCATTTGTGGAGAGTCCTTGTGAAGCATGCAAAGGCTATTTTGGAAGTAATTTGCATGGGAAATTAGCAAGAAGAGAAACAGGCTGCCTGCAAGGTGTTGCTTAGATCCAGTGTCACAGCATGCAGTCTTTCTTAAAGGTTGTCATAGTCAACTAAACATAGTCTTTTTTGTTGTTGTTTTATTTTTTGAGACAGGGTTTCTATGTGTAACAGCTCTGGCTGTCCTGGAACTAACTCTGTAGACCAGGCTTGCCTCAAACTCACAGAGATCCTCTGCCTCCCAAGTGCTGGGATTAAAGGCATGCACCACCACCACTGGGGAATCCTAGAGTCTCTTTGGCATAGAAAACACAGCATCTTTCCAATTATCTTCTGGAGACTGTTTTCCCCTGTACTGTTCATAGACATTTGGAAGGCACTTATTAGGTACATTCTAAAATATAATATTCAGACAGTAGCTATTCTACAGAATTGGTTGTAAAGGATCTGGTGCCTCTGTTTTAATTAAGTGTTGGGAGTCAATTTTTGGCAAGTGCTTTGGAAGCTTCACACATGAAAACACTCACTCCTTGAGAAATTGTAGTCTAGGTTGATGTAGATGCATAAACACCAAGTTATAAAGGGCAGAACAGAATAGAGTAAAGGAAGCCATAGGCTGAAGCTATGGGTGTGCAGGGGTAGAACTAATCTAGCAAAATAGCCTTATGAGAAAGCACCTTTTTAATGATGTATAAGAATATATATATATATATATATATATATATATATGATGTAAATCTTAAGCTTGCGCCATGTTATTTATAAATTGGTGAATTGGTGTGTATTATTTTGTTCAAGATACTGGTTTTCATTAGAACATTTTACATTAAAAAAAGCTGGGTAGTGGTGGCGCATACCTTTAATACCAGGAATCATAGGCAGGTGGAACTCCATGATTTCTAGACCAGTGTGATCTACAGACAGTGTTCCAGGACAGCCAAGGCTACACAGAGAAGCCCTGTGTTTTTGAGATTCTTCCTACCTTATGGTGGATGTCCTTCTGTATATATGTTTCTTGTATTGGTTGATGAATAAAACACTGTTTGGCCAATAGCCAATAGAGGCATGAAGATAAGTGGGACTAAGAGATGAAGTGAATACTGGCAAAGGTAAGCTGAGAGATGCAGAACAGACACCATGGGGGAAGCAGGAGGATAGGATGCACCAGGCATTCTCTGATAAGACCATGTAAAAATACATAGATTTATAGAAATGGGTGAATAATTAAGACAGAGCTAACCAATAAGAAGCCCTAGCCATTGGCCAACAGTTTAATAATTAATATAGTGTCTCTGTGTCTTCATTTGAGGCTGAATTGGTAGGACCTGGCAGGACAAGAGAACCACCAGCAACAGCCCTGTCTCAAAAAACAACATTTTCCTACTCGTATACAATGCACTTTGACCATGTCCCTTCACACTCCCCTATTAACTTTCTCTCCTCCTGCCCTGCTTGTTAGTCCTTTTTCTTCCCTTAGAGTGTGATTTCTACTTTCATGCATATGTGATTTGATAAAGCCATAGGAAGTCTAGGATCCACACATGATAAAAAAGCAGTATTTGTATTTCTTAGTCTGATTTACTTCATGCAATATGATCATGTCAAGCTGCATCCCTTTTTCCTGTGACTTTCATTCCCTTTTACAGCTGAATGCAATTCCAGTGCATACATACACCACAGATTTTAATCCAACCTCACACTGACTATCATCTGGATTTAATCTATAACTTAACTGTTGTCAATAGAACTGCAATACACACTGGTATGCAAGCATGTCTGTGATATGTCGCCGTGGAGTCTATTGTGAAACTATGAAGGGATGCTGTAGCTGGGTCATATAGTAGAGCTATTTTTAAGGATGGGGGAAACATTCATACTGATTTCTATAGTAACTGAACTAACTTATATTCCATCATCATTGACTAAATGTCCCTATTTCTCCACATCCTCCCTAAACTTTATGTGGTAGGAAGTTTCTGTCCCATCCAGTCCCACAGCCATTTATTCCCAAATAAACACACAGAGGCTTGTATTAATTATAAACTGTTGGCCTATAGCTGAGGCTTCTTATTGGCTAGTTCTCTCTTACTTATTAACCCATTTCTATTAATCTGTGTATCCCTACGTTGTCTTGGCTTACCAGTGATGTCTGGGTCTCTTGCTTCCTCAACAGCTGTATGGTATCTCCCTCACTCTCCCCTTTCTCTATACCTGTTTGGATTTCCTGCCTGGCTAAATCCTGCCTGTGCATTGGTCAAAACAGCTTTATTCATCAACCAATAAGAGAAACATATATTCACAGCACACAGAAGGGCATCCCCTATCACCTTTACTGTTGTTTATTTTCTTTACACTTTTTAAAATCTCATTTTTAATATATTTATTTTGTGTGCCCATCCATGACATAACATATAAATAGAGGACAGAGGACAACCTGAGGGAGTCACTTCTCTCCTTTTCCTAGGGATTAGACTCCAGTTGTCAGGCTTTTCAGCCCCCTTATCCATCTAACCAGCATCTGTTATTTGTTTTCATAATGACTGACATTCTGACTGGGGTGAAATGAAATCTAATTTAGTTTTAGTTTGTTTTTCTCTGATAGCTAATGATGTTGAAGATTTTTAATGAAATTGTTTTTATTACATTTAATTAATCAATCAATTAATTCAATGTGTGTTTGTGTGTGTGCCTATATGTGCATGCATACACATATGTACAATAACACATGTGTGGAGAACAGAAGACATCTTGTGAGCATTGGTTTATTACTTTCATGATTTTGGTTCCATGTATCAAATTCAGATCTTTCTGGGTTGGCAGTGAGCACCTTTACTGCTAAGGTATCTATCCGGCCCACTGAACATTTTAAACATGTCTAAAGGTCATTTTCATTTCATCTTTTAATAACAGTCTGTTCATTATCCTATTGGGAAGTTTGATCCCTTTGCATTTACTTTTGGAATTCTTTATATTCTAGTTATTAATCTTCTTCTAAATGTGTAACAGTATCTTCTCCCATTTTTTAAGCCATATTTGCACTCGGTGGACTACTTCCATTGCTGTGCAGATTTTTATTTAATTTTATAAGGTCCCATTTGTCAGTTTTTAGCATTATTTCTTGAATGACCAGAGTTCTTTTCAGAAAGTCTTTGACTGTGACAATCCCTTGAATTGTTTTCCTTACTTTTTCATGTATCACTTTTAGATTTTTCCAATCTTTGAATTAATCTTCATATATGACAAGGGGTAGTGTTCTACTTTCTTTCTTCTATGTCTGGATCATGAGTTTTCCCAGCACCATTTGTTGAAGAGAGTATTGTATCTCCATTGTATGTTTTTGTCATTGTTAAGAATCAGGTATCTGTAGCTACTGGGATTTCATATTTAGGTCCTCAGTTTATTAGTTCTAAGATTTTCTTGTATTCTGAAGGTTTTATTTACTGGATCATACCCTCCATACTAAAGATACTTTGTTTTCTTCCTTTCCTATTTTATCTCTTTTATTTCCTTCTCTTGTCTTATTGCATTAGCTAAGACTTCAAGTATTATACCAAATAATAGTACTAAAGGTAAACACCCTCACCTTCTTCATTATCTTGGTGTAAAAATGAAATTTTCTATATTTAGTGCAACGAGGGAAACAGGTTTATTACATGTAGTTTTTTACTATGTTCAGGTATGTTCCTTATATCACAAGTTTCTTCCAGACTTTTTATTATGAATAGATCTTAATTTTTCAAAAGCCTTTCTGCATCTATTAAGATAACTATGCGAATTCTGGTCTTGAATTATTTTGTTAAGTGAATTATATTTATTATTTTGTATGTTGAACCATCCTTGTAACACTAGAGTGAAGTCAACTTGATCAGTGTTGTGGTGGTTTGAATGAAAATAATCACCATAGGCCCATAGTGAATGGCACTATTTGAAAGGATTAGAAGATACAGCCTTATCTCTAAACAAATCAGGCCAATAAAAAGACAATAGGTTGTTTTCTACTAACTGACAGCAAGGTCCCATTGCTGAAGAAAACACCCACACAACTAATTGAACATGGAAAGGTAGAGCTAGTGTCTACACTTCATCCTATGTTCTACTGTATATGACGTGGAAAGGTACTCTGCAGGCTACCAGAAGAAAAAGCAAAGATCAATTTTCTAGGCCAATGGTGGGCACAAACCTTGTGGAAGTAACCAAATGATGTTTGATTTGACTTAAGGTCCATTCCATAAGATGGAACCAGAGACCTCAATAAAAATGGCTCATGGGCTAGATAGATTGATGCATACAGAGATGAGATCCTTTCACACAAGGTGGTAAAAGTGAGGACCAACCTCCAAAGGTTGTCTTATGACTTCCACATATGTGCTGTAATATGCACATGCCTGTATACATACACATGAACAAGCACCCCCTCACATACACACAAATAAATAGTAAAAGAATTCAGTGGTGAATCTAACTGGTCCTGTCTTTTGGAGGGAGAGGTGGAGTTTTTTTTTTAATTACCGATTCAATATTATTATTTGTCATACATCATTTTATTTATTTTATCTTGCTATTATGGTGATATATTATTTATGATTTATTAAAATTTTCTTGAGGATTCAGAAAACAAAGTCAGCCTCAAGCTATAGAGATCAGGCAGTGGTGGTACACACCCTTAATCCTAGGACTCAGGATTAAGAGGTAGATGGATCTGTGTGAGTCCAAGGCCACCTGGATCTACATAAGATTGATCTAGTCCTAAAGAGAAACAACTCAAACAAAGATGATTGAAGCACCTGGGATCATATGCCAGCACTAGAGGGGTATAAAAGATAGGAGCAGTGTCTTCAATAGTCAGTATCAGGCATTCATTCTCCAGCCATATTGAGGATAGGAAGATATTGAAGTCTCAGGATTCTTCAGGCACACTGAGGAGAGGTTACAGTCTGAGGTATGGTAAACCTAGGATTGCCTTTCATACTAAGATCGCGTAAGAGCTAGTGATCAGCTGCTCTGCTTTTCTGATTTTCAGCTTGAAGCTTGAGCCACAATATCAGTCTCTGGGATTTTTAATTATTGTGTAACATGCTTTGAAGTTAGTTGGTTGTGAATATATATATTATATATATAATATATATATATTATATATATTATAACAATCTTTGATTTGGAAATGTATTCCAGTGTTAGAGTACTTGCCTAATATGTGAAAAGTCCTGGATTTGATTCAGTTCTAAATAAAAATTTATGATACTTTTGAAGAGACTAATAATCTAATCTGAGTAACCTGGGAACAAAATGATAGTTATATTTAAAAGTTTATGCACTGACATCAATGTTGTCCTTTTCTTTCAACTTGGAGGCTTGTTTTCACCTTTGTTTTCTATCTTGTTTGCATCTTTGTGGTATGTTTCTTTCAAATATCTCTGTAGTATAAGCCACCTAAGTTTTGGAAAATTAAAATCTTGGACAAATCATAATACTAGCTAGTACAGGTTCAGCACCCTGTAAAACATAATTCTCACAATAAAAACACCAATTTTTGTAGGCAGATTAAATAAATGAAACATACAAAGTATAAATTACATAAGATTGCCCATCTGTGTTAGTCAGGGTTCCCTAGAGCAGGGGTTCTCAACCTGTGGGTAGTGACCCCTTTAGGGGTCGCATATAACATATCCTGTTTATAAGATAGTTACATTATGACTCACAACAGTAGCAAAATTACAGTTATGAAGTAACAATGAAATAATTTTATGGTTGGGGGTTGCCCCAACATGAGGTACAATATTAATGGGTCAAAGCAGTCAAAGCATTATAAAATTCATGAACCACTGCTCTAGAGAGGATGACTATGTGTTAAAAGGGATCTATTGGGTTTGTTTACACGATGTGGTCTGGGTAGATCAACAATAGCTGTCTCTTATGGAACAGGCTGAGAATCCAGTAGTTTCTTATTCCTGAGGTTAGTTATCTCAGCAGTCCTAATCTGTCCCTGATGGCTTTGAGGATTCCTGGATGGCTCCTGGTCTTCAGTCAGTATTGGGAGGCCAGGCAAGCTAATGTTAGTAGAGAAACATAACAACAACAGATAGATAAAGTCATCAAGGAGCGAGGAAAGCATCAAAAAGGAGGTTTCCTTCTTTCACATCCTTTTGTCTGTTCTGCCACCAGTAAGTGATGCCCATATGTAGGCTGGGTCTTCCAGCTCCAAATAATGTGATCAAAAAGGTCTCCCCCAGTGGTGTCCAGGAGCTTGGATTTCAGTTGATTCCACATCCTGTTAGTTGACACCAAAGTCAATCATTGCACAAGCTTACAGTTGGCTGTATCATAATTCAGACACAAGTCTGAAGCTTCCAAGTCCACATTCTTCTACATGAAACAAGTGTTAACTTCGTTAAAAGCTTCATGTCAAAGAGAAGAGAGTGTATAATTACCTGGAAGATTTGTGTGTGGGTGAACTATTAGTTTAAAAGTTTTGTTCTTTGGAAGCGAAACAATGAATATTTCAGAACAGCAACTCTCAAGCAGTAAGTTAGTGCATAACTAAAAGCCATTATGTTTTATATTAACTCCTAGTTGAATTTGGATTTTGTATTTTAAGCCAGTTTGGCTTACACATATTAGAACTGAAGTATTAGAATAGATCCCTAAACATAAGGCAAAGTCAAGTATGTTAGTGCATGCCTTTGATACACCAACCTGGAGGCAGAGGGAGGAAAATTGTGAGATCAAGGCTAGCTTGATGACTCTCACAAACTAAATCAAAATCCAAACTGATAACCAAGCACATAAATACATATAACAGGCCAATTGCTGACAAACCGGTCTCTCCCTTGTTGTAGCTGAGTATCACCTACCAATTATTCATAGGGCTGCTATACTGTGTCTTTTGGAACCACCCTAGTTTTATTGCAGAGATTTGCAGAGGTTCAGCATTGTGATCCTAAATCAGGAAGTTGGGACACAATTGCTCTTTCAAGACAATGACTAAGATTAGAAGATCACAAAGAGTCAGCTTTTTTTTTTTTTGTCTGGGCTGCCACCAAGACATCACTTTCTCCTCTCACCAGGGGTCTAATGTCACAAATGTTTTGAAATAATGGCTAATGTTTTAGATCTTTGCTTCAAGTATGCATATGTTTTCTTCATAGATTTAAGAATACCTTGCAAAACCTGTATTTAGTGTGTGTATGTTTACACACACACATGCACACACATACACACACACTTACATAGCTCTTTGCTACTGGAAATAGGGTTGAAATTCCTTTGTTATGAATGAAAATAAATCTTTCTTATTCAAAATCTTTTTATTATCTTAGTTAAAAATATTTTACTAGACAAGCTCTAGTAAATTGATATAATAGTTACCTTGAAAAGCTTTAGTTTCAGCTGGTAAGATATAGCTTATAAAGTGCAGAATTTGTTGGACTTATTCCACAGGCTATGTTAGTGATAATTAACGGATCTTATTGTCCATCGTGCTGTTCTCTTTATGTATTCATCACATATTCCAAATACACTTCTATCTATTTAGCCAAGGCATTTCCTGTATGTTTTGGTAATGAATTTGAGATGGTTTGAAACGTAACAGACACAATTTTTCACCATGTTATTGGTACCTTAGATATATTTTCAAATTGAAATCTATATAGCATTGCATCATAATCTACTTGACCACAGCAGTACTATGTGGTTGAAGCAAATCTTTCTGCCTGGTCAAATCTGACAAATAAGTAATACCACCTTTGGCCATGCCTTTGGCATAGAGGCCATCTACTTGACATAAAGACAAAAGAAGCCCATGGCATCATGGCTGATTTATTTATTCCTTCCTTGCAAGTTTAGCAGGACTCAGTTTTCTGCTCCGGTATACAAGGTCCAAGACAGCTTTGCAGAATTAAGCTGCAGTTCCACCCTTGATGTCCTCCCAGGTGAGTGCCTGGGCTTCATGCTTACACTCCTAAAGCAAGCAAACTTTAAGCTAATTATGTGCTAGCTGATTCTCCCTTGCTGAATTTTGGCAGGTTGCTTCTGTAAATTATGAAAAATAAATGTGAGATATGCAGATGTCTTTTGTTTGAAGCAGATGTTTGGTGGGTCTTGCCAAAATCTAATCAGCTGTTCCCCTGGGGGTCTTCCCCTTATAGCATTACCCCAGAGCAGCTCAGAAACACGAAGAGGTGATCAGAAAGCACTCCGTGGAACTTTGAGGAAGATTTTGTGCTTAGAGGTCTTTGTTATGGAAAAATGAAAATGGAAATATCTCAGGCGTAGAAGACACTGGATTCTGAGCAGTTTTTTTCTGGCAGTCATTGATAAAAAATGGTCACAGGGTGAACTCACTTTTGCCACTGTCAGAAGTGGAAATGTCTTCTGTCTGACTTGTTTAGGGCCAAGAATGCTATTTTGAAGAAGAAATCTCATATTTGCTTATCCAAGAGATCTAATTGTACCATGAAACATGGGTAAGAATGAAATTTTTACATAGGTATTATACATACATGTGTAGATCATATATTCAAATGTCAAACTGGCAAAGGTTTTACAGTTTCAAAGTTGTCAATTAGCTTACCCTTTCATGTGGGCTTTAGGTAAAAGCAGAAACCACTTGTAGTGTTTTGGTGGCTCAAAGGAGAAAAAGCCATAAAATTGGTACATGTTGAGATTAGCATAATGGCTTCTGAATTATGTCCCAACCTAGAAAGTAGGCATGCCCACTACTTGCAATTCTGTTGGCTTGACATGTGGATTTGAGCATTTATTTAACTGTTCCTGTCTCCAGTCTTATAATAATAATTCCTACAGCAAAGAACTTGTTCCAGTGAGACAATTTAAGTCAAATGCAGACACACTGTATATGTGCCTAACGTATTATTGAGCAAAAACTCAACAGCTGAAAAACTCATTCTATAATTTTCTACTCTCCTCTTTGCCACATCCCAACAAAGACTTACAGATCAATTTTCACTTATTTACCAAATAGACATCTCTTGGATGCAAAGTGAATACATTTATCTTCTTATATTTGCAAAAGATACTAGGCATCAGCCTTTTGCTAGCATTACCTCTTTCATTTAAAATACCATAATGTGGCATTATATGATATGTAATGTCCCTTTTCAGTTTCCTCTGAAATTTCAGATTCCCTTGTATTTCTTTATTGGCTCATCTCCAGCACTGCTTTTCTCTTCTGAATCCCTTTCAAAACCAAGGTTCTTCTTTTTTAAAAAATAAATTTTATTTAAATTAGAAACAATCTTGTTTTACATATCAATCCCAGTTCCCTCTCTCTCCCATCCTCTGAGTCCCCCAATGACCCCCCCCCCATCCCATCCACTCCCCAGGGAGGGCGAGCCTTCCATGAGGGATCATCAAAATCTGTCAAGTCATTTGGGGCAGGGCCTAGGCCCTCCCCTGTGTATATAGGCTAAGAGAGTATCCCTCCATGGGAAATGGGCCCCCAAAGTCCATCCGTGCATTAGGAATACATCCTGGTTCTACTGCTAGAGGCTCCTAGCTGACACCCACGTTCAGGAGGCCTGGTTTGGTCCTATGTTGGTTCTCCAGTTGTCAGACTGGGGTACATGAGCTCCCACTTTCTCAGGTCAGATGTTTCTGCGGGTTTCCCCAGCATGGTCTTGACCCCGTTGTTGGCCACTCCTTCCTCTCTGAAACTGGATCCTAGGAGTTTGGCTCAGGGCTTAGCTGTGGATCTCTGCTTCTGCTTTCAACAGCTACTGGATGAAGGCTCTAGGATGGCATTTAAGGTACTCATCATGTTCAGGCTTGGACACCTCTTTCAGATGACTTTAGGGTTTAGTTAAAATAGATAGTTATCTTCTTATATTTTACCTTTATACTGTTAAGTTTTAATCCTCTTTTAGACTAAAAGGGGAATTGTAGGGGAAGCTGTAGCCACGCCTTCTTAGGGGCTGGCTACAGGAGTACCTGAGGGCTTGTGAGGGCGTGGTCAGAGTGAGTAGGGGGACTGCGTTTCAGTTTCGGTCTCTCTTTGCTTCTTGCTGTACGGACTACCACCGGCTGGCTGGTTCGCTCTGTAAGTAAGGCTTTTCCCTATTAAATACCCTTATATTTCTACCTGACTCCGTATTGGTAATTACCTACTATAGGCATTTAAGGTAGCCTCTCCACTAATGCTTAGATTTCTAGTTGGGGTCATCGTTGTGGGTCTCTGTACATTTCCCTAGTGCCAGGTTTCTCTTTAAACCTATAGTGGCTCCCTCTACTGATGTGTCCCTTTTCTTGCTCTCCTCTATTCCTCTCCCTAGTCAGTCTCCCTGATCCCTCATGTTCTCCTCCTCCCTTCCTCTTCTCCCCTCTTCTTTCTCCTACCTCCCTTCCTCCTCCCCCATGCTCCCAATTTGTTCAGGGGCTCTAGTCTTCCTGATTCACTGGGGGACCATGTATGTCTCTCTTATGGTCCTCCTTGTTTCCTTGCTTCTCTGGAGGTGTGAATTGTAGGCTGGTAATTTTTTCTCTATATCTAATATCCATATATGAGTGAGTAATACTATGTTTGTCTTTCTGTGACTGGGTTGCCTCACTTAGGATGGTTTCTTCTAGTTCCATCCATTTGCCTGCAAATTTCAAGATTCCATTGTTTTTTTTTTTTTCCACTGAGTAGTACTCCATTGTGTAAATGTACCATATTTTCTGTATCCATTCTTTGGTTGAGGGGCACCTAGGTTGCTTCCAGGTTCTGGCTATTACAAATAATGCTTTTATGAACATAGTTGAACACATGTCCTTGTTGTATTAATTAATGTGCATCCTTTGGGTATATGCCTAAGGGTGGAATTGCTGGATCTTGAGGTAGACTGGTTCCCATTTTTTTGCAAAACTGCCATACTGATTTCCAAAGTGGTTGTACAAGTTTGCATTCCCACCAGCAATGAAGAAATCGTTCCCCTATGTCCACATCCTTTCCAGCGTAAATTGTCGTTGGTGTTTTTGATTTTAGCCATTCTAAGGGGTGTAAGATGGTATCTCAGAGTTGTTTTCATTTGTATTTCCCTGATGGCTAAGGATGTTGAGCAATTTCTTAAATGTCTTTTGCCCATTTTGCATGCCTCTATTGAGAATTCTATTTAGTTCTGTGCCCCAGTTTTTAATTGGATTATTTGGTATTTTGGTGACTAGCTTCTTGAGTTCTTGTATATTTTAGAGATGAGCCCTAGTTCCCATTCTGTGGGCTACCATTTTGTCTTGCTGACTGTGTCTTTTGCCTTACAGAAACTTCTCAGTTTCAGGAGGTCCCATTTATTAATTGTTGCTCTTAGTGTCTGTGCTACTGGCATTATGTTCAGGAAGTGGTCTCCTGTGCCAGTTCATTCAAGGGTCCCTCCCACTTTCTCTTCTAAGAGTTTCAGTGTGGCTGGATTTATATTGAAGTCTTTGATCCATTTGGACTTAAGTTTTGTGCACAGCAATAGATATCGATCTATCTGCAGTCTTCTACTTGTCCGCATCCAGTTATGCCAACACCATTTGTTGAAGATGCTTTCTTTTTTCCATTGTAAAGTTTTAGCTTCTTTGTCAAAGATCGGGTGTTCATAGGTGTGTGGGTTAATATCAGGGTCTTCAATTTGATTCCTTTGGACTACCAGTCTGTTTTTGTGCCAATACCAAGCTGTTTTCATTACTATAGCTCTATAGTACAGTTTGAAGTCAGGGATGGTGATACCTTCAGAAGTTCCTTTATTGTACAGGGTTGTTTTGACTATCCTGGGTCTTTTGTTTTTCCATATAAAGTTGAGTATCATCCTTGCAAGTTCTGTGAAGAACTTTGCTGGGATTTTGATAGGGATTGTATTGAATCTGTAGATTGCTTTTGGTAAGATTGCCATTTTCACCATGTTGATCCTACCTATCCAAGGGCATGGGAAATCTTTCCACTTTCTGGTATCTTCTTTAATTTCTTTCTTTAATGACTCAAAGCTCTTGTCCTACAGGTCTTTCACCTATTTGGTTAGAGTTACCCCAAGATATTTTATGTTGTTTGTGGCTATTGTAAAGGGTGATGTTTCTCTTATTTCTTACTCAGCCCCTTTATTGCCTTTATATAGTAGGGCTACTGATTTTTTGAGTTAATCTTGTATCCTGCCACTTTGCTGAAGGTGTTAATCAGCTCTAGGAGTTCCCTGGTAGAGTTTTTTGGGAACTTCCAGTCCCCTTACCAGAGGCTGCCATCCACCCTCCTGTGGAGAGAGAGAGGTGAATGCCAGGGGTTCTCTTAGCCCTGACTTGTGGCCACCAGACCCTTCCTGCCACCTAATCTCCTACAGGGACCTGGAGACAGTACAAAGTAGCTAGCATCATCAGCCCCATTCCTGTCTTGCCCCTCCATCCTCCAGTAGAGAAGGGGGGAGGGAGAGACCCCACCTCTGCCCACTAGAAGAAGAGATGGGAAGACAGCAATATTAGAACACATCCAACAACCAAAAGACTTATATGACACCACCAGTGTCTAGGGATTCTACACCAGCAAGACCTCCACAGATGCATTTTCCCATGATACCTGTCTAACTCTCACAGAGATATGCGTAGCTAAGAATCCATATAATAATAACTTATAGTAAAATATAAACCAAACACTTGTTCAATAACAAAAATATTATGAGCACAATTAATGAGGACTGTTTCATGGAAGAAGCTAAGCTTTGAAGAGGATAGGGTGGGAAGAATCTACATATTATATGTGTAATACTCATTGTAGCCTTCTTAATTTCTAATTTTGAGTCTGACTTCCTTCAATTTAAGTTTATAATCAGAAATTTCTTTTCTACCTTTGAATATATGTGTCTGGTTGCCCAGCAATCTTCTACAAGGACATGCTCTCACATGTTGAGAGAATGTATCCCTGGCAGAGGGGCAGTTTCACAAGAAACAGAAGTAGGGACATGGATGATGTTGGCATTCTCATTCACCCTGTAAAGGGATTCTTAACAGTGGCACAGAGATGAACAATACCATGAATTAGCTCCCCCACCAGACACACATATGTATATATTACATACATATAAATAGATGTGTGTATGTATGTGTGCATGTGTGTGTGCACATACACACTACACAGACAGGGATTGCAGGCATATACCACCACCCACAACATGTAGGGTTTTTTTGCATTTATTTTCTTGAAAAACAAAACTTCTAAAATAGATGATAATATCAATAAAAATAATAATTCTTTGTTGAGCTACATCCAGAGTTAATGGGACTATATTTTAAAGATATCATGGATACATTTATCTAGCTTTAACCACCTCATCAAAGAATATTATTTTTTAAAAAGCTGCCTCATAAAGATGTATGAATAGATAGACCTATGATTATTCAAAAAAATTGTACAAATCAAAATAAGTTTGCCAGGGCAATTTAAAATAATTAACCTTTGACAAACCTCCCTCTCTGGTAATGAAACAGTAACTATATGAATAAAAGATAAGTCGTGACATTCAATGAATTATAATATTCATCCCATAAATTACTTGATATAATAGCTCTATAGTCTACATTTTTATAATACTAAAATGTCCCAAATGCCAAAAAACCACATTATCTTCTAGTGTGTGGTTTGTGGATAGGCTGGGTGATTTTTTTTTATTCTTTAAATATCTTTCAATTAGTATGTATTATTATTCTCCCCTACCCCACAAAATACTTCCTGTTAGTCTATCAAGCATTTATGCAGTACATATATACATGACAAAGTCAAGACTTGTGCTCACTGCCCCAGTAGCTTATGAAAATAAGTGAATACTAACCTGATTTGCATGTGGGGGTTGGTTTCTGTGTGGCATTGCCATCTGGCTCATTATCACATTTGAGGACACAGTGGCCAACTTACTTGCATAGATGGCATATCTTTCAGACAAATTGCTGTTCTCTCACTACTTTTGTCTCTACTTCCCTGAGATAACAAAATATATTTCACCTCATAGAGATGGTGGGTGGTCAAAGCGTAAAAGACTAAGGCTTCATGAGGGCTCTTTGGTGTAGCCAATGTGTACGTATTTTGGAACAAATATATCATGCCAAAAGATCTCTGGTCCAAAGCGTATTACAATTTTATACATTCATGGATGCCCATCTTGCCCATAAAATAAAGGATTTGTTCATCATCTAGGGCTGAGCAATTGGTTTCCTTTATTTCTTCCAAGGCATTTAGTAGACTCAAGTGAACAAAATAGACCATGAAAGCAGCAATAAGTTTTAGTTCGATATCTGTCAAATTCATTATGTACGTAGAATGTGCCTCTACCAATGCTTAACACTTTATCATATTTGATCTTTTAATCATGAACTAGATCCAATGATCCCAATAATAAAGCCAGGCACATTTTTTGACCATTTCCTATGTATTAGATATTGGGCCATCTTCTACAAATCTTAAGTTTAATTTTTCGCAACTCAAAAGTTCAATTCTAGTCTTAGTCTCACTTTGAATAAGGATATTGAGGCCGAGGTTCTGTGATTTGCCCCTTTAATTACCAAACTGTGCTTCCTTAGACAAGCCGTGACCTCTAGCTACTTGTACACAGAACATCCTCAGAAATGGATCTTTGTTCCCTGAGGCATGGCTCAGCTTGTCACTGCATGTCACAGTTGCAGCTGTATAAGATGACAATCATAGTTTTGGAGCTGGCTTATTGAGATCTCCATTCATAGTTACAGGAGTAGTAGAGTGCAGCACCTGCCAATTCCAGACCTCCAAAGAACTGCACTAACCTATCTTCTGAGGTGTTATCTTTTAGACTTCAAGTACCTTTTGTTTATACAGTGTGTGTGTGTGTGTGTGTGTGTGTGTGTGTGTGTGTGTGTGTGTGTAAATTCAGATACAGCAGAATGAAAAGATCCATGGAAAATAAAAGGCATCAGTAATTTACAGCCAAAACCATCATTCCTGAAAACATCATTCAGAGCAAATTAATAGTATCTGGCTTTGGAGTTGATGACATGGTCCCTTATTGAATAATCCCAGAGTAGCTTGTTTTTTGCTTCTTCCACCTCTTCTGTCTCCCCTTCTTCACATTTCTTCAGGCACTTTTTTTCCTGAGACACAAAATTAGGAATTGCTGGAGGATCACACAAGCCCAGATGAGGATGGAGGGTATAGAATTGGTGAATAGATCTACAAACCTCTTGGTTATGAAATGTTTCTATGGTCAAGTATTAACAACCCATAAAAATGTCCTCAAAGGTGCCATTGCTCTTTCCCAACCCCCTCTTTTTATCTAGAGCTCAGAAGTATTTTTGTGAATGGTCTGTTAGTTGCTGAGTCTGAGGTCTACACTTCCATCTTCTTGATCAGCATCAATTCAGTACAAAATGATGTCAATCTATATGATAGGATCTAAGCATATTTCATACCCCAAACTTTTGAGGAGGTGAAAAACACACACATCTTAACCAATTATGGTTTCTGTTCACTTAATGGCACTTTTGTCCTTTTCTCTAGCTTCATATTTTTTTTTTCCTTTTCAGTCATCTATAAGACATTGTATTGGGACCAGACTAGAAAGATATTTCTGGTTGCAGTGTTAGGTACTTAGTGCAAGGCAGCCCAAAATTTAATAAGAAGCTTCAATTTCACATTTTTGTTGTTTTTATTGATTGATTGGAATCCAGTACAATTCCGATTACAAGGAACTCTAATTTTTAATGTGGCACAGAGTAGAAAATATATTTGGTATCATAACCTAGCACATGTATTGCATGTACACATACAAATATGAGTATGTATATATGTGTACATATAATAGAAACATGGAAATTTTACTGATATACAGTGACAGGAATACTGCATCAAATATGTAAATGCTACAAATATACTGTATTGCCTTAGTTTCAAGGTTTTCAATAGCTAACCAGAGCCCAGAGACTCAAATCTGAACAATCTAGGGAAATGTTTGAACTTTTTACGTAACTTTCTTTGTAAAAATACAGAAAGGGGATCATAGAAGAATCAACCTCTCATCATTTCTTTTTCCCTTTCAAATTTCCTGAAGTCTACTGACATGCATGATCTTGGGGACTGATCCCTGAGCTTGCATCACATTCTACTGATCTCCTCCTGCTCCAGTGGTCTATGACTCACCATCTTTCATCTGGTACCTGAATCTGGTGAAAGCTGTTTCTGTCCCTGTATCCTCTGCATCAACTAAACATTTCTAGAACCATGAACGTATTTGCATCGCCCCTGAAGTTTCTCAAAAATGTTGACAGATGTGAAAGGGAACATAATAAATACTTAGTTTTGCACCTGTAATTCTATTGTTTCCATGGTGATTTTTTTATATAAAATAAAATCCTACTGCTGCTGATTTTAGAATTCTTCTGGTTTTGTATCAGGTTTAATCCATTTAATGGACTTTTCTTACACACCTTTTAGCTTGGAGAGGCACAGCAATTGTTGGCTTTAAGGCATCCCAGGGAGAGAGGTCTAGGTTTTCATTCTCATTACATTTAGCAATAGGGTCTCTATGTGTGAGAGAATCACAGAGTCTGCCTAGCCAACACCCAGGTCTATTGTGTGTATATCACAAAAACACCGGGGTAGCATTCAGTTAAAGTTAGTGAAAGGAATCTGGTAACAGCCTAAAGTGAAACCAGCTTTTATTGGTTGCATAGCTTAGTTGCCAAAATGAGTCACTTCTGACTTTTCTCCATATGTAGCTGTGTGAACAGCCGACACAGTCCTTGGCTTAGGAATGTAATTAGATGTCTCCATGGTGGACAGCATGTAGGGACATGGAGACTTGCTGTAGAGCTCAGCAATATTTGAGAGCTTAGGGAACTTTGTCTTAATCGGTTCAATAGTAGCTCACCTAAAGTTTTTCATGGCACACAGCTTTTATTTACAGTGAGACATACAACTGCCTCCTATGGCTGGAATCTTTAGCCAGGCAGGACCAGTGTGTACCCTCAGCACTGAGAAACACATGGGGTCATCTCATAAACACCAGTTCTTTATGGGCTTGGATTTCCAATGAGGTACTGTATAGATAGGATAATGACATTGGTCAAGGGCATCCTTATGCCCATCTCCAAAAGGGATTTGGACTGCTCATAGACTAAGTCTTTCTTTCCTTTAGACAGCCATTGGCTAATGGAAATAATGTTATCTGGCCTTCAGTGCTATTGTGAGGGATGGAGAAGAAATACACTCTATGTGTTAAAAGCATTTTTAGTGTCTAGTGAGTTGCAAAAAGGCTCCTAAAATGTTAGTCATTGTAACCTTTGTGACCAGATGGGTGTGCCTAACCAAAGTGTCCTTTGATTCTGAATAATACTTTAATTCTTTTTTTCTACTACATATTATATTTGTGTGTGTAGAAAACTATTAAAATTCAGAAAAGCACTATTAAAAGAAAAAGAGGAGATGGGATGCAGGAAAAACCATAATCCCACCCCAGAGAGGATGGGCCTTTGTTAGCATTGTGGTGTAGTCTTTCCCAAAATGTTGACTTAGTCTGGAACTTAGTTCTCTGAAGTATGACAGGATTTATTTCTATGGGAGTTGACCTACTTTGTGGGCCTCACTGGAAGCATTTAGTAAATCAATTCTGTTTTGTCTATATAAAGCTGGTTTTAGATTAAGGAAAATAAATGCAGTTTTTTTGACTGAGTATTCAAGTCACACTAAACCCAGAAGGTGTGTGTGTGTGTGTGTGTGTGTGTGTGTGTGTGGTGTTTGTGTTGTGTTTCCTGGTAGCTTGAATTGGAGTTTTGAAAATCTAGGATAGAGATGGGAAAGGAGCTAGGGGAGGCTGGATAGGGGTGGGGAATGATAAAGAGGACAAGGGAGGTGTTTAGCTTTCATTTGCAAGCGTGATACCCGCTGCTTTGTTTATGGATTTGATGCTATTCATACAGTCTTTGCAATATTAATTTTTAATTTATGATGCTCATTAGGAGACACTTAAAAGAGAACAATTATCATTTATCTTGATATATTATTTACTAGGACTGACTGTCATGGTTAGAAGCCCATGATTAGTGAGGGGGGAGATAAGGAAGGGCTTATAAAAGGTGCTGGGGTAAAAAGATGGAAGCTTAAGAAGCAGTTGTCAGAACCTAAAACCCAAAGTTCCGATGTCGAAGTGAAAGCCACACAGTTTCTAATCAAGACTCAGGAGGCCCTTCTACGACAAGCTGGAATAGTACTTAATGAACCTGCAGCACCATATTAATGAGATGCTCCGTAAGGCTATCAGCTCATCAATTATTCATCCAGCTGCAGTCCTCATACTTTGCTATCGTCCTCCTCTTTTTGCGTTGGTGTGATTAGTTTTTTAACCCTCCATTTTCTTCCTTGGAGTGTAAACAAGGCTTTCTGTTCCTTAGTTCCCCTTTGTTGCGGTCAAATACATATCTTGTCCATAGCCAACCAGGATGTCCAACTTGATAGTAGAAGTCTGTTTCCAGAGCATTGCGGCTTCTGAGAGTGTCAGAGAGCAAGGATACCCCTGACTTTTTGCTTTCTGATGCTTTAAGCTTATCTTTACATTAAACAAAATGTGCTGTAATTGTCTGTTTACCTATGACTCTCCCCTGCAAAACTGTGAGTTTCTAGAGAATGGCTCATACTGAACGGGTGAATGAGTGAATGAAAAGATCTGAGGACTGAATCATGTCTGGTGTTTAGTCTTATTTATACTGAATGGTTTGAAGTGGCAACCTCAGCATTATCCACAGGTTTCCAAATGAAATCAAATAGGTTTCCATAGGAAAACAACTGAAACAGGAAACTAGTAATTTGCATTTATGAGCTGGATGGTGCCAGTGAGGATATTACCTGTGGTTTTGATACACAGCAGACAGGTCTGGAAGGTACCCAGTTCTACACAGGCTTAGTATATATATCCATGTAGAAATTAAAACCAGCCACATATTGAAATCACTCACAGTTTTAGGGACAAAATTATGATGAATACAAGTGTAAGAGCATTTCAGTGCATTTTCCAAATGAAGACCAGAGAGCTTGAGGATGAATGAGCTCTGAAGTAGGGAACAGGGTAGGCTTGTGCTGAGATATCATTTGGCTTGCCCACTCAAGGTTAACAAGAAAATGACTTTATCATCCTTCATTAGGTGAAGTAATAGGGGCTGTGGTACTGACGAAAACTGACCAAAGATGTTGCTCTGTGTAGCTAGAGATGACAAGGAAACATAGGACTGGAAATATGCTTTTGTTTGTTTCCTAGATATGCAGGAATATGAACAGTAGAGTTAATACTATCTGAATGGAAAATTGACAAGTTAGATAGTGATACTCCTACCCATTATAACTATTCAAATAGAGAATAGAGCAAAGACCTTAATTTTCTTAGGAAAGTAACCCCAACCAAACAGAAGAAAAAGTGAGTGAATGAGGCAAGGCTATTCTTCAGCTGTGGCTGAGTAGACTACAAAGCCAATGGCAAGTGGCCACCTTACCAGATGCTTACACTCTAAGGACTCTCAGCTAGAAACAATTCTGCAGCCATATTTGTAGGCCTTTGCAATGGCTTCCTCCAGTGAGTCATGCTGATCTTTGAGTGCAGGTATGCTTTGGCTACTGCTCTTATTGCTATTTGGGAAGCCTGGCTGGGTGGAAACACTTGAGGCCCTCCAATTAGTTACTACAGATGAAGTGGACACTGCACTGTTTATCCTATGCCATGATCAATATTTAATGCTGACTTTTGGTCCAGTGGCAGTGATAGTTGTCGCTTCCTGCACACGATTTATCCTGGCTATAGCTGTATGTATTTTTGTAATTTCAGTGGAGAGATACATGTTGTTGGACTGTTTGAGTGAGGTTATTTCACTCAAAGTATCTTCAACAAAATACATGGTGACTTATCACTGAAGGAACAGAAAGGCAGGAAAGGAGAGAAGTGGGCATTAAATATGAGACTGATGAAGCAGAATATGTGACATAAGGGACAACAATGTTCTGAAGGAAGGAAGGTGTCTGCTGACAGACAGACAAGGCATGTTAGAAGGTAAGCATTGCAACTAACGGTGGGAGAAGTTGCCTTGCTTCGGTTTCTTATGAGTATATAAAATGATGATATGCTTTTCAGGGGACAGTGCTAGCGTCTAGTCATCTCATGGATCACAGGAGGAAACACATCAGGAACCATCTCTTTAGTCTCTTACGTTTTCTTCCCATTTGAAGTTTGTGTTAAAAACTGGAATTCAACTTTAAAATTTTATACCAATATAATTGTCGTGTTGATCATATTACAAAAGAGCTAGCTTGGGACTGATTTATCCTTTCTTGCACGTTACTTCCATCTGATTTCAGCCTAGCTTATCATGTTGGTTGATGGAAGCAAACCACTGCGACTGGAAATAGTTTAAACTTAAAGAGTTTGACTAGAACTCTGGGTCCTTTGTTCCCCTTTCAAATGAGAGCATTAGGAGATTTCATAAGGTTGGAGCCCATAGGTTTTTCTTGCATTCATTGTGGTATCTGCACTACACACTTTAAACTGACTGTGTGTGGCTAAATAGGATACAGCCTTTCAATAGTTTGAATAAGAAATGATCCCCTTAGGCTTAGGCATTTGAATACTTGATTCCCCAGTTGGTGGCAATGTTTGGAGGGCCTATGAGGAGATGCAGCATTGCTGGAGGACATATGTCAAATGGCATGGGCTTAGGCAGACATCAAGAAATTCCATGGAAGAGGGGGAGGAAGGACTATGGGTGTAAGAAGGGCCAAGAACACCATGGAAAAACACAGAGTCAACTGACCTGGGCTCCTGGGGGCTTACAGAGACTGAACCACCAACCAGAGAACTTGCATGGGGCTGAACCGGGGCCCTCTGCACATGTGTTACAATTGTGTGGCTTGATCTTCTTGTGAGGCTCCTAACTGAGAATAGGGTCTGTCTCTAACTCTTTTGCCTGCTGTGGGACCCTTTCTTCCTGCTGGGTCACCTTTTCCAGTCTTAATAGGAGAGAAGGTGCCTAGTCTCATTGCAACTTAATATCCCATCAGTGGTTGATATACATGGAAGGCTTACACTTTTCTGAAGGGAAGGGAGAGGGAGTGGATGGGGTGAAATGGGCAGGGACTAGGAGGAGAGAAGGGAGGGAGGGGAAGCTGTGATTGGGCTGGGAAACTAATTAATTGATTAATTAGTGAAAACAAAAAGTGTTTTGAAGCCTCTCCCCATTTCCAGTTTTCTCTGTCCTTTGTGCTTGGGGTGGAGATGAGTGCTCAGCTTTCTGTCTCTACTGACATGCTTGCCCACCATGATGCACTCTCTTATCCCTCTAGAACCAGAAGAGAAAATGAACTCTTCCTTCCCTAAGTTGCTTTGGTCACAATGCTTTATCAGAGCAAAAAAAAAAATAATTCATAAGTGGATCATTGTTCTGTGGAGATGTAACAGGGGACAGCTTTTTGGGGGCTGTCCCTGGCCTCATCACTACTGCAGTGAAAGCAAAAGCTCAGGATAGAAATTTGGAAATATAAAATAATTTTTATTGAGAAGTGTGTTATGAAATGAGTTAGTTCAAATTTTTTTTATTGCAGATGAAGAAGCTAAATTCAAAGAAATAAAACCAAGAGTTTCTTAATTTCTTGGTTAATAATTAGGCCTTCTGTACAAATGTTGTGTCCTGAAGCCATCACACCCAGTTCTTGAAAGGCAATATTTCACATAAAATAGTAAAAATGTATGTAATTTGGTTATGTATAAAAATGACAAATTTTTGTTCTGTAAACAATGGTGGCTATTCATCAAGTTCTTTTTTCATTAATTAACATCTTAAATTTGCATTCAAAAGTAGTCTTATTTCTAAAAAGGGTTTTACAATTTAATTTTATTTGCTCTCTCTCTCTCATTCTGTGTGTGTGTGTGAATCCATGTGTGTGTATATATGTGTGCAAGTGTCCCACAATGGGCTATGTATATGTAGGCATGAAGGTCAGAGGTCAAGATTTTGTAGTTGGCCTCTGACCTTTCTACTATGGAACTTGGGAAGACTTAGGGGCAGGTGTTTATATCTACTGACCTGTCTTACAGGCCCCCAGAAGTTTTTACTTCTAAGTAATTATAATCCTTATTGTTTTCACCCTTCATTGTAGATGGAAGTTTCTGTCCCACCCAGTTCCACAGCCTTTTAGTCCCAAATAAACACATAGGCTTACATTAATTATAAATTGTTTAGCCTATAGCTCAGGCTTCTTATTGGCTAGCTCTGTCTTAATTAACCAATTTCTATTAATCTATGTATCTCCACATGGTTTTGGCTTACCAGTGATGCCTGGACCTCTTGCTTTCTTGGAAGCTACATGGTGTCTCTCTCTTTCTCCACCCACTATCTGTGTTCCTCTTCCCAGAATTCTTCTAGGTAGCCACACCTATATTTCTTGTCCGCTGTATCCTGCCTGTCCATTGGCCAAAACAGCTTTATTCATTAACCAATAAGAGAAATGCAGAAGGACATCCCACATCACGTCACTCTATTTATTTTTTTGTTTCAAGTTTCCAAATGCAAGGCTGAAAAGTTGCTGCTGCCTCTCTTGGATTTATTTTTATTTTTTATTTTTTTATTTTACAGGCACTCATATTTACATATCCATCCCCCCATCCCCTCATCTTCCCATCCTCCCATGTTCCCCACCAACTCCTCCATCCCACCTCCCACCTCCTCCCCAGGGATAGTGAAACCTTCCAAGGAAGACTGTCAAAGTCTGTCATATCATTTGGGGGAGGGCCTAGGCCCTTCTTGCTGTATCTGGACTGCAATATTATCCCTCCATAGGGAATGTGTTTTGTGACTGAGTTACCTCACTCAGGATGGTTTCTTCTAGTGCCATCCATTTGCCTGTGAATTTCAACATTCCATTTTTTTCTCCACTGAGTAGTACTCCATTGTGTAAATGTACCACATTTTCTCTATCCATTCTTCAGTTGAGGGGCATATAGGTTGCTTCCAGGTTCTGGCTATTACAAATAATGCTGCTATGAACATAATTGAAATATGTCCTTATTGAATAAATGTGCATTCTTTGGGTACATGCCCAAGAGAGGAATTGCTGGATCTTGAGGTAGACTGATTCCCATTTTCCTGAAAAACCGTCATAATGATTTCCAAAGTGGTTGTGCAAGTTTGCACTCCCACCAGCAATGGAGTATGGTTCCTCTTTCTCCACATCCTCTCTGGCATAGACTGTCATTGGTGTTTTTTATTTTAGCCATTCTGACAGGAGTAAGATGGTATTTCAGAGTTGTTTTGAGTTGCTTTTCCCTGATGGCTAAGAATGTTGAGCACTTTCTTAAGTGCCTTTCAGCCATTTTAGATTCCTCAGTTTGAGAATTGTCTATTTAGTTCTATACTCCACTTTTTAATTGCATTGTTTAGTGCTTTGGTGGCTAGCTTCTTGAGTTCAGTGTATACTTTGGTAATCAACCCTCTGTCTAATTTGGGGTTGGTGAAGATCTTTTCCAATTCTGTGGGCTGTCGTTTTGTCTTGCTGACTGTGTCCTTTGCCTTACAGTAGCCCTACTATATACAGATGATAAATGTGCTGAAAAAGAAATCAGAGAAACATCACCCTTTATAATTGCCATAAACAACATAAAATCCCTTGTGGTAACGTTAACCAAACCTGTATAGTAAGACCTTTGAGTCTTTAAAGAAAGAAATTAAAGAAGATACCAGAAAATGGGAAGATCTCCCAAGCTCTTGGATAGGTACATTGCCAAATGCAATATACAGATTCAATGTAATTCCCATCAAAATTCCAACACAATTCTTCACAGACCTTGAAAGAACAGCATTCAACTTCATATGGAAAACAATAAAACCCAGGATAGCAAAAAAAACCCCTGTACAATAAAGGAACTTCTGGAGGCATCACCATCCCTGACTTTCAGCTCTGTTATAGAGCCATATTCCTTAAAAAAGCTTGGTATTGGCACAAAAGTAAACAGGTTGACCAATGGAATTGAAATGAAAACCCTGATATTAACCCACACACCTACAAACACCTGATTTCCAACAAAATAGCTAAAGTCATGCAATGGAAAAAAAGAAAGCATCTTCAACAAATGGTGTTTATATAACTGGATTCGGACATGTAGAAGATTGCAGATAGATCCGTATCTATTGCCATGCACAAAACTTAAATCCAAATGGATCAAAGACCTCAACATAAATTCAGCCATACTGAGCCTCCTAGAAGAGAAGGTAGGTGGTACACTGGAACAATTTGGTACAGGAGACTGCTTTCTGTACACAACACCAGTAGCACAGACATTGAGCTCAACAATTATTAAATGGGACCTCCTGAAACTGAGAAGCCTCTCTTAGATTTAAAAGGACACTGTGCATCACCAGCACTATAACAAGAAAGGGAAGGATGGGAAAACATGATTGGAAACACCTTTCTTTCCCTCTATCTAGTCCCACTAAGGAATTAACAATGTATTTTTGATGTTCACTAAACCAGAAAACATGTTATTGATTTTAGAGTGTCAAAATTTAAAGGGATATGAAAACAAAAGCAGAGAGAGCTTGCCACTATGTGTCATTGCACAACAGAAGGTAGCCCATGCTGTGTGGTTTCACGATTGTTAATAGATGAAAATTCAAACCACATACTTAGAGGCATATATTTAAGCCATATTGTGTGATGTGTGTGCATACACGCAAATATCTGTAATTTGTATGCACACACAGGTACACACTTCCATTGGCTTAATATATAGCATATGTTCCCTTCTCCTAATAAATGATCTTAAAACCTATTTTAATACTAGAAGGCTATTTTCTAGTATTTTCTGCCAAATCTTGGGTTACCTATTTTCTAAGTAGAAAGTACTTTTACATTTTTACCAGACATTTGTTCAGTTCTCAAAATTAATTTCATCTTGGCTGTGTATCTTATCTAGAGAAAATGTAGAGTAATAAATAAAGATTATGAGAGAATGTAAGAAGAAAACATACAAACTAAAAGATACATTGAAAAAAGAAAAGGAAGAAATTCCTTTCTGAAATCACATAAACGTGCCATGATATAATCCAAAGACCTTTCAAAATCATGTCTCAAACCTACTGCCTGGAAAGAGAGTTCATGATGGCTGTGAAAATGTTTGGCCGAATCATTACAAGAGGAAACAATTTATAAGTTAAAAGCTGTCCCCTGATAGTCTACAGAGCAACGATATCAGAATCAACTCTTAGTCCTGTACCACTGCTCCTGTGGGGACTTTCATTCTGAATAGACATACTTTCTTTAAATGATTGTAACTTTTATGACTCAAGAAGACTTTTTTCTTCCTGCTTTTTTCTTTAATAGTTGTATTATTGTTTAATAGTCTTTGGGGAAATAAGTCTAAGCCCAAATCAGGTAATGCTGAGTTATAGAGTGTGTCCAGGAATAGAGGGCAAAATCATAGCATCCAATTCCTCCTTCCCTTTCTGGGCACCCACAAAGCCACTTTCAGAGTGGCAAGGAGGGTTAGGTCCGAGATCATTGCTGTCATTGCTGCAGCCTTTAGCAGCCTGTGATCTTTTTGCTTATCCTACATAATGAAGCGTTTTTTGGAATCTTTAGTATGAATAAGTAGAGAGTAGGTCATAAAAATAAATTTACTAAAAAACTCAAAATAATTTAAAATTTAGTGTAGTAACAAACCCTATTCTTGCTTCAATTACCAGCATACACAACACATATAAATCAACTCTATTGACTCTTATTTCAGTGAATGACAGGGCATCACATTTTCAAAATATCACTTGTGATCACTGCCTTCAATAAAACAGGACACCAGAGCTAAATGTCCATGCAGGTTGCCTCCTGATTGCACTCATGTCTTAGTCATTTAAGGAACAATGCTTTTGAGTAAAAGTATTACTCTTCCCCCTTGATTCTTTTTTCTTATAAAATTCAGTTTTCAGGTCAGCTATGAAAGGGGAAATTCAATCATGAGATGTACTGTATAGGAGGGCACCATGCTACTCTTGCTACTCTTAGTATTAGCCTCTTTTAATCTGGGTAAGGCCATCTAACTTTCTGATTTTTGCCTAGGGAGAACTTTCCCCTTATTTTTAAAGTATATCCCTTTGACTCGTTGGCTAGTAATTGACTTTGTCCTTTTTTCATTTATTTCCCTGTCTCCTGGTTGCAGCATCTTCTCCCTGGAGTCTCAGGTTAGAAGTTTTCCCTTTTGTGAAACCATGACAGGTGCCTAATTGAATGATGAATGTCCCTTTATTACTCTGTAATTGAACTGCCAGCTTTTTGATTGGTGTGCAGAGATGCCCCCATCCCCATCAGACTCAGCAAGGGGCTTGGTAGTTGGCAGTCTGGTCCTATACTCCATCTGTCTAATTCCATCTAGTCCCCATTTACTTTTGGGGAGTGGTGCAGAGGTAGGTAGTGAGGGGGAGGGAAGTCATAATAAATTATGCTAATTTGATATGGCTCTGACAATGAGAAGATCACATTGTTCCATGTATCTGGTGGGTAAATGCTTCAAGGCATTTTGTTGTCATGGGTTCCTAATCTGACAGGTCCAGGATGAAGATTAATGGTCCTCACCTGAGTGACAGAACAGGGGATTGTGAGGAAGAGAGGGTCATTCATCATACTCTGACAGGTGTCATTCAATACGACATCAACTCTATCGTCACCTAGCTAGCTGTTCCATTTTTCTGCCAGTTAAGCAAGGAGTTTAATAACATCCCCAGAATTAAAACTCACTCTTTGTAGCAGCTCTGACAGCTGAGAATAAGAAAATCAATTCTTCACATGTTACAGCAGTTAACTGACTGGGGCTTTGACTCTATTCTACTCTCTGGGCCTTTATTTCAAGCAAAAAGATTTTTGTGAGACATCATTTGCCAATATTTACTCAGTGTTAACTTTGATATTGGGATTATTGTAGGTACATTAGAGATACAGGCTTTCATACCCATTGTTATCTTCCTCCCTGCCTGCTAAAACACATTCCCACATTAGCTCGGTCTCTCCTACTTTATCCTCATTAACAGTGTTTACTGCTTCTCTCTTCATCAATATTGATCCCCTCCCCAACTAGCAGAAACAATAAGGCAGACACTAATTTGAAACATTTGGTTTCATTAAACTGTTTTGACTTTAGGTAGCAGGGACCTGAAATGCAGAGAATATGATTCACAGACTAAAAAGAGAAAATACCCTTTGGTGTTTGGGGATTGACTTGATGAATGGCACTGTAGGTGGGTAGTTGTGCTATATTAAGAAACATGGCTTTGGATTCCTGTAATCCCCTTCTACTCTGAAGTCTATTCATCTACCATAATGAATGGCAAGACCTTAGTATTTTCTGCTTATTTCACTAAGGAACCTGCATACTATGTACATATGTTGTCTGTCATGATGCAAACAAATCCCAAACTAGCTACACCAAGACAGAAAGGCTACATGAAGGTACCCTGAGGGATCCCCATTGTGTGAAACATCCTTAGATCCTTTTGCCTATGTTAGCTTCCTGTGAATGCAGTTGTGTGCAAACTATTTTGCACATTTTGATTCCAGATGATAAAAAAACAAAAAAAATTTACTGGTTTGATGGATACTACATAAATTTCTGGCTCACAGAAATTCATTTAGTTTAGTTCAAAGTCATTAAATTTAGTATGGTTTGTTATAAACCAGTGTATAGCTACAGTAATGAGTGAGATGACAGTGCAAGATGAAACCAATGGTTAGCTACAACATTGAAAGTAAGATGATATTGACAATATAGACAGAGTTACGTCTACAGCTGTTTTCCTATGATATAGACGTAGAAATAGTTTGGTTCTGGAACAGCACTGTCTTATTCCCAAAGCTCCCTGAATTCAGTGCCTTCACTTTCTCTTGCTGTTTTCAATGATTTCTTGTGTATATTACAGAATAGCTTTTCTGGACATTTTCTTGGTGAAGGCATCATTGGCTAGTGGAGAACTATCATATTCTACATGTACTCAGTAACTTTATCTTTCCTACTGTATAGCCAGCTTCATAGAGTTCCATAGAGATCCAATTCTTATCCAGATAACAACTTTCTTGAATATTATTTAATTTTATTTTCAACAACAGTCATATCAGCTAAAGACTTTGGTAGTCTAACAGAGATCTCTTGGAACCTTACTCTGTCCCAGAGACATATGAAGAAGTATACAAACTACCTCACTACAGAGTGCTGTGCTCACCCTTCTATGAAGCCAAGTTGCAGGAGGCAGGGCTCCCACATCATGGAAACCTCTATCAGGCTCTGACCAGCGGCCTCTGGCCTCTGATACTAGAGGTTCCAGCAGTTGTCAGCACAGGCAAGCTTTGCAGCATGTGTGCTAGGTCAGTGACCTCTAGGACTCAAACTGGATTCATTGGATTCAGAGATATGAGAACTCTAGTGGTAGGGGAAAAAAGGGAAAACTCATGAAACTTGGCAACTTGGCTATTTGCTTATTATGATGTGTTCTCTGATGCATGTGAGGAGTTTCAAAATGCAGATGAATAGAATTATCTCTCCCAGAATGTGCAGCAAATATTACCATGCTACCCACCATCTTAGTGCCAGGTATTTATTCTGGAACCGAATGGGATTCTAAGATGTGAAGAAAGGCCCATCATCAATAAATTCAAGTCCTACCAATCCTACTGTTTTATAAGAATAGGCAAAACTAGTTGAGAAAATGGGAGTGGTTTTCAAAGATGCCCCCATTTCTGGCAGGAAGTGTTCAGTCTCAGAACCTCTAGTTTTGGGGAAGAGGAGCTGAAGATAAATTTTCTGTTGTGCAAGAGTTGCTCGGGTACATAGGCTACATTGTGTTGTCTTGTGGCACTGTTGGATTCAGGCAGGGCACAAAAGTGTGCAACAGTGTGCCATTAGCTGGTATTATGGTTAGAAATACTAAAGCTATGAATCTTGGAACCAGGTTGGGGGTTGTGCTAAGAATATGTATAAGAATAGTATTGGTAATCCTGCACTCAAGCATCAAGTTCCTTCAGCTAGCAGCTGCCTGTTCCGTTTTCCTTCAGTGGGTCAGACAGACACAACCTCCAGTCCACTCCTCACTTGGATGTGTGTTCCTTTGCCTCTGGATTATTTACCTTGCTGTATAATACAGTGATGGGGGAGGTCTTTCTTTATGTTGTAAATATATGTTTCTTTTGTTGTCTGATGAATAAAGCTTTTTTGACCAATGGACAGGCAGGATGTAGCCAAGCAGGAAGTATAGGTGGGGCTACCAGACTAGGAGAAGACTGGGAAGAGGAATACAAAGGAGTTGTCAAAGAGACATCATGTAGCCTCTGAAGGAATAGCATGCCAGAGCATTTTGGGTGAGCCACAGCCTCCTGGTAATACATGGCTTAATGGAAATGGGTTAATAATTAAGAGAGAGATAGCTAATAAGAAGCCTGAGCTATTGGCCAAACAGTTTATAATTAATAGAAGCTTCTGTGTGTTTATTTGGGACTAAATGGCTGTGGGACCAGGTGGAACAGAAGTTCTGTCTTCAGCAGAGTTTGAGCTGATGAATCCCCCTCACCTAATTTTGCTTTTAGTATATATTCTTTTGGTGTTATACCCAAAATTTTGTTATCAAGGCCAAATCTCCTGGTATTTACACCCATTTTTAAATGCTATTTCTTTTCATTTGGTGAGCAAACATGTTATTTTATTTTTCTGCAAATATTAATGGTTTCTGCTCACTAGCCTCAGTTTATCTTTTAAAAAATTGTGCTGTCTGAGTATCTTCAATAGAATCAACCACTTTGATCAGGATATTTTACAAGTGAAATATAGGTCAACAGAAAGAAAAGAAGTTGGTGTACAGAGAAGAAGTAGAGAAAAATGTGGTGAATTATTAATGCTACCTGTATTCTGCAGGAAGTTTGTCCTGCTAACCAAACAGTATAACCTGCCATTCCTGAGTTTCTAGGGCTTCATAGACAAGAGAGCTTCTTGTTAGATGCCCTGTCAACTGGACTCCACAATAGTACCTTAATGTGTCCCTTAGTTGTGACTCCAAGCACACAGCAGACTTATTTATTAATTTTGCTTCCTTGCATATTCTTACTATATATACTGTTTTATGTTAATGGAATTCTATCTTTAGATTGCCCAAAGCTAATGATATTTTCTTGATTTAATTATTGTGTTATTCTAAGTATATCCATATCATTTTGAATTTAAATAAATTTGAGTATTGATTATACAACCTAATGGGGCAACAAGACCAAAATTTACTCTGTCTCTGCTGTCTTTAAGTACTGTCAGAATTAATGTAGTCCTCTAGATTGCTGAGAAATAACCTCAGAAAGAACTGAGACAGAAATGCAATGTAAGAGAGAGTTGTTTCTTTAAAAAGAAGTTTTATAAAAGCAAATTTTTATATGAGCAGGAGGAGGGCATGTTACAACTGCCCTGAGCTCTTCAAACCCACATATCCATGATATATAAGATTGTAGAAAACTCCTGAATCTTGAAAAGAAGAAAAGAATTCTATGGGGTCACGGTATCATAAGAAGTGCAAGATGCAGTTAGCACCAGGGAACGGGGCAGACAGTGAGTATCTTCATACTATTTGCAGTTAACACTAGGGAATGACATAGATAGTAAGTATCAGCAAACTGTTTTGTTATAACAATTTATACAACAAACCTTTTGCTTCTAAAAAACAACTTGCATAAAAAACGAATACCTAGAAGTTCAGACTTTGGCCTCATTATATAGTAAGCATGAAACCATCAAGAACCATTTACCTGAGAGTCTGAGCTATAGCTAACAACCATGGCTGTGGTGTTCTGCCATCATTGGCTCTGTCAGGTCTCCTGCTATGTTTCATTTCAAACTGACCTTCAGACTCACCTGTCTCCTTCAGATCTAGGATCTCCTGAGCCAGAAACACCTGCTCTAAGCCAATGATTGGACCCCATCTCAGCATCCTCCCTTTTTCCTAATAACTATTGCATTTCAACACTATTATAATCATGATGTTTTGACTTTAGAATAAATGGTGGACTGCAAAGATTCATTACATCAGTCTTCCCACAGCCTGGGAACCAAGAATCAATCACTAAAACAAATTGTTAACTTCTGATCATTTAGCATTTACAATGTTCAGCATATTTTAAAGCATATAGGGTGATGTTCTGACACAAGGCACAATATATTAATTAGTAGTTCAAAAGCTAGTTGAGAGCCTGGCACAAAGCACGTGTTTAAGAAGTGATTAGCAATAAATATTAATGAGCCAATTCATAATTTCGGCTGCTTATGGACTACAGAATATAGGAGTCTGAATGATGCAGAAAAGGTGTGCCCAATCTCGAAATAGTGGAAACCACATGATTTTCACACATTGCATTGAATCTGAAATCTGATATCTCTTTTACTGTACTCAAGATCATACCATTTACATGATTGGGGTTTCTTTTTAAATTTGTTTTGCAATATAGGGACTGAAGCTAGGGCTCTGAGGATGCTAAGGCATACTCTGTCATTCAGTCAAATTTCCAGTCCCTAAATGAAGGTTTTTGTTCTGTTTTATTGTAGATACAATTTTTGATTAAGAGGCAGAGAAGTCTAGAAATAACTCAAGCATATATGGCCAACTAATTTTCAACAAGGGGGCCTGGAATCTATATTAAGGAAAGGATAGTCTTTTCAGCAAATAGTATTTGGAAAACTGAATATCAATCAGCAAAAGGATGACACTGAACTCTTGATTCACATCATACAAAAGATCAACTCTTGGCTAGAGAGATGGCTCAGTGATTAAGAATACTTTCTGCTCTTGAAAGAACCTGGGTCCGATTCTCACCCCTCCACATGATCACTCACACCTGTCTATAACTCTTGCCTTATGGAATTTGAGACCTTCTCTGGCCTCCACAGGCACTCCATATACACAGTATAAAGACATATATGCAGGTCAAACAGTCAAACACATAAAACAAAATAAGGGAAGAAATAAATTCAAGACATATTAAAATGAGACCTGAAACCATAAAACTCCCAAGAATAAAAGTTTTGTTGAAATTGGTCTTGCCAGTGAGTTTTTAGCTACGATGCCAAAACTGCATATTAACAAAAGGAAAATTAGGTGAGTGGAATTAGTTAGTCAAACCAAATGCTTTCGTACAGAAAGATAAATAATATACAAGATGCAAAGGCAAACTCTCAGGTAAAAGTTGGACCAAAGTTGCTTTTGTGTGACTTCCTGGGGGAAAAGTCAGAATGGGAAAAATAGAGACTATTCCAAAGAAGGAAAGGGAAGAAGAACTTCAAAAAATCATAAAGGATGACCTAAAATGCAGAAGAAAAGATGAGTGGCACACTTAAGCCAAGCCAAGGATGGCTTCATCCAGGAAGCTCCCTAGAGTAGAGAGGTAAGGAGACAATTTTTCAGGGAAATGTAACTCTGTCTCAGTAGCTAGAAGCACACTGTGTGAACTCAGAGTAACCCTGGAGTTGATAGCTCTGAGCCTATGGTCAGCAGGTGAGATGACGTCTGGAGCTATTCATCTGCCATTCACTGCTGTAGAGCTCCAGAAAGCTGGAGCTTCCTCAGTCTGCTGGACATCCACAGCTGTGTCTCTCCAGCACAGTGATTAATACTTATGAGGACCCTAAGTGCAAAGACAGGTCATCTGCCTGGACAAATCTCAATGTCATGGCTGCTTCTCACACTTCCAAAGCACTCAGGAGACAGCACACTCCCTAGAACTCTTACCTTCTCTCTGGGTGCAATCTGGACAGGAAAGGAAAGTTGTCCAACACACACTGCAAAGCTAAGAATGGCCTGGAGAGGCTCTTGCTACACAAATAAGGGATGCTTCTAAAGCCTGACTGTGTTGGCAGACATGGGAGTCCAATCAAGTTCAACACTAACATGAGCAATAGGAAAGACAAGAGTACACAAGTTCTGACCATCCCCCTTGTCTGTGTGCATACCAATGACAGTCTCCAATCCTCAAGACACAAAGACCATGAGAGGAGAGAAAGACATGTAAAGAGAAGAGGGGGTAGGGTGGCAATAAAGGCTAATGCAATACATGTGACATCAAAGCAGAGGGAAGGGACCGGCAAAATGAGGAAAGGGGGTAAGGAAGGACATTGGGAAGTAAATATGATCAAACTACAATGACATATATATGACAATAAAAATGTCACAATAAAATGCACTAATTAGCATGTGTTTTTTTAAATGACCCTAGAGCATCTACAGATTGATGTAGTATCAAAAAATATATAAGGAATCCTTTAACTCATTAGCAACGATATGTACACAACTTAAAAATTACACAAAAGAGAGTGTGTGTCATACTTTATCCCCAAGCACATCTTCTTTTATAGCTCATACTTAAAATCTATTGAATGCTCTTTTAACTCTAACTGTGTTCCATACTGACTTGTTCTGAAACTCTTTTCTATGGTAAAGAGTCTAGTTGTACCTGAGTGCAGGTACTTCATAGACTAAGGCAGGTTTTCAGGTTGCAGGCTAGCTGTACCACTCTCCATGTCTTTGGAGCTCATTCAGAATCAATCTGTAGCATTGCTTGAGAGTACTCTTCCAGGGAAGTGCTTCCCTACACACACTCTCTCTCTCTCTCTCTCTCTCTCTCTCTCTCTCTCTCTCTCTCACACACACACACACACACACACACACACACACACACACCCCACACACCATTCAGGAACAGTTATCTGGAAGAACAAGGACTGAATACATAGAGGTCAGTTCAGGAATTGAAGTGTTGAAGTAAAGGCTCAGTTGAGATCAGTGAGAACTGACTGCCAGACAAAGGCTTACAACTTTCCCTCCCATGCACACCACCACCTTGGAATACTCAAGGGAAGAGCTGTGGCAAAGTTGTGAGCTGAGCAGGCCCAAGGGCTCTACATGCTTCTATTGTCAGAGAGCCCAACGATCAATCCTGACTATGGAGACCAAAGATAAGTGAGACCCTTGAACTCCAAGCAAATGTATAGCAAAGATATTTTCACATCTGTGTTTATTGTAATGAGTCTTTCTCTGTTCCACCAGACAGCTCCCAAATAGTGACACAGAGATTTATTATTAATTATGAAAACTTGTCTTTATCTTAGGCTTGTTTTTAACTAGCTCTTATAACAAATTAATCCATTTCTATTAATCTTCATTCTGTCACATATTACCCATCCAGTTTCTTCCATGTCTCCTGTGAACTTAGATTCCTCATCCTTTCTTTCTCTGTGCCCAGAAGTCCCACTTATCTCTCCTGCCTAGCTATTGGTCATTCAACTTCTTACTATACTAGTAACAGAATTACACCTTCACACAGTGTACAAATACCCCACAATAGTTTATTGCAACATTTTCTCAATATCTAAGTCATAGAACCAGACTAGGTGTCTGCTAACAGAGAAATGGATATAGGAAGTGTGGAATATATTCATAATGGGTTTTTTCCAGCCATAAAGAAGAATGAAATTGTTATTCAAAGAAAAATAGATGCAACTGGAGATAGCCGTGCTAAGAAAATTAAGTCAATCTCATGTGACAAATACCATGTTTCTTTCACTTGTGAATTCTAAATTTTATGTAGATGTACATCATATATTTACAGAGGACATGAAAGTAGGAGCCAAACTGTATATAGGATATGTGTTTGGGAGCTAATGGTAAGGGGGAGTAGAGAAGGTGGAGGAGGAAGCTATGACAGTAGTGAGATGTTAACTGCTGACTTGAAAAGACATTTGAAACTTATATATTTTTGTTCTGTGATTATAATTTCAAACACATTAAAAACCCACTAAGATAGTCAGTCCTCCAGGAACTTTTCATGTATGTAAATAATCATATAAAACTTTGTTTTGTTTCCAGTCCAGAAAACTGCTCTGCATAAACACTTGTTCCCTGGCATTTTTATATATGGCCTTTCTGTTCTCAAAAGTAAAGGACATCACTTCCTACTCATGTGGTCTTTATGATTTCCACCATGGCATACCGAGGCCAGGACCAGAAGGTGAAGAAGGTGATGGTGCAGCCCATCAACCTCATCTTCAGATACTTGCAAAATAGGTCTTGGATTCAGGTGTGGCTATATGAGCAAGTGAATATGTGGGTAGAGGGTTGTGTTATTGTCTTTGATGAGTACACCAACCTGGTATTAGAAGATGCAGAAGAGATTCAACTCTAAAACAAAGTAAACAACTTGGTCAGATCATGTTGAAAGGATACAATGTTACTCTGCTCAATAGTGTTTCCAACTAGAAACTCAGGAAGGGGAAGTACAGTGTTTTTAAAGGTGTCTTCTGCTGGGAGCATAGTCAGAAACATTTATTCATGTTGTTTTAGTGGCCCTTATGTTATTAACAGGTAGACAATAAATACTGTGAGGTTGTTTTTATTTTTTAAAAAAGTAAAGAACATCGATGCATCTTTGGAGATTATAGCTGATACAGCACACTGTCTGCAGAGGAAGAATCTGTAGCAAGAAAGCTATGGTTTCATTTTCTGTGTGTTTGTGTAGTACAGTACCAAAGCCAGAGCCTTGTGCATGGTAGGAAAATGTTCTATTGTGAACTAAATTTCCAGCCCTAAAAGTCATTATTTCTTCAATGCTGGAAACCAGAGGAAAGCAAAGGAACCATTGCATCAGCAGCAGGAATGAAGTTCCTGGAAAACAGGAAATCCAACAGTCAGAAGAAGATGAAAACCCAAGAAGGACAAATCTGAAAGTTAAAGCCATAAGTGCTCAGGTGGCCTTCTTTTCACCAGGTGGGAGAAAGCAAATGCTCACTGATCACATTAGTCCAGTTAGGTTGACAACACTGGTGTGATATCAGGCAGCCACTTTGTAGTGTGACATTCAGTTTCTGGCCAGGGAAGCTCCAGTCAGTGGAAAAGCATTTCAGTGGGTGTATCAAATGTCAAGATGGTAGATCCCCTCCAACTTACAGCTGCACCAAAGGCTGCCTTTGACAGTACTTCCTGGGCTATCATTTTATGAACCATATTTTCCCCTCAAACTTCTAATGTAAATGTAAATCTCAGCAAAAATTCTGCCACATGTCTTTATCCCATGTCACCACATTCTAATCTGATGATAAACATCTAGCCTGAGAATCAGCAACTTTCTGTATTAGTGCAATTTATGTTCTGTGTAGAGGCTGATGACATGTTGAGACCTTGCTGCACACTTGTCAAGATTCTCACCCGGCACCCAAATGGTTAATGTTGCCCTGATGATCACAGAGGCTCTTTATTATGATGCCAAGTGGCTTATGTGTGGTCATGAAAGACCTCAGAAGAGGTACTTTCGTAGAAGGAGACCCGCACCCAGGAATCAGCGAATCCACGAACTTGGATGCAAAAAGCAAGAGGCTTTATAAGTGGCACGGGTACCCGGGAGCTTAGCTTCTGTTAGACCAAGCCCCGAGCCCAGGAAGGGGGGGGTCCTTATATAGGAGAAAAAGCACAGTACAGAAGCGAAAAGCATCAAATCAGCATTTTCTCAAGGTCTAGTAGTCAGGCGCCTTGGCTTCATTTATCTTCTGCTGCGTCCAGATGGCTGACCTTGGGACGCAGCGATCCCCGTCAAGCGGGGCCGAGGCGGGGGGAGGGGGGGGTGGGGGTGGGGGGGGTGGGTGGGGGGGTGGGGGTGTGGGGGGGTGGTGGTGGGGTGGGGGGAGGGCGCCCTCTCGCGGCGCGCGGGCTCTGCCGGGGTGAACCGGCTGGGGGGGAGCCGGCAGCCGGTTGTGCGCGTACGGAAGTGTCCTAAGCCGTTCTGCGCTCATGGGCTGCTAGCTGATTCCGGCTCACGTTCCGGCCCGGCGGGGGCCGGCCTTGCGCAGCGGCGGGGAAGTGGAAGCCGGCGGATGTGGGGATCGGGGGTCGGGGAGTGAAGGGAGGATGCATTTGCTGCACGCCCCGCCAGCCGCCGATCGGAGGACGAGGCAAACTTAAAAGAAAAAGCTAAGGGGCGGGGTCTTTCAGTCACAGTTTACCAAATGACATCTCATTAAAACTGGGGCAATGCTCCGTGAGTCGTGAGTCATCTTGTATTGATTACCATTATAATTAAACATCTAAAACCATTTCTGCTAGGTAAGATTTATAGAGATGTCATAAAATTTTTATTTTATCTCAAGAAAGTTAGATATGGATGGTAAGTGGATCTAGCTGAAGAGGACTTAAGGCAGCTACCTTAGTGACTGCCACTATCTGTTGAGCCGTCAGTGGTGGCTCTGTTTAGAGAGTGGTGGTACTAGATAGCTAACTGATTAACCAAGTGCATTTTTATTCCAAACTTTCTTTCTCTTCCTTCCTTTCTTTTTTCCTTCTTCTCTTTCTTCCTTCTTTCTCCCTCCCTCCTTCCATCCCTCCCTCCTTCCCTCCCTTCCTTCATTTTTAAAAGAAGTTTCTACAACTTGAAAGCAGTCAGTGTCCCAGGATATCCAATGAATATATCTGAAACAGATAAACTCAAGAAGAATAGAAAGTAAATATATTTTTTATTACAATTCAAATCTGGTATCAAGAAGGAACAAATCATGAAGGAAATAAAAGTATGCATGATGCAGTGATAGTTTCACAGAAAAGACAATGCTCTCTAAGACTGTTCCAACTAGGATGATGTCTGGTAGGGTGCCTTCCAGGTAGATTGAAGCATCAGGGCGGGGACTTACTGCTTCAGTGACCAAGGCCTCACTCTGGCTTCTCTAGCTCAAATGGCTATGAGATCCTCTGAAGTACTCCATAAATATTTGCCGTGACTCCTTGTGGCTTGTTCTACAATCCTTGTTGAGATCAAAAGAGATCACACGTTGCCATGTGGTATTCCATGAAGACTGCACAGCAGTCTCAGCTTCATGAACTTCTCACAAATTGTGCCAGGTAAAAGGAGAGGTTTCCAGCTCTGTTCCTCTGTTGGATGTTTGGGGAGGGACTGTCTGCTAAATAGGTGGGGCTGTTTTAAGAGCTTTTAAAGGAATAGTTGATGATCAGGCCCTTAGTCACAAGCTTCCTTATATCCTGTTGCTAAATGAACAGATGCTGGCATTGTGGACCACTCTATTATTTGAACAGTGTGATTGTTACTGAGGATATGACGTCTGGGAAAATCCAACATCAGTGAAGTGTGATAGCATTTTCAACGAGTGTATATCAATGTTTCTATAGGACTGGGTGCTGTTGGACCTTTTTGTTGGATTGTTGGCTCCCCAATAATTATATGGAGACTTATTATTAATTATGAAAACTTGGCTGATACCTTAGCCTTGTTTCTACCTAGCTCTTACACTGAAATTAACCCATATCTCTTAATGTACATTCTTTTATGTGGCTCAGTCGCCTTTAGTCTGTACTGTCCATGCTGCTTCCTCACCTTCTGGCTGATAACTCTGCCTTTCCTCTTCCCAGCACCCTCTGTGCCTGGAAATCCTGCCTAGCTATTGGATGTACAGCTTTTTATTAAACCAGCCAGAGCAGCACATCTTCACAGTATACAAAAAGATTACTCCACAAAAACTGGGCGGGCCTTCAATGTGAGTTTTGAACTTTTCCCAAAAAGAACACATCCTAGAGAGATAAAATGCAAGCCACATAGACCATCTTAAAATGTCTTGTGGCCACATCAAAAAATAAGAATGTCTGAGCATGATGATGTACACCTTTAATCACAGCACTCAGGAAGCAGAGGCAGATGGCTTCTGTGAGTTTGTGACTAGCCTCAAAAAAAAAGTAAGAAGAAATAATAAAAATAATGGCATATTTTATTTAATGTATTATACCTATCATTTCAATGTTAAATATTATTATTAAAATTATTATTAATAAAGCTTCCATTTATTTTTTCATAGCATTTTAGAAAGCCAGTATGAACAATATGTCTCAGTTTGAACTAGTCATATTTTATTGCCCAATAACCAGTGGCTACAGCACAGAATGGATCAAATGATTTCCTTAGCTGCCTTCAAAATGTGTTATGCCAATATACTTTTAAATGATTGTATATTATTTATATTTTATTATATATTTGATACTATGTATTATTACAATATTATTTTAATACTAGAGCATATATAATCCTGTCTATGCTGCAACAGAAACATTTACCAAGGACAAAAATTATTCCACAGTTGTGAAATACACTTTTTCATGATTTCTGCCCAAATCCTGCTATTTTAATTTTTAGCTAACCAAAATCACATGATAAGCAAGTTCTACATTAAAACTTAGAAATATTACAGGAGGCAGATGAGAGCACAATTAGTTTAAGGCCAGGGACCCTGGGCCATGATTTCATTCTGTAGATTTTGGTTCCTCCATGTAACAACTGTGTTCCCAATTTTCATTCATTCTAGTGACAATGACTTCAGTTTGGTTAGCTAACTTGAGTCTAAGGTTTATATAGAAAGACAAAAAGCATAGGAAAATACTCTCAATCGTATTATATATAAAATGGAGGGGTGTCGGCTAGAATCTCAGGCTCATTAAATTTTTCTATATCGAGTCAGACAGCAAACATTCTAGACTTAAGGATCGCATATTCTATCATGAGATTAATCTCTGTGATAGCCAAAAAGCAATAAATGAATGACTGTGGACAGATTTGGTCCAGTGGCTAATGTTTGGTAACTATCAGACTAGGTCAAGGAAAATGGACACATGTCACTGTGTGTCTCCTAAACAATGTTGCCTAATTGAACACAGATTCCCACTGAGGACAGGTTGGCTTCCCTGCCTTTTGTGTCACAGTGCTCTGGGCAACAACTTTAAAATCCAAGTGCACAGAAGCTCATATAATTCTTGGGTGATTCCAGAGCCCTATCATCAGGGAGAGTCTTGTTTTAATAAAATAGACATTTAAGTATAAAGAATGAAGAAAATAATACTATATAATGTTTTTTGTTTATTTTTATTATTTTACTTTTACAAAATTATAATTTCACATGTCAATCCCTTCTCCCTCCCCCCCATCCACCACCAGCCCCCTTCCCCTTCCGTTCCCCTTAGAGGGTAGGGCCTTCCACAGGGGCTCCCCAAATTTCACAACATCACCTGGGCCGGGCCTAGGCCCTCCCCCATGTGTTCAGACCAAGAGAGCATCTTTTCACGTGGGATGGGCTCTCAAAGTCCCTTCTTAGACCTGGGAAAAATACTGATCCACTACCAGAGGCCCCATAGGGTGCCGAGGCCTCCTTGTTGACATCCATTTTCAGGGTTCTGGATCAGTCCCGTGATGGTTTCCCAGACAGCAGACTGGGGGCCATGTGCTCCCCCTTGTTCGGGTCAGCTGTTTCTGTGGGATTCACCAGCCTGGTCCTGACCCCCCTTGATCTTCATTTCTCCCTCTCTGCAACTGGGTTCCAGAGTTGAGTTCAGTGTATAGCTGTGGGTGTCTGCCTCTGCTTCCATTAGCCACTCCATTAGGCTCTAGGATGGCATATAAAGTAGTCATCAGTCTCATTATAGGGGAAAGGCATTTAGGGTAGCCTCTCCACCATTGCCTAGATTGTCAGTTGGTGTCATCCTTGTAGATCTCTGGAAATCTCCCTAGTGCCGGATCACTCCTTGGACCTATAATGGCTCCCTCTGTTATGATATCTCTCATCCTGCTCTCCTCTATTCTTCTTCCAACTCAACCTTTCTGCTCCTCCATTTCCTCCTCTCCCCTCATCTTCTCCTCCTCTCATTCTGCCAGCTCCCTCTCTCATACCTTCATGCTCTGAATTAGCTTAGGAAATCCTGGCCCTTCCCATTCTCTGGGGACCATGCATTTCTTAGAGTCCTTCTTGTTTCCTATTTCCTTTGGTGAAGAGGATTGTAGGCTGGTAATCCTTTGTTCTATGTCTAAAATTCATATATGAGAGAGTACATGCCATGTTTGTCTTTTTGTGACTGGGTTATCTCACTCAGGATGATTTGTTCTAGTTCCACCCGTTTGCCTGCGAATTTCAAGATTATGTTGCTTTTTTCTTCTCTCTCTCCATTCTTCAGTTGAGGGGAATCTAGGATGCTTCCAGGTTCTGGCTATTACAAACAATGCTGCTATGAACATGGTTGAACATATGTCCTTGTTGTATGAACGTGCATAATTTGGGTATATGTCCAAGAGAGGAATTGCTGGATCTTGAGGTAGACTGATTCCCATTTTCCTGAGCAACCACCATATTGATTTCCAGAGTGGTCTTACAAGTTTGCACTCCCACCGGCAACAGAGGAATGTTCCTTTTTCTCCACATCCTCTCCAACATAGATTGTCATTGGTGTTTTTGATTTTAGCCATTTTGGCAGGTGTAAGATGGTATCTCAGAGTTGTTTTGAGTTGCATTTCTCTGATGGCTAAGGCTTTTGAGCACTTTCTTAAATGTCTTTCAGCCATTTTAGATTCTTCTGTTTAGAATTCTCTATTTAGTTCTGCACCCCACCCCACCTTTTAATTTCATTGATTGATGTTTTGGTGGCTGGCTTCTTGAATTCATTGTATATTTTGGAAATCAGCCCTCTGTCAGATGTGGGGTTGGTGAAGATCTTTTCCCATTCTGTGGGCTGTTGTTTTGTATTACTGACTGTGTCCTTTGCCTTACAGAAGCTTCTCAGTTTCAGGAGGTCCCATTTACTAATTATAGATCTCAATGTCGTTGCTACTGGTATTATGTTCAGGAATCGGTCTCCTGTACCAATACCTGTAGGGGATGCCGTAGCCATGGCTGCTTAGGGGCTGGCTATAGGTGTGCCTGACTATGCCTGTGAGGGTGTGGTCAGGGTGACACAGGGAAGGGAAGAGTGAGGGACGCTTACATGGTGGCTTTGCTTTCACTTTGTCTTCAGCTTGTTGTATTTACTGCTGACTGCTGGCTGGCTAGGTTGCTCTGTAAGTAAGGCTTTTCCCTATTAAATTCCCTTGTGTTTTTACCTAGCTCTTTATTGGTAATTTCCCACATTATCTAGTGTCAGAAGTGGGATACAAACCCACACCTCCATTTGGAGCTCATCTCCAGAAGTCAAAGGACACTACATGGGTAGATACTTAAGAAGAGAAGGTAGCTATAACCATCAAACAAAAGGAACATGCCATACAGTAAACTTTACAGGTGTTTCTCGGAGAACTCTATTTCTCTTTATTTCCTAGTCCCTATTCAACTAAACAAATGCTGGATTTAAAGGTGAATTTGGCTTTCCTCCTCTAAAATCCAAGCACATTGTTTAACTAAACTTTAGAGTTTCTGTATTCTATCAAGAAGCCAATTAATATAATACAGAATAAGAGAAGAATTTGGGGACTGTCTTTGTCTTTTCTTGGCTCTTTCTTTCAAGGTGTACACCCTCTCATAGTTGTTATGCTCCCATGTTTTCCTTTTCTAGTATACATACTTACACAAGCAAACATTTCTCTGCTAACATTTATGTTTGAGTCCCAAGGAGCCAATGAAGACCTGCCTGACAGCAATCCCTGGACACTCTGGAAAGAAAATGGGCCACATCTCCTAGACTGCACTGGATCCAACTTGCTCCATTTCAACTGACACTCTGACCAGAACTTTGGGTACTGACTTCAATCAAGTTTAAGATTTCAAGCAAGATCTTCAATCAAGTGAATCCCATCTAACATGGACTGAATACAATCCATTCAAGACATTTACTATACTAATATTTTCTTCCTACAGGACCCCACAAGGCTATCACTGTCCCATTTCAGCAGGAAATAACTTTGAGGAAGCTACGACCCGTTTCTCCATTGTTGTCACTCAGTATAGTGTATATATCTAGTTAGGGATAGCTTCCTATTGTTTATGGTTGGGATTGAAAGGAGGTGCTCAGGCTTGGACACCTTTCAGATGACTTTAGGGTTTAGTTAAAATAGACATAGTTAGGATGTGACATAAGCAGATTGTTTTATCTTCTTTTATTTCAACTTTATGATTGTTAATTTTTGATACTTTACACTGTTAAGTTTGAATCCTCTTTTAGACTAAAAGGGGAATTGTAGGGGATGTTGTAGTCACAACTGCTTAGGGGCTGGCTACAGGTGGGCCTGACCACGCCTGTGATTGTGTGGTTAGGGTGACTTAGGGAAGGGAAGAATGAGGGACACTTACATGGCAGCTTTGCTTTCACTTTTGTCTTTGGCTTGCTGTACTTACTGCTGCCTGCCAGCTAGCTAGGTTACTCTGTATGTAAGGCTTTTCCCCTATTAAAATCCCTTGTATTATTACCTGGATCCATATAGGTAGTTTCCCACATTAAATACGTTCAATGGTAGCTCCCACTTTCTCTTCTAGGAGGTTCAGTGTGGCTGGATTTATGTTGAGATCTTTGATCCATTTGAACTTAAGTTTTGTGCATGGTGACAGATATGGATCTATCTTCAGTCCTCTGCATGTCTGAATCCAGTTGTGCCAGCACCATTTATTGAAGATACTTCTTTTATCCATTGTATAGATTTAGTATCTTTGTCGAAAATCAGGTGTTCATAGGTGTGTGGGTTAACAACAGGATTTTCAATTTGATTTCATTGGTCTGTCTATTTTTGTGCCAATATCAAGCTGTTTTCAGGACAATGGATCTATAACAGAGCTTGAAGTCAGGTATGGTGATGCCTCCAGAGGTTCATTTACTGTATAGCATTATTTTGGCTATCCTGGTTTTTTTTCATATAAAGTTGAATATTGCTCCTTAAAGGTCCGTGAAGAACTGTGTTGGAATTTTGATGGGGAGTGTGTTGAATCTACAGATATCTTTTGGCAAGATTGCCATTTTTAGTATGTTGATTCTATCTATCCAAGAGAATGGGAGATCTTTCTATTTTCTGGTATCTTCTTTAATTTCTTTCTTTAAAGACTCAAAGTTCTTACTGTACAGGTCTTTAACTTTTTTGGTTAGGGTTACCCCAAGATATTTTATGTTATTTGTGGATATTGTGAAGGGTGATGTTTCACTGATTTTTTTCTCATTCTGTTTATCATCAGTATATAGTAGGACTACTGATTTTTTTTTTTAGTTAATTTTGTATCCTGCTACTTTGCTAAAGGTGTTTATCAGCTGTAGGAGTTCCCTGGTAGAGTTTTTCGGGTAACTTATGTAGATTATCATATCAGTTTGTGCAAACAGTGAAAGTTTGACTTCTTCCTTTCCAATTTGTGTCCACTTGAATTCCTTTTGTTGTCTTATTGCTCTAGCTAGAACTTCAAGTACAATATTGAAGAGATATGGAGAGAGTGGACAGCCTTGACTTGTTTCTGATTTTAAAGGAATCGCTTTGAGTTTCTCTCCATTTAGTTTGATGTTGGCTGTTGATTTGCTATATATTGCTTTTATCATATTTAGATATGTTCCTGTTATTCCTGTTCTCTCTAAGATCTTTATCTTGCTGGATTTAGTCAAAGGCTTTTTAAGCATCTAGTGAGATGATCTTGCAGTTTTTCTTTTTCAGTTTGTTTATATGGTGGATTACATTGATGGATTTTCGTATGCTGAACCATTCTTGCATCCCTGGGATGAAGCCTACTTGATAATGGTGGCTGATTTTTCTGATGTGTTCTTGGATTCGATTCACCAATATTTTGTTGAGTATTTTTGCATTGATGTTCAAGAGGGATATTGGTCTGTAGCTCTCTTTTTTAGTTGTATCTTTGTGTGGCTTGGGTATCAGAGTGATTATAGCATCGTAAAAAGAGTTTGGCAATGTCCCTTCTGCTTCTATTGTGTGGAACAATTTGAGGAGTACTGGTATTAGCTCTTGTTTGAATTTCTGGTAGAATTCTGCAGTGAAGCCATCTGGCCCTGGGCTTTTTTGGGTTGGAAGGCTTTTGATGACTGCTTCTATTTCATTAGAGGTTATAGGTCGATTTAAACTGCTTATCTGTTCTTGGCTTAATTTTGGTAAGTGATATCTATGCAGCAAATTGTCCATTTCCTTTAGATTTTTTAATTTTGTGGAGTAGAGGCTTTCAGATTATGATCTGATAATTCTCTGTATTTCCTCAGTGTCTGTTATTATATCCCCTCTTTCATTTCTGATTTTGTTAATTAGCATGCTCTCTCTCTGCCTTTTGGGTAGTTTGGATAGAGGTTTGTCTGTCTTGTTGATCTCAAAGAACGAACTCTTTGTTTCATTGATTCTTTGTAATGTTTTCCTAGTTTCTACTTTATTGATTGCATCCCTTAGTTTGATTATTTCCTGGTGTCTACTCCTCCATGGTGAGTTTGCCTCTTTTTGCTCTAAAGCTCTCAGTTGTTCTGTCAATTCTCTAGTGTGACTTTTCTCCAGTTTCTTCATGTGGTCACTTAGTGCTATGAACTTTCCTCTTAGCACTGCTTTCAGAGTGTCCCACAACTTTGGGTATGTTGTGTCTGCATTCTCATTAAATTATAGGAAGTCTTTAATTTCATTTTTTATTTCTTCCTTGACCCAGGAATAGTGCAATTGGGTGTTATTCAATTTCCATGAGTTTGTAGGTTTTTTGCAATTTGTATTGCTGTTGAATTCTAATCTTAAAGCATGGTGGTCTCATAAGATACAGGGGGTTATTTCAATTTTTTTGTATCTGTGGAGGTTTGCTTTGTTGTCAACTATGTGGTCAATTTTAGAGAACGTTCCATGTGGCACTGAGAAGAAGGTATATTCTTTTGTGTTTGGATGGAATGTTCTATAGATGTCTGTTAAACCCAGTTGGTTCATAACTTCTGTTAGATCCTTTGTTTCTTTGTTAAGTTTCTGTCTGGTGGTCCTGTCTAGTGGTGAAAGAGGGGTGTGGAAGTCTCCTACTCTAAGTGTGTGTGGTTTCATGTATGGTTTGAGCTTTACTAATGTTTCTTTTACAAATGTGGGTGCCTTCATATTTGGGGCATAGATGTTCAGGATTGAGACTTCATCTTGATGGACTTTTCCTGTGATGAGTATGAAATGCCCTTCTTCATCTCTTTTAATTGATTTTAGTTTAAAGTCTAATTTGATAGATATTAGGATTGCTACACCAGCTTGTTTCTTCAGTCCATTTGATTGGAAAATCTTTTCCAAATCCTTTACTCTGAGGTAATGCCTGTCTGTGAAGTTGAGGTGTGTTTCTTGTATACAGCAGAAGGATTGATTCTGCCTTTGTATCCATTCTGTTAACCTGTATCTTTTTATTTCCAAGTTAAGATCATTGACATTGAGATATTAATGTCCATTGATTGTTGGTTCTTGTTTGTTTTGGATTTATTGTTGGTGGTGTCTTTGTGTGTTTATTTCACCCTCCTGTTTCCTTTCCTGTTTGGTAAAGTTGGATTATCTATTACCTATGTTTTTGTGAGTATGTTTATCTTTGTTGGGTTGGCGTTTTCCCTTTAGGACTTTCTGTAGTGCTGGATTTGTGGATATGTATTGTTTAAATCTGGTTTTGTCATGGAATATCTTGTTTTCTATATAGTGATTGCTATATATAGTGATTGCTAGGCACAGTAGTCTGGGTTGGTATCCATGTTCCCATAGTGTTTGTAGGATATCTATCCAGGACCTTTTGGCTTTCAAAATTTCCATTGAGAAGTCAGGTGTGATTTTGACAGGCCTGCTTTTACATGTTAATTGACCTTTTTCCTTTGCTGCTCTTAATATTTTCTCTTTATTCTTTAAGTTTGATGTTTTGATTATTATGTGGGTAGGGGAGTTCTTTTTGTGGTCCAGTATATTTGGTGTTCTGTAAACTTGTATTTTCATAGGCGTATCCTTCTGTAGGTTGGTGAAGTTTTTTTCTATGACTTAGTTGTATATGTTTTCTGTTCCTTTGAGCTGTATTTCTTCAAGTTCTTCTATACCTATTATTCTTAGATTTGGCCTTTTCATGGTGTCCCATATTTCCTGGATATTTTATGTTAGAGATTTTTTGTACTTGAGATTTTCTTTGGTCGATGATTGTATATCCTCTAGCGAGTCTTCAACAACTGAGATTCTCTCTTCCATCTCTTGTATTCTATTGGTTATACTCACATCCTTAGATCCTGATCATTTATCCAGCCTTGGCATTTCCAGCATCCCTTCATTCTGTGTTTTCTTTATTGTTTCTATTTCAGTTTTTATGCCTTGAACTCTTTCCAGTGCTTCCTTCATTTGTTTGATTGCTTTTTTCTTTAGATTCTTTAAGAGAATTACTTACTTCTTGAATTTTTTTTGTTTGTTTTTCTTCTATTTCTTTAAGAGATTTTCTTGTTTCCTCTTTAAGTGTTTTGAACATCTTCATGAAGTAGAGTTTTAGGTCTGTCTCTTCTTCTTCCTCTGTGTTTTGCTTTTCAGATCTTGCTGGTGTGTAGTCCCTAGATTCTGGTGGTGTCATATTGGTCTTTCTGCTGAGTGTGTTCTTATTCTGCTTTCTTCCCATCTCTTCTTTCAGGGGGTGCAGGTAGGGTCTCTGTATCTCCTCTTGTCACTGGTGGTGTGAGTGGGCCAAGACTTCAATGTCTTGCCACTCCTGGTATTCTCATTCAGGAGAGGTTGGGGCAGCTGAGGAGGAAGGAAGAGTGAGTTGTTTCCAGACTCAGGGAGGTCCTTCCTGTCTGTGTGGGTCCACTCTATGCAGGTGGGTTCCCTCTCTTCAGCTGCAGGCCCAGAGAGATCCTTGGATGATGGGGACCTTGGGCTCAGGAGAGGTCAGGGCGGCCTACGTTTTTAAGTTTAGTATGAGTTAGATATATTTTTTTCAATGTAATGAAAAAGGCTTGCTACTTATATTTTTCCCAGGACAAGCTTTCCTTGAAATCCACCAATTCTTGCAGAAAAACACAATCTCCTCACCTCAGTTCAGCCTCAAATCTGAAGAGTAAGAATGGTGGCACCAGAGGCTCCAATTCACTGTCCAAGAGAAGTCTGTTTTCCTTGTAGCAGAGGCACCTGAAACTTTCTAGGCAAGAAGGCTATTTCTGGACCTCTCATGGAATGGTTTATATGTAGAATCACAGGAAAAAGGCATTAGGCTAGGACAGATTTCTCTGTAGATTAGGAAGGCAAGTATTAGGTCCCACAAGTATTCTAGAAAACTGTAGAAGACCACTCTGCTCTTTGAGTACTGAGTTAATTTTGTTCCTGGTGACTTTTGTCCTCTTTTAGTGGATACTTCATAGATCCATACTTTTTTTTCCTTGTAAAACCTACAATTCCAGAACAGTGGTTATGGAAGTTTGTCAGTGCACTCTAAGGACTGGATCCTGGCTCTGCTATGCTTTTATCTTATGAGACAATTAATGAAAAAGTAATCGCTCATTGGCTTTATGGGTCAGAGAATTTTGTTATCTCATTTAACCCCAAGAGTGGCTTCTTGGGGTGCAAACCACTGCGTAGAAAGCACCACCAGCACTGAAGGCAGCATCAAACCTTCTTTGGTACAGAGTCCTGGAGAGGTAACACTCATCACCGCTTTAAGTAAAACAGCTTAGAGTTGGAACAGAAAAGAGAACAGTGGCAGAATTAGGACTTGCATCCCAGCCTGCATCACATGTAGTTTCTCTCATACCTGTCACTGATGTTTCCATGTTGCTCCCCTTCTCTGTCAGAAAGCTGTTTCCTGTACCACTCACCCTCTAGAGTTCTTCCCTGTACTTATTGGATGCCAAAGTCTCTCACATGGATTAATCATTTAGTATATATAATGCAACAGAAACTCTGTCTTGTTATTCTCATTCTACACACTAAGAAAGATAACACTCCAGAAGACATACTCGGTAAGTGGCAGGGATTGTGACATAGATCTCCATTCCAACTCCAGTGCTTAAAGCTGGTATACTTAACTGACAAGCACATTAAAAATATTTGTCTAGAGTTTGAATAAATTAACCCAATAGTAGATTTGCAGATGGAAAATAGAAGAACCATCATCTTCCTTACTCTGAAAATATCTGCTTAGCTTGAAGCTGTCACTGTGCCTACTCTTCCCAGTCCTTGTTGCAATGTTACTTTCCCAAATTGGAGCTACAAGTGGGAAAACAAATGATATAGACAATTGGGCAAATGGGGAAATGGTCTTTAGGTTTAGTTGGGTTGGAAAAAAGACACACAACTAACAGTAGAACTCTCATTTTTCAAGTCTAAAAACTCAATGCTTTAAAAATCGTAAAGATGGTTAGCACTGAGTCTGTGAGTATAACACAAATATGTGGGATAGATATTGTTCAGTTATGTGGTTGTAAGTAGTCTGTTTCCATTATACATGCACACATGTTTATATACTGAGGGTTACCCAAGGATATGAACTCCTCTGCATTTATGGTCTCATCTTCCATTTATCAGGCTGACAGAGATGCCTTGGTTCACAAAACTTCTCAAAGGCAGAAGTATGGGGATGCCATGGGAATTGGGGTGGGCACAGGAAGGACACATGGACCTGCTCACAGAGCTATAGTTCAGGTCTGAAGTGAGTCAAAGGTATTGCCACACTTTTTCCCTGCCCAAGGCAAGGACACTTTTAGTTGGTCACACGACCACTTTTGTTGGCTTATCAGAAAGTTATCAGGCTCTACTGTTATGTTCTCTACTTCAGCTAATCCCAAGCTCATTAGCATTGGTCCTGATTTCCCTCTTCCCTTGCCATTCTGGATGTTTCTCACTCTCAACCAACTGGTGAGTTGGCTTGCAGTGTCCATGTTGTTCTTCCTAGGACCTCTGGCCTTTGTCAATGTGTGGTTGTTGCCAATACTCCATTACTGTTCTTCCAGTCATGACAGTACCAAGAAGTGCCTTGTGTCTTTGAAGCTCCACACATGTTTCTTGCTAAATACTTGGAAGCAGAAAAGTCAATTTTTCATGGTTAATCTGGTTGAGTACTCCTAACAACGTAGACAACATCTTTTATTCCCTCCTGGTTCATAGAAGTGAGAAGTCCAGTATGAGCAGGTAGTAAATATAGTTTTAGGTTCAGAAGAAATGTTATGGACAGTAAGATGGCTCAGAGGTGAAAGATGCTTGCTGCTAAGCCTGAGGACCTGAGTTTGTTCTCTGGAGCCCACACCATGGAAATAAAGAACCAACTCCTGAAAGTTTTCTTTTCACCTCCACACATACACCATGGCATGCATATACCCACCTCTCACTAAATAAATAAATGATATTTAAATCTCAGAGAAAGCCTCTTCATGGTGCTCTGTTCACTCATGGAAGCATTCTCATTCTTTCTAGCCCCAATCTAAGAACCAGAACCTCTAACCCAAAGAACCTTGAGGACTAGTGGTGGAATGCACATATTCAACATGAGAATATTGTGTTCTCTAGGTCACAGAGCAACATGTCGTGTCCAGAGTCTTGTACAATCCACTTAGAAAGTGGATCTTAGAAAATAGATCCATGCTTACTCAGATTGCAAACTCTAAGCTGGCACCAAAATGGAGGCTTCAGTAGAATTTGTTATTATTTTCTCAGGTCACTAGTTTCCTACCTGTGTTCTACATGGAAGTTCCACTTAGTGTCCCATGTTCCCATGCTTATATTTCCATTAAGTAACAACATGCTTTTGGTCACATAGTTAGAATATAGATAAGTCATCATATCAGTTATTGCAATGAAAATATGACCTGTACTGAGAGGTAATAATATGAGACTCACACTTGTCTAAAGCATGAGGGGAAGGGTGATAATTGGAAGCTATCTGGAAATGAATTAACTGAAGAGGAATGGGAACAATATCACCAGTATTTGTGAACATTACATGTTCAAGGAAATGAAAGATGGTTTCTTGCTTTAAGTAAGAGTTAAGGAGCACCATGTGAGAGAAACTTGGAGAGAAAAGACTTAATGGGCCTCATAAGTCAAGTATACTGAGAAGTCATTGAATTGTCCTCAGGCTTCTTTGTGGGAAAACAGTACACGTTAGAAAAAAGAAGATCAACCCAAAATTTCCCTGGTGCTGAATAGAGGATGTGTTAGAAGGGGTCGGAAATATGATGTAAGGAAATGTAATAGGAGCCCTCCGAGGGTCTAAGTGGGAAATGGTAGCCTGACCCTTAGGAGTCCATCAATCAACCATGTTGCTATAGTTCTGGCTGATCCCTAGGGTGGGGAAGACAGATTTGTGACTGCTGGAAAGCATTGGTTTCTTTGGGATTTATATGATTCCTTTGTTCTCTTCTCTGAAGGCACAGACTTTGGAGTCAGAAGTAGAGGTATAGAACATGCTTATCCATACTGACACTGACAAAAATGTATGGGCATAGTCTCAGTAGAGAAATTGGACAAAGATGATGGAGTTATGTGAGCAAATCCACAAATGGCAATGAGGGGATGGCTCTATCCTTAAAGATTTTCTCTTAAAACAGCTTTCAGGGAATAAAATGTCTTCTCCATGGACTTGTAGTTAAACTACAGGTGGTAACTGACAAGACACGTCAGTTATTACTAAAAAATATTCTGACGATTTATTATTGAAATCTATATATAGAGCAGTGTATGTTAGAATATCTTTATTTTACTGTAATCAATTTTTTCACTTTGTCTCAAGCAAAATACTATACTTTAACTTTTGAAAGCAGTCAAAACTACAAAACTCTTCAGTTTACTCAATTCCAAGTTGTTCTCAGTAGCATTATCTCAGGAGATATAAAATCATTATAATCTTATATCTTAATGATATATTTATTTTCATTTTATGGGTATAAGTGCTTGTAACTACACTGTGTCTGGTGCTTGCTGAGTTTTCAAGAGGGTGCTGGCTCCCCTGTAATTGGAGTTGAGGATGGCTAGTCCTAAGGCTGTCATGTAGGCACGGGGAACCAAACTTGCATCATCTACAATGGAAGAGAATGTTCCCCTTCTCAGCATTGGGCGTCTTTCCAGTCCCTACCCTCACATCTCTGCAATTTATCTGCTATGTCTAAACTAGGCAATGGAGAGGAGTCCTGAACTTGTTCAATATAGAGAGACATGACCACTGTTTTACCTCATAGAAAATACAGACATCTATTATAGGAAGTATGGAAGTTGGAAAAATAAATCACTTACTCATAGAATATCTGAAGACATCATTAGTTTTTATGAACTGTGATCCATTTAAGGTTGAGACTAACTGAAGCATATGTAAGTATAAGACTGGGAATCAAGACTGTCATTTGTAGCTTTTTGTCAGGGTGACCTTGCATATGTCACTTATCTTACGAGGCTCATATTTACTAAAACATAAAGCTAAAGTAGTCATCCATTTGGTGTGAGTATTGTCAGAGTTTTTGTTACTCGTTGTGCTGTGCATATTACTACCTCCTTTCCCTGAGCCAATTTTCTCAGAAGTTTTAATATTCAAGTATCCATCTATTTTAGAGTCTATAGTGTGATGAGCTGTGGTAATTTCCAAGCTTCTGTATGCAATGTATATTGTATAGTTCATATTTCTACAGTCTTATCGAGGATAAATGAGAGGGGAACAAGTGAACTGGTGTTTAATGTCACATATCTTCTAATAAAAGAGATTACCCAGTACCAAAGGTTATTTAACTTGAGCAAACTTTTCTTACAGCAAAAACTGAAAATAATCTGTCACATGAGTTTGGTGAGCAGTAGGAATCTCACTTCCTGCTCTGGGGACTTTTTTCATAAAACAATAACATTTCCAAATTTTTAGTTTTTCTAATATAGTTTATACTCTTTTGTATTTGTGATTCTGAAAAGCTATTACCTTGTTACTCAAGAAAGCAGCTTCTTAGAAACATTGGAATCTGAAAAGTTCTCTGTCTGTCTCTCTCTGTTGCGCTCTCTCTCTCTCTCTCTCTCTCTCTCTCTCTCTCTCTCTCTCTCTCTCTGACCCCTTACTCACTCCTCTTCCTATCCTCCCTCCTGTCCTTAGAGAGCTATGCCTCCATTATTTTCAGAAACTCCATCTCTGGGTTTGCTTCTTTGGCTAAGGTTATAAATCAAAAAGCCAGTTCAATTTGGAGTTTAGGTTTTTGCCTTAGTTGCTGTAAGATATAGATTGGGTTATTTATAACTGTGGGTGTCTAGGGTTTCATCACCACAGACAGAGGGGTGTTTTAGAACATTCACCTTTAAGATATCCAGAATAGAAGCCGTTGATCCTCCGTGGATTGTAAATTCTTGGAGTTGGACTCCTTGGTTCTTGTCAGTGAGGTGAGTTTTATGATCACCATTACATCACTCTGAAGTGCTGGGAAGCTGGAAACCACCTTCCTATTAGGGAGTCTTACCTTGACTTTCATACCAATAAAGTTGTTCTTAGACAAGAGTTCATCCTAATAAGTGTCGTGGGAATTGCACCTGAACTACGAAATATTTCCCTCTCTCTCTGTCCCAGCCTCAGAATCTTCCAGTGGCCTACATGCTTTGAATCTAAGAGAAGGCTTGCAGCCTAACAGCTTTTTAAAAATTACCTTCCATCAAACAGCAGAGCCTCCAGGTGGATTAGGCAGAGAGTGTAAGAAGGCTACACAGTGGCAAATGTCAAGACTCAGAAAGGTCATTCTATTAGGAATGCTCTCTTTCCGGATGCAGATTTCCTCCAGGACCACTACAGCATGGGAAGTCAGGCCTTGGTATATTGCCACAGGCTTTGGAATGCTGAAAAGAGAGGGTCCTGCATGACACATGGTCTTAGAATCTGAGTTTCAAAGGGTAGTGTGTACAATGACATTAGAATACAAATAAGAAAACCTTGCTTGAGGACTCTTTCCATGTGAGAAATGCCCAGGGTTACTGGAATGTGAAGCTCTTATAGTTTCTGGATAATCTTTCAAGAAAAGGAAAAGAATTTCCCATATAAAGGAAATGTTTCCTCTCAGGAAAAATCTCGTTAGAGACCCACATTTGTGGTTCAATCTGAGGAAGACTTGGGAAAGCTCAGTAACACTCACCAGGATTAATGCCCCCATCTCTGATCTCCATGAACAAAGAGTGCAGAGGTAGAATGAAGGGAAATATCAGGCTCATTCAGCTTCTTATCAGAGCCAAGATCCACATGCAGTGGCCATCTGAACAACAGCCTACAGATGGAAAACCTCCAGACAGACCTTTGTCACCAGGATCTAGCTCAATGGAGCTGACTGACATTGACCAAGTTGTGACTGTTGATGGGTCACTTATTGATGGCTCTGGAGTAGTGTGACAATAGTCATTGATCTGATTCTCTTTTAACAAGTGCCAGTGCCAAGGTCACAACCACATGAGGGGAGGAGCCCTGGTATCCTCCTCCAAGTCAATATTTAGTTGTATAACACTTTCTTCTCCACTTCCCCAGGAAATATGACCCTTCAACTGACAATCCCACCGTAAACACAAATAGCTTCTCCATAACAGTATTTGACTTATCTATTGCCCAGAAATCTCAATACTCATGACCAAACTTCCAGTCTTTTGGCAAATAACTTCTTGTTGAGAAAAGGGAAGATAACAAAAGCTTCTTAAGTGAACTATATCCTCTCCCAAGTCCAATTCATGAGCCAAGGGTTTTCATAGATTCTCTTTCTTTTTCCTTGGCTACCTTCTGAAAAAAATTTAGTGCCAGATGGGTGGAAAGCAGGGTTGTGATTAGGAGTGTATTTGTCTATTTTAAATGTTGGCTATGATCTTACTGCCAGACATTTCCACTGACTTATTTTAAATAGAAACCTGGCATTTCTGAGGGTGGGTAGGGGAATGGTAACACAAAGCTCATTGCAGCCTGCTGAATCTTCGGAGTGTCTTGCATAAAAGGGTTCTTGTCACAGGGAGTACTCACTGGAGCCCAGCCAGGTCTCTGGGGATGTCTAGTGTCTACTACTTACAGAGCTGGCTGTCAGGTCAGTCTTGTGTGTGTAATTGACTATGATGTCTGCATGTTGATAGAATGATTCTAGCCAATGGTTCCTCTCCAAAAGGGGTTTCCTGGCTAGCTCTCCTGTGACAGAAATGCCAAGTTGGGAGTTGCCTGGAGACTCCAAAGATGCAGATTCCTTTGGCTGAATTCCGGTTGTGAAGCCAAGTGCTACAAAGTGCTGGAAAAACAGAGACACTGAGCTTGAATTGTAGTCAGTGCCTCGCTGCCTCAAAAAAAATTTTTTTTGGCTCCTCTGCTTTCCAATGGTATGTTTAATGTTTCGGAGCATATTTAGTAAACATGTCACTAGCGATTGCCAGTCCTTAGTCCCTTTCCACTCTTTCCTTAATGGTTTTCCCTTTCTCCTCGGGTCAGTGCAGTGGGCTGAACGTGAATATGAATGTGTGTGTATTTCATGCTAGACAGATTGGAGATTTGTTTTCACTAGTTCTAAAGCTTATTTATAGCATCCACTCCTTATGAACCCAGCAAGTAATATGCACGCCTTACTTTTCTCACCAGACTTGGCTACGTCTCCTCTCTCGAGAAAACTGAGCTTACACACCACATTAATCACTGCAACTTAGCATGAATTTATAGATTTGTGCAAAGTGTTCTCTCCTTCACTAACCAGTTCAAAGAACAATGTTCTATCTTTGGCTCCATGTAGCAGTCTGTTGGTTGGGGAGTGAATATTTTTTTGCAACATGAGGCCTCCTCATGCTATAAGCCATGTAGACACTTCTGTTAAGTTGTTGAGCCAGGGGCAACCTCAAGCACCATTATACTCATTATGCTCAAACCTCAGCATGAGATTTGGTTCCAACCTCAAGACTATATCTATCACAACCATTCACATTCACTCACTAACATTTATTAATCATCTGCTGCACACCAAGATACACGATTCCCTTTTTGATCTTCAAAGGTCTTAAGTCTAGAGAATCAAGGGCATCATTAATAAATAGGCGGTGAGTGAGAGAATATACTCTAGGAACCTCAGAAAGGGTCAGAAATGTGCTTAAACTCCCACCAAAAGTCCCTGATGGGGGCACTTGAGTGAGTGGCACTCTTGGATAAAAGTTTACAAAATATACTTGTGAGCTAGTGGCACTCTGAGAACAATGGCCGATTTGATATGGGTTAACTATCAGAGTGTGGAAGTCTTTATAGCTGTTTGGTTCTTCTGCAAAGTCCAAACAAGTTATTTTGAAAAAAAAGCATTAGTTTGTGACAAATTAGAATTGATTTTCAAATGAACCTTCATCACACATACTCCAAGGAGTATTGACTAGGTGGCAAGAGTGGGAAAGAGTCACTGGCTAAGGGGCATGTGTTATGAGAAGACAAGTAAAGCCTCAAAATAAACTCAAGTTCAAGTTCTTGGAATTCACAGTGCTATTTTACATGAGAGAAAAACAGTCTCCCCCCTCAGGTAAATAGGTGAAGAATCTTAGAATGGGGGAGATTATATTGTCTCTTTGTCCAATCTGTGTTGTCACAGTAATACTTGAGACTAAGATTACTTATACATTAAAGAAGATTAATCCTAGGTTGAACAGGAAAATAAAGTACATATTTTGGGGGAAATATGACAAAAATATAGATTGTAATACCTAAAGGAAGTGTAAGATGCTGTAACTGATAGCAATAAAATGGCCACAAAATTTTGCTGTGAAGGGAGAATCTATTTCCTTGCCCTTTAAATATGGCTGACCTAATAACTTACTTTGACCAACTAAATGTTACAGACATTATAATAGAGTGCCGCATTCAGCATTCAGGTGCTTAGTGGCTTTCCCATCAGCCAACACCAATGAACAAGGCTGAGGTAGTATGCTGAAAACTGTAGAACTTTGAAGACTGGCTCCCTCCGTTTTGTCCTTCTAGTCACCCAGCAAAATCCACAGAGGAGACCAGATCAGTGCCGAAGAACAATCTGGGCTAGCCCAGCCACATCCAATATTGCACAGACACATGGGCTAAGTGTCATTTTCAGCACTAAGCGTCATGTTCTGTTTTGGAACAGATGCTAACTGATCCAGAGAAATCAAATGGAACCTTGACATTCATGAAGTTAGTCTCTCACCTCACTCAAGATGGGAGAAAAGGCTTACGTTGTGACAGTGGTGATGAGAACTCATAATTAGAAAGTGCATTTTCCTTACAGACTGTGATCTGTTAGAGAAATCAACTGAAGTAGCCAGAATAATGAGCAGGGATTAGAAACTGGGTCTCAGTCATAGGGCCAACGATACAGACTAACTCAAATGCAGCAGAAACTGGAGACCGATTATCTTTAGATTCAGTTCAGTAGACAACACAATGTTTGTTCAGTTCATACAGTATGAATAAAAGCTGCTAACAAAGTTTCCTGTAGTTCACAAGCAACACTAAGACAAAAGGGAAATCACCACTGAGAAATTCTACTCCAGATGTTATACTCCTACAAGGGCACAACAGACAGATTCCACAGATTGTGAAGGGAGACAATGAAAACTTAACAGTTGGAAACTTTATTTTATTTGACTTTACTTTCTTAAACAAATCAAACTTTCTGCCTCCATGGTGTCTTTAGCTCTACTTCTAACATTCCTGTGGTACCCAGCCCCTTGAGACTGACAGATTGGTTCCAAATAGTTGGGAGTCAGACATTTGCAATCCACAATTACTAAATTATGTGACTTGGTTATGTGACTCATAACCAAGGGAGTGTGAGGAAAGAAGTCACATGTCTGAGGTACACTTTCATGAACGTACAGGGGAGCCCATATTTGCCAGGCTACATTACACATTTTTAGCTTCTGCTATAAAACATCAGATGCCTAGAGATCACACATCAGGCATATTATACCCAATGTGAAAAATAACTCATAATTTACTACAGTAAATCCACTGATACTTTCCTAGAAAGATTGGAACTGAAAATAAGAATTGAGTGGAAACAGGAAAATGTCGAGAGGTTGAATTAGCTTAAAGGTGTTTCTCAAAATATTGAATCCCAGGGGCCAGAGACCCATATTAGAGACATCCTTGAAAGATGTTTTGGTAAATGATGGAAAAATGGCGCCTAGAAAGCTGTTTATTGCTTGTTAAGAGGGGCCTGTTAGGCCAGTCACTGAGAACCTTTCATTACGCAAGGAGCATTATTCAACTCCATGCTTTATACGTGCTCCAATCCATGGGTCCACTTCTCTATGCACTGTCTACTGTCCTTTGACTATTTGATTTTCCTTTGATGAGAAAATTCTTGTATATATTTTTAATTTTTTGACTACAAAAGGAAACCAAAAAAGGCTCAATTGTCAAAAATCTGTATGTGGACACATTGATTATTATACTTGAGAAATAAATAAATATATATATATAAATAAAGTGCTTCTTTACTTTTTAAAGTTAGCACACAAAATGACAGGTTGCATTCTGGTATTTTCACACATTGATGTCATTATGCTTTGCTCTTATTTTTCTGCCTTCCTCACTTCCTCACTTTCCTCTCTTAAACCCTCTTGAATACTCCTTTTGGTCCCCTTTATCCTTGCAAACAACCCCTCTTCTTCTTTCATGTCACATGAATGCCATTGCCCTCTTCCTCCCCTTCCCCTGCTTTAAGATCTCTTCTTACCCTTTCATGGTCCTCTTTCTATTTGTATTATCACGCGCGCGCACGCCCCCCCCCCACTTAGATTCTCTGTATGTGAGAAAGAAATCATTCAATATGTATCTTTGTGAGTCTAACTTGTTTCATCTAGTTAATGATCTCCAAATTTATTTGTTTTCCTGTAAATGTAGTCATTCAATTCTTTTCTACAGTTTAAAATGACTCCACATGTACATTTAAGACATTGGAAAGAATCATCTGTTGACAGACTTTTTGTCTGGTTTTATTTCCTGGTGATTGTGAAGAGTGCAATAATAACCAAAGATATGCTTGTACCGCTATGCTACATAATTTAGACTCCTTCAGATAAATGCCCAGGAGTAGTGTAGTTGTGTCATAAGGTTGTGTTTTTAGGTTTTGCTTTTGTTTTTGTATACTTTCCATGTCAATTTCCATAGTGGTTGCAGTAGTTAATACTCACATCAAGGGTGTATAATTCCTTTCTGCACACCCTTTGTCCTTTATTCTGTTGATGGTGGTCATTCTGACTGGGGCAGATGGAATCTCAATGTAGTTTTACTTTTTGTTTATCTTCTGGCTAAGGCTATGGGACACCTTTTGAATTTGCACTGTTTATTCTTTTAAGAACTACCTTAAAAGCCCTTCTCCAAAAATGAGATTGATGACCATCTTATATGCCACCCTAGTGCCTTCATCCAGTAGCTGATGGAAGCAGACACAGACACCCACAGCTAAACACTGAGCTGAACTCTGGAAACCAGTTGCAGAGAGGAAGAAGTGATGAGCAAAGGGGTCAAGACCAGGCTGGAGAAACCCACAGAAATAGCTGACCTGAACAAGGGATTGTTCATGGACCCCAGACTGATAGCTGAGAAACCAGCATAGGACTGTTCCAGACCCCCCTAAAGGAGGAAGTCAGTTTGGAGGTCTGAATAATCTATGGGGCCACTGGTAGTGGATCAGTATTTACCCCTAGTGCACAAATAAACTTTGGGAGCCTAATCCTCATAGAGGGATACTATCTCAGCCTAGACACACTGGGTCTAGGCCCTGCTCCAAATGCTATGACACACATTGAAGATCCCCCTAGGAAGTCCTCACCCTCCCTGGGGAGCAGAAAGGGGTTGGGAAGGGGTGGGTTAGTGGGGGGCAGGGGAGGAGGGGAGGGAGAGGGAACTGAGATTGACAAGTAAAAGGAGTTTGTTTCTAATTTAGGCTGGGTGTTGGTGGTGCATGCCTTTAATCCCAGCACTTGGGAGGCAGAGGCAGGTGGATCTCTGTGAGTTCGAGGCCAGCCTGATCTCCAGAGGAAATGCCAGGATAGACTCCAAAGCTAGACAGAGAAACCCTGTCTCAAAAAAAAAAGGGCACTCTAATTAATAAAAATATGTTTGATAATTACAATGAAAATAAAAGAATTACTTTTTTCAATACATCAGTCTAATTTGTTGATTGGATAAAGGAATTTTTTTTCTTTGGGTGCTTAGTTTTTGTAGCTCTTTATAGATACTAGATCCTAACCTCTTGTTGATGTGTAATAGGTTTTATGCACTTGATAACAGGTTTCTCTGACAACATAGTAAGCCAGATCTAGCCGAATTGAAAGTAAAAGAACAGGTTGATTTGGGCAGAGCAACTCCTGGGTGGGTTGTCCAGTCTCAGAGATCGAGGCCAGAGAAGTCACATACCTGAAGTAAAGCAGGGAGGTTATATAGCCTTTAGGCAAGGGTGATGACATGTCTACTCTAAACTGGGTTTATGCCCAAGTATGGTCAAAAGCTGAATGCTTCATGCAGGGACTTGGGCTGCTGGCAACTTCAGGGGAGGAACTCTTGAAGTCTCCAAGAATGTGGAACTGGGCTTTTGGGCACCTTTTCTTTGTTGGTGATTCTCTGAGAGGGCGAGGTTTGGAGATGGAGAGATGGGGTTTCTTAGGCTGTGCAGGAGAAAGCTGGAGATTCCAACCAACCAATGTATAATTGGTAATTTTCCCTATTCTGTAGGCTTTCTCTTCACTCTCGTGATTATTTCTTTTGATGTGCTAAAGCTTTTCAGTTCAATGCAACCCCATTAGCCAATTATGATGATTGTTCTCTGTGCTTTTGGAATGTTCCTTAGAAAGCCCTAGTCTTTTTTTTATCTTGAGGTATTTTTCTTATTTTTTTTTAGCAGTTTCAAACTTTCTCCTCTTGCATTAATATGTTGAATCCATTTTGAAGTAATCCTGTGTGGGCTGAAAGATATGTATCTAGTTTAATTCTTCTACACGTAGTTATCCAGTTTTCCCAGCACTGTATGTTGAAAGGATGGTCTTTTTTCTGATGTATTTTAAGAAGATTTATCTATTTGTTTTATTTTAAACATACATATGTGTGTTTGAGTGCATGCATGTGCATATACTCATGAAATCCAGAGAGTAGTGTTACTTTTGATGGCCTGGAAATTATGTGTGGTTATAAGTTGTACCTTATGGAAGCTGGGAACCAAATCTGGGTCCTGAGCCTGGGTCCTCAATAACAATAGCAAATGCCCTTAACCACTGAGCCTCCTCTCTAGTTTGGCAATGCCTGTCAGGTAGGTGACGCTGTTTGGTTTGATTTCTGTGTCTTGTGTTCTATTCCATTGATCTATATGTTTGCGTTTGGTTCAGTGCCAGACATATATGTTTCTTTATGGCTGTACACAAAGGGTAATATGCTTTTTGGTAACAGAATGCTAACATAGAACCAGAAGTACTCACAGGAGAGACAAGCTATTACAAAGGATGGTCCTACACATGGATGTAGGACCAGGAATTTAGCATGAACTTCTGAGTGATAGAGCAAGTCAAGGAACCTAAACTTCGGTAAAGAAAACAAGCTCTGGAAGAATTACAAGATTCCCTCCACCTCTGGTTTCAGAGAGAGTCTAAAAGTAGTCCCAGTCTACTTCATTGGTTGCTTGTTAGTTTTAATCATGCTTAGGGTATAGGATGACATCTTAAGTTCTTTTTTATTTCATAACAATCATGGCCCTAGTGCCTACAATAGTCCCCATGTGCTGTTATGAGGGTAACATCATAACAATGAAGGTAGTGAAGGCCCCAGCCCTCACACACACTAATGAACCTAGAGAATAAACAAGTCTGTGGAAGTCTGAGGAAACTTTGGAAAATATCTGATCCATGGCTCCTGTTGTCTTGAAAATACAATGATGACTAAGGAAAGGCCAAAACCTAACCCTACTGTGTACTTTAATTAGTAGTTTGTGTTCTCTGACAGAACAATGTTGTGGCTTTCAGGGGAAAGGTTAGGGTGTTATCTAATGGTTATGTGCCAACTTCTTATTTGGCCTCAGAATCTCCATTCTTATCTCTGTTAGAGGGATGTATTGTAAGATCAGGTGTCCTTACCTGGTTACATAGCATCAGGAGCCACATTTCCTGCTTGTCAGTAGAATACACTAACCACACCTTTTCCTTCCCAACCACAAGGTCTCTGTGAATATCCACACTTTGAGTAGCCGCCGAGTGCAAAAAGTCTTCATGAAAACAGTCTTTGTCCCCTTTGTGGATATTGTAAGGAAGGTACAGATAAGACTGCTCTCACATGCTTCAGAGCCATGTCCCAAGACATGGTTCTGAAACTTGTGATAATCTTTTGCCAAATGAAACTGGCCGAGCTTCTAGTCAGACACTGTCCTGCACTTCTAGGAGTCATTACCATTCTGCTTATCTTGGCAAAAGGAGTAAGTTTACATGGCTTAGCTCATCACAGAGAGGAAGGGGCTATAGCAATACCCAGTGATGGCTCTTGTGCCTCATTCCACAACCTAGCCAGATATGGTAGTGAGGGAAGGGCTAGAAGATAGTAGTGGGTTAGCAGATGGCAGTAGCTGAGCACAATGCTTGGCACATGATGAGCAGTGAACTGGAGAAACAGATAGGTATATAGGCTGGGGTCCCATTACTGCTTTGTTTTATGTCCCTTGATATATGCTTAAGTAGTTTGTAAGCTGAAAATAAAATACTTAGGTTTCATTGAATTTCATTTGATTTTGAAAGTAGAACTATGTACTTGTTTCATTTCAGGTACCGGTCAGGGGCTGACTTCTCAAAATCCTAAAATGCTTTCTGCATTTGTGATAGACTGCATCTTCATTGTTGGCATTTTGATTGTTAGACAATGAGAATTTCTAGTTACCCTAACCCTCTGGGAGATGTTTGGCAGAAACAGAACTTCAGCCTCTTTGGGCCAACATCTATTAAGACACTTAGGAGTAATAAAGCAGATGATTCTTGAAAACAAACTTAGAATAAATTTCAATCCTAGGGGACATGGGAACTATTATCTGCTGAGGGACTGGGACTGCCTCTTACTAGTACAAAATTCGACACCCTTCCATGATTTCTCATTAGTGTCATCCAGCATCCCTGAAGGTGTGTGTGTGGCTTGTGACCATGTTATATATGAGGAAGTGATGACTCAGAGGAATGAGCTTTTAGTGTTTCAATGCTCAGGTGCTAGGTTTAGAATCATGCAGACATAATTGCAAAGTCCTTGCTCTTTACCCTGATGGCAAAGCTAGAAGGAAACATATAGAATAAGAACATGGGCTGGATTCGAGTGGGAAAGCTTGTAAGACAAGCTGTCTTTTTGACATATGCTCAGGAGAAGCTTCACAATAAATATCAAAATCTGGCAGAGCATGTTTGTTTTAGTTTGCTCAGACTGGTGGATTAAACAGCTTTCCTTTGTCTTCTCTTGGTTTCAGAGTCTAGAAGGTGGAGAAATAAGTATCAGGTTTAATAATTTGTGGTGAGGTCTACTTTCCTAGCTTGTAGGCACTAGCTATCTGGTATCCTATCATATCATAAGAGCTCAACCACTTTGGTCTATTTTAACTGCACCCTCCTCTTCTGGATTCCTTTTCCAAATATATTTGCTTTGGAGGTTAGGGCTTCAGTGCAAGGAATTTGGGAGGACACAGTTCAGTCTATATCAATGGTCTTTTCTGAGTTCATGTCTGTCTCTGTGCCTCTACCTTAGCTTTACAATCTTAGTGTATGGCATGGTACTCATTATAAGAGTCAGTAACTCGTTTTGGATGAAATAGTAAATACATGAATGAATAAAAGAAGAAACCAGGAATTCTTTCTTTCCAAGAGACTATCCAAAATGATGTTGAATCACAACAGGATTGTAGGAAAAAATGTTTGTCAGGTTAATTTTCTTCAAAGATTACCCAAGAATTTTCAATAGAACTTACGAGATAGTTTCAGTGTGGAACTGGGTTTCTGAACAGTGACAATAATGATGCATTGGAGATTACATTGCTCATCACAGGGGGGTTAGCACCACCACTTTTCTGGGTCTAGAGACCCAGTAGTTTCCATGATTCACACTACCAGAGAGACTCCCTCTGTACTTTGACCCTTCCTTTGCACTCCTGCTCCTCCATATTCTTGTGTTTTGCTCCTGAAAACTTGTTTAGGTTTCCTTCATTTTAATTCCAGAGACAAAAGTCCTTTTCCTTTCCCTAGTGGTTCCCACTCAGGGAAGAATTTGATACATTTGGCAAAATCTGGAGGCCTTTTGCATCCTCAAAACTGAGAAAGGAGTATTACTGGTATCTTATGGGTAGACGCCCACAATGATTGGCAGAAGCAAAGGCAAGGCCTACATTTACAGGTCTTCCCTCTTCCACCTCCAACAAGACTTGTCATTTCACATGTGGTCAGTTCCTTATGCAGAGAGTATTGACCCCTACAAGCTCCCAGAGAAGCTGTGTCACCTCTGTTCTTTTAAGTTGTAATTTAATGGCAGAACCACATAGTCACAACTCTGATTTCTACTTGCTCAGTCACACTCCTTACTGCATCACAATCTTAACTCTCTCCCACCGGTCACCACACCACCCATTCCAAGAACTCTTGTCAGTCTTTAGTTCCTAAAGCTTCATAAGACCTCCTTACCTGGTTGCCCAGGAAATAAGAAAATGTTAAAAGAGTAATCTATCCCAATGAAGTCAATTCTCTATTTTGGAAAGGGAAAGAGACATAATAAGATACACACTACTCAACATCCTAATCTAGGTCAGTGGTATTTAGGTGGATTTTCTGTCCTTTTGCTCCTGCATGGAAACATTGGGCAATATGTTGAGAAATATTAGTGGTCATGATTGAAATAGGGAAGAGGGACTTGTTGGAATCTAGTAGTAGAGGCTGAGGAGGCTGCTAATTCCTCTGCATCTTTTCTTCTGTCTCATGATTTGGCTTCTTTCCTTGGTATTGTCCTATTTATATCTCTTTCCCTCTTTTTCTTTTCTTCCCCTTTGTCTTATTTACCTGGCTGTTTTATCAACCCATTGCAAATATACAAATTTATATATATGAATACATATACATATATTTTCTATATATACATATATATTTGCTATTTATGTTTTTTAAGACAAAAGTCATATGACACAATATTATCTGCATTTTTATGTCATGGTCAAACATTCACATGAGAAATCATGAAAGGATTTGGGATTGATGGTCCATAGCTGAAATCCCAGAACTTGGGAGGTGCAAGGAAGATGATGGAGAATTTGAGATCAATATGGAACATTTGGTGAGCCCTCATGTCAGGAAGTCCCCAGTCAACCAATCACAAAGCAGGCAAAGAAGTTATAATGGTAGCTTCCATGTTTCCCTAAGGAGCAGAACGAGTTTAGTAAATCCTGTGTCACTTTTGAGCCTGGTTCCTCATCTCTGAACCAGAAGGAGCAGGAAAAGATGAGCTTCAAGATTACTTATAACTTTCAGATCTTTGATCCTAAGTGGGAAATTCTTCGATATTTATCTCTGATTAAACATTTTTAATTCAGCAACATTTTCAGTAAGTGACATTCTTAAAATGTTCTACTATGTTACATACATTGGCAAACTTAAGCATGCATATATTTTAATATTTACACATTTAAGATATGTGCATATTAAGCATATATACCTACAAATACTAAAAACGAGGATTCATATGTATTTATGCATGTGTCTAAGCATAGATACTATTGTGCTATCATGTAAATCTGATGAAACTAGGCTTGATTCCCAGATCAAATGTTTTCATGGAGGTCTAAGTGAGTTAGGAGAAGTTAATCATGAAACACAATTCAACCTTAACAATGTGTCATAGATAATGACAATGTAATAAGAGGGAATTTAAGAAACAATCAGAAATTATGTGTTTTCCCCCATTAAGCACATGTTCAATTAACCAGTAAGCCTTGAAGCCATGCATACCTGATGACTATTTTATGTTACTTTGTGTTTCAAAAAGCGGGTTGCAAAAAGCTAGATTTACAGCACAGTGAAATCCCACACTGTTGCGATGCTCTCTTCGATTCAGGCATTTCATATTGAAATTTCACACACAATAATTGGCTGACCTTCACAGCTATGGCAGAAACTAATTAAAGCTGTAGGGCCGTGCTGGCAATGCCTTTGTGTGAAATGTGAAGTTTGGTGATAATGAAATGTGGGGTGCAGATGTTATTGTCTTGGATAGACTGTGCCCTTGGTTCACATTAATGAAGAACAGCAATTATTAAACAAAAAGTATTTTTACCCATTAATTATTTTGTGTTGTGATTGTAGCGATGAAAACACTGCAGCATCTCTCCCACCAGCTTCTCTTCAAAGCAATCTTATGGAAGATTGCCAGCTGCTTGTGGTATCATTAGCCATCCTTTTTCACTTTCTTTCCCCACTGATCTTACACCTTTAGGGGCCTCAAGGGAGGATCTGGATGGGTTCAGAGTGCAAAGGGGAAAGGACAGTCTGAAAATGGTCACCCATAAAGATTTTCAGACAGCTGGAGGATTAAATAAATGAAAGTTTTTGGAAATAACTTCACCTGCCAGACAGAGATGTGAGTAAAACCCTGAAGGTCTCCACACTATTGGTGTACAGTCGCCCAGGGTCACTGTCACTGTTGAGGTGCAAGTACAGAAATAAAGCAGGACTGCACTGTTTCTGGGTTGTTAGCAGTCTGGTTTTCTGTTAATATGTCAGTGTGGCCTGCAGGACTTCCACTGTGTCAAATATTACAAATCACAGATTTGCAACCACTATTAAAATAAAGGAATGACATTGTGTTGTTAAGTTTAACTTTTCATGGGCTAATTATCTACCCTGCTTCTCTTTATTCTACTCTTCACTGGCATTTTCTTTTATAACTTTTTCTCCCTCTTATCTTTGGGTCATTTGATTTTCATTAACAGGTTAGACTGGGAGAAAGAGATACAGATCATTAAATTGAACAATTACTTGTGTCATTGACTGACATCTATGTTTACTGTGTTGAGAATAAATATAGCTACAATACTAGACACTACATTAAAGCATTGTCCAAAATGTGTAAACTACTGTAAACCAGTGTTGATGAGGATTGGCAGTGGCTGAAGAATCAGTGGATGATTGAGAGTTAATCAGATCACATCAGCTCAACTTGTGCAGGAAGCAAAGTTTAGTGTCTTGGGAAGAAGATGGTTAATGGTCATGGATCTACCATTCTAGGGAAGGCAAATAGTATGGATATGGATGTACCATTTTAGGTAAGGCACACTGTTGGGACATGGATCTACCATTCTAGTGAAGGTGCACTGTATGGTCATGGATATAACAGTTTAGGGAAGGCACACTGTTATGGTCATGAATGTACCATTCTAGGGAAGGCACATGCATGATCATGGATCTACCATTCTAGGGAAATCACACAGTATGATCATGGATTTACCATTCTAGGGAAAGGCACACTGTATGGTCATGGATGTATTGTTATAGGGAAGGCACACTGTATGGCTTGGAAAGTACTTTTTACCACACAGAAAGCTCTATGTCCTGATGCCACTCATGTAAGTATTTGTTCTTTACATAACAGATTATGATGCGTTGTATCTCCCTTGCTGGCTGCATAATGATAAACTTTTAGTAGAGGGCATTGGATAGACACTGGAGAAGAACAGCTTTTCTTCCTCGTTCTATTTTGTCTTTTGCCTGCTCCTAAAGTGGAAGGTACCCAGAAGCTGGTAAGACACTAGTGGCACTTAGCACTGGCTCATCTCCTCAGCATCACAATCTGGTGTGGCTCTTTCAGCAATTCAAAGGGAAGGTTCACAAAATTCTACCATAGCAAAAATCTGTGTGCCACTCAGTGACCCATGATCATCCCTGATCCTGGGGATTGACTTGAAGCACTTTGGCCAGGAACAGCTTCACCTTGTAATCCTCTTTAGTACTAAAGATTTTGAGTGTTTGCTATGTCTGCTATTTCTGTACTCTTTTTTCCCCCAATTTTTAAATTTGAATTAGAAACAAGATTGTTTTACATGTCAATCCCAGTTCCCTCTCCCTCCTCTCCTTCCCTACCACTTCCCCCCAACTAAAACACTACCTATTACATACCCTTTCTGCTCCCCAGGGAGGATAGGGGGTCTTCAGAGTCTGCCATATCCTTTGGGATAAGGATTAGGCCCACCCCCGTGTGTCTTGGATCAGGGAGTTTCCCTCTATGTGGAATGGGCTCCCAAAGTCCACACCAATGCTAGGGATAAGTACTGATCTACTACAGGAGGCCCCATGGATTTCCAAGGTCTCCTCCCTGACACCCACGTTCCTGAGATCTGGATCAGTCCCATGCTGGTAACCCTACCTCCCTGTTGTTCAGGTCAGCTGTTTCTGTGGGTTTCACCAGCTTGGTCTGGACCCCTTTGCTCATCACTCATCCCTCTCTGCAACTGGATTCCAGTTCAGTTCAGTGATTAGCTGTGGGTGTTTGCTCCTATTTCCATCAGCTGCTGGATGAAGGCTATAGAATGGCATATAAATTAGTCATTAATCTCATTATCAGGGGAGGGCATTTAAAGTAGCCTCTCCTCTGTTGCATAGATTGTTACTTGGTGTCATCTTTGTAGATCTCCAGACATTTCCCTAGTGCCTGATTTCTCTTTAAACCTAAAATGTCTTCCTCTATTATGATATCTCTAATCTTGTTTTCTTCTGTTCTTCCCGACTCAACCTTTTCTGCTCCCTCATGTCCCCCTCATCCCTCCTCTTCTTCCCTTCTCATTCTACAAGCTCTCTCTCCCCTCTTCCCATGTTCCTAATTTGCTCAGGAGATCTTGTCTCTTTCCCCTTCTCTGGGGGACCATGCAAGTCTCTCTTAGAGTTCTCCTTGTTACCTAGCTTCTCTGGGGGTATGGGTTGTGGGCTGATACTCTTTTGCTCTATGTCTAAGATCCATATGTGAGTGACTAATACCCTGTTTGTCTTTTTGTGATTGGGTTACCTCGCTCAGAATGGTTTCTTCTAGATCCATCCATTTTCCTGCAAATTTCAAGATTCCATTTTTTTTTTTCCGCTGAGTAGTACTCCATTGTGTAAATGTACCACATTTTCTGTATCCATTCTTCAGTTGAGGGGCATCTAGGCTGCTTCCAGTTTCTGGCTATTACAAACAGTGCTGCTATGAACATGGTTGAACATATGTCATTGTTGTATGGACGTGCATTATTTGGGCATATGCCCAAGAGAGGAACTGCTGGATCTTGAGGTAAACAGATTTATTTTGGTAACTGAAATCTATCAAGAAAAATGTCCATTTCCTTTAGATTTTTTAATTTTGGTGAATACAGGTTTTTTGAGGTATGACCTGATGATTTCCTCTGTGTCTGTTGTTATGACCCCCTTTTCATTCCTCATTTTATTAGTTTGCATGTTCACTCTCTGCCGTTTGGTAAGTTTGGATAAAGGTTTGTCTATCTTGTTGATTTTCTTGAAGAACCAACTCTTCGTTACATTGATTCTTTGTATTGTTCTCCTAATTTCCACTTTATTGATCTCAGCCCTCAATTTGATTATTTCCTGGCATCTACTCCTCCAGGGTTCATTGGCTTCTTTGTGTTCTAGAGCTTTCTGTTGTGCTATTGATTCTCTCATATGACATTCTCCTGTTTTTTCATGTGGGCACTTAGGGCTATGAACTTTCTTCTTAGCACTGTTTTCAAAGTGTCCCATAAGTTTGGGTAAGTTGTGTCTGCATTCTCATTGAATTCTATGAAATCTTTAATTTCTTTTTTATTTCACCCTAGACCCAGGAATTGTGCAATTGGGCATTATTTAATTTCCATGAGTTTGTAGGTTTTCTGCAACTTGTGTTGTTGTTGAATTCTAACTTTAAAGCATGGTGGTCTGATGAGATACAGGGGGTTATTTTAACTTTTTTTACCTGTTGATGTTTGCTATGTTGCCAAATATGTGGTTGATTTTAGAGAAGGTTCCATGTGGTGCTCAGAGGAAGGTATATTCTTTTGTATTTGCATGGAATGTTCTATAGATGTCTGTTACACCCAATTGGGCTATAACTTCTATTAGTTCCTTTGGTTTTTTTTTTTTTGTTGTTGTTGTTGTTAAGTTTCTATCTGGTATTCCTGTCTAGTGGTGAGAGAGGGGTGTTGAAGTCTCCCACTATAAGTGTGTAAGGTTTTATGTGTAATTTGAGTTTTACTAATGTTTCTTTTACAAATGTGGATGCCTTCATATTGTTCAGATTTGAGATGTCATCCTGATGGATTTCTCCTGTGATGAGTAGGAAGTGACCTCCTTCATCTCTTTTGATAGATTTTAGTTTAAAGTACAATTTGTTGGATATTAAGATTGCTACCCCCGCTTGTTTCTTGGGTCCATTTAATTGGAAAATCTTTTCCTAACCTTTAATTATTAGGTACCGCCTGGCTTTGAAGTTGAGGTGTGTATCTTGTGTGCAGCAGAAGGATGGATTGTCTTCATATCCATTCTGCTAACCTGTGTCTTTTTATAGGCAAGTTAAGGCCAGTAATATTGAAGGATATTAATGACCATTGATTGTTCATTCTTGTTTGTTTTGGATTTGGTGGTGGTGGTGAAATTATGTGTGGGTTTCCACCCCTTTTTTCTTTTGGGTGTTGGTAATGTGGGATTATCTATTGCCTTTATTTTTCTGGTTGTAGTTAACTTCCTTGGGATGCAGTTTTCCTTCCAGAACTTACTGTAGTTCTGGATTGGTGGATATGTATTGTTTGAATCTGGTTTTGTCATGGAATATCTTGTTTTCTCCATCTATATTGATTGAAAGCTTTGCTGGGTATAGTAGTCTGGGCTGGCATCCATGGTCTCTTAGTGTAGGTAGGATATCTATCCAAGACCTTCTGGCTTTCAGAGTTTCCATGGAAAAGTCAGGTATAATTCTGATAGGTTTGCCTTTATATGTTACTTGACCTTTCTCCTTTGCTGCTCTTAATATTTTCTCTTTATTCTGTATGTTTGGGGTTTTGATTATTATATGGCGAGGAGACCTATTTTGTGGTCCACTCTATTTGGTGTTCTGTAGGCATCTTGTACATTCATTGGCATGTCTTTCTTTAGGTTGGGAAAGTTGTCCTCTGTGATTTTGTTGAATATGTTTTCTGAACCTTTGAGTTGGATTTCTTCACCTTCATCTATACCTAATATTCTTAGGTTTGGTCTTTTCACAGTATCCCATATTTCCTGGATATTTTGTGTTAGGGATTTGTTGGACTTAAGATTTTCTTTGGTTGATGAGTCTATTTTTCCTAGTGTATCGTCAACTTCTGAGATTCTGTCTTCCATCTCTTGTATTATGTTGGTTATGCTTGCATCTGTAGTTCCTGATCATTTACCCTTCTTTTCTATTTGCAGCATTCTGTCAGATTGTGCTTTCTTTATTGCCTCTATTTTAGTTTTAAGTCTTGAACTGTTTCCTTGAAAGATTTGTTGATATCTTGTATTTTTTTGTTTTTTTTCCATTTCTTTAAGGAATTTTCTTATATCCTCTTTTAAGCCCTCTATCATTTTCATGAAGATGTTTTAAAGGTCATTCTCTTCTGCTTCATCTTCATTGTGTTGTTCAGGTCTTGCTGCTGTGGGATCCCTAGTCTCTGGTGGTGTCATATTGCTTTTTCTCTTGTTAATGTGCTTTTATATTGTCTTCTTTCCATCCATTCTTCTAGAGGGTGTAGCAGGAGTCTCTTCTTGTCCTGGTGGGTACGGGACCAAGGTTCTCTTCTGGTAGATGCAATCAGATCAAATACATTGATATCTGTCCTGGATGGAGGCAACACTGGTACTAGGGCCTTGGCAGTGTCTGGGTGTGTTGGATCCTGCCAAATTCAGATCCTGTGATCAGTCCCCCAGCCTCAAGTGTCCCTCCTGAGTAGGGCAGGGAAGCTGATCCAGAAACAGACCCTAGACTACCTGGTCTGGTAGATGGAGATAGGCCTGGTACCGGAGACTTGGAAGTCTCTGGGTGTGTTGGATCCTGTGAGCAGTCCCCCAGCCTCAGGTGTCCTGGAGCAGGGCAGTGAAAGCCAGACCAGAAACCTATTTCTGTACTCTTACTCCTGCCCAGTAAGTGAAAATGCCTTTTCCTAATGGATTATCCTTTTTTATCGTTAATGACCCCTTCTGTTAAACTTTCCATGCTCAAATGACTGTGAAGTTTCTTCTTTATTGGAACCTGAACAGCTACTATCTTTTCTGTATTTAAGCTGCAGCTTATGAAAAATAGTAAATGCATTTCTTTTAAATAATGACTTAATGAATTAAATACAGAAAGGTGTTGGACAAGGACTTACTCGTAATAGTGGAAAGATTAAAGAGTATAATTGTGATCATTAGCTTTCTAAAAAAAAAATGACCATGAATCAGAAAAGACTGCAATGCACAGAACAAAGCTAGAATGTACTGAAAATCTTAACTCTAGCACATTCCATGTAGAGAAGTAAATTAGAAAGAAAAGGGGAAATGTGCAAAGGTATTCATACAGGCATATCGTTGCATGCAAAACCATGGACATTTAAAAAGGACCCCTGCAGCTAAGTCTTTTGTGCTTAAATTAAACATTCACACTTAAGTATCCCCAGTTAACAGAATGGGACACATAAGATTGCCTGATGTTGCTACTATCAACACTCATCTAGAACACACATCCAGCTCACATATTTGAGGCCAACTCTACAGTGTCAACAAGTTGTGTAGCTACAGAATCATATTTACTTCCATCTTTTATAGCATACTTATAATTTCCTTGGCAAATGTACTGTTACAGAAATATAATAAATTATGGAGTACATGCAGTTAAATAGACCAGTAAAAAGACCTAGCTGGGTACAGTAATCAGTGGACGTGTCCTCCAAGAAAAGGTATCCTCCAAGGAGAACAATGCACCCCAAGAATATACACTGTGAGAAGAGCAATTTGGCAGTAAATAATGAGGACAACAACTTGTTCAAAGAATAATATAACAATCCTGACCAGGTGTATTGTGTGTTGCTTCTTTGCCAGAAATGCCTGGTTGGCTAAGAAAAGGCAATGTCAAAATCTTTTTACTCTAGAACCCTGGGGAGAGATAAAAATAAGTTCTTACAAAGAAATGCTTCTTGAGCCATACTTTTGTTGATAGGCCCCAAAAGGAGTTCTTATCTTGATTTATACATAATGATTAGAGATGAAATTTCCCTGGTTTAGTCTGGAGGGATTGTGGGATCACTTAGAAGAGCCTGTGAATAAAGAACAAAGTCTGCTAGAAAGAACTACATTCTAAGAAATGGGATCACCTACTAACAAAAGCTACACCCAATGGAAACAAGCTTGAGAGAGAAAAGTAAGACCAACCAACACAGATGTGTGCTCTGGTTCTAGTGAGAATCAATTGTGAGTGAATGGAAATAAAGTCAGATAGACCTGGGTAGTTTTAGAATATTCCTGTTCATTCTTTTACAATTTCATATGTATACTGTATCTTGACATATTCAACCCCAATTCCCTCCTCCCACTTCTCCCAAACTCCCTTTGCTTCTCATTCCCAATTTCATGCCTTCTTCCCTTAAAAAGCACAATCAACTGAATCCAGTTTATGTCATCTGCAGGTGCTTGGGTGGGGGGACATCCAACAAAGCAATGTATCATCAACCACACTCCGGAAGAAAAATGGCTTCTCCTCCCCCAGCATCCATCAGTAGTCAATAACTCTTCAGGTGGAGGTGGAGCCTCATGAGCCCCTCCTTCATCCAGGCAAGAAGGTTAAATATCTTAATCTTATGCAGACAGGTCTTGTGCAGGCAACTACAAATATTGTGTTCTCTTGAGTGTAGTAAAAACAACATTTTACAGTATTCCTCTCCATCCTCTGGTTCTTACATTCTTTCCATTTCTTCTTCTGCTGAGCCTTTGGGAGGATGGGGGGTTGATACAGATGCCTTCTTTATGGCTGAGCACTCAATAGCCACTTATTGTCATCACTTTCATTAGATAGGAGTCTCTGCAATTGGTTGCTGCCCACTCAAGAAGCTTCTCTAAGCCAGGTTGACAGTAACACCAATCTATGGTAATAAAAATAATAATTTAGGAGCAAGTTTAACAACACACCATTTTTATTTATTTCTTTTTTATGTTTATTAGTGTTTGCTTGCATGAATGTCTGTGCACCACATCCATGCAGTGCCCTTAGAGGCCAGAAGAAGGAACTGGAGCCTCTGAGACTGAAATTATGGTTGGTTGTGAGCCACTATGTAGGTGCTTGGAGTTTAACCCAGGTCCTCTGGAAGAGTAGCCAGTCCCCACAGCCAACTAGTCATCTATGCAGCCCCTACAACATGTCCATTTAGTATAGTAACTGTAGTAGGTTCCTGTTTAGGGTATCTGACCTCACCAGACATGGACTCTTGATTAAATTTTTACAGTACAAGACATGAATTGAATTTCCCTCTGTGGAGCTGACCTCACATCCATTCATAAAGTACTTGGTTCCTCCCATAATAGTTATGCCACTGGTTCACCAGTGAGCATATTCTGTAGAATCCACAAATGAGTCAGTTCTTTGGTGACTTTTCTCCTCTAGTACCTTGCACAGTACTTTCTACAACTATGAAAACTAGTCATCAAGTATAATGTTTCCAGCTCAGTGCCAACTTGATTTCTCTGTGAGAGGGATCAGTGCTTTTGTTTAGTTTTTGTGAATCTAGAAATACAACATATGTAAGAGTCACACAGCAAACTAGAAGGTGTGGCTAGGTTTAGATTCACACACATCCAAGTATAAACTCCAGGACTCAAGACACAGCAGATTAGTTTGTAGCTAAAACAGAATAAAATTTGGAAGAATTTTATACATCACTGATATTCTGGTGGGAGACATGGAAACATTGGAAGGCATGAGTGATGTCATAGCCTTCATTGGACCTGAAGGGTAGGTAGAAACTTGCCAGATGTCATGTGCCAAATGCAGCTACAGGAAAAGCTTTGAGAGGAACTAAAATGGAGATGGATATTGTGTTAATTATTTTTAATGCACTAAGTTAACTAGATAAAAAGGGAGGTCCATATAGCTGGTAAAAGATTTGTGAGTATACCTGTGAGCCTGTATATGAACTAGACTAGCATTTGAGTTGGTAGCCTAAGCAGTCACTAACTTGAGCAGACACTGTCCAAAACAGTAAGAGTCCAAAATAAAGAGATGGGGAAGAAAATGTGTTTTCTGTGAGTGTCTGTTTCTGCCTGTCTCTCTGGCTGTCTCTCCATTGATCTAGAATAGCCACCTCTTGAATTCAGACTTAGACTTTGGATCACCTGTCCTTTGTGTTTCTGACTCTAAGTTATATACCAGTGTGAGATTCAACAGCCACTGAGATGCAGATGGAGTCACATCATCAGTTCTCTTGGGTCTTGAGTTTTCAGGTAGCAGATTATATAGGACTGAATCCCAGAACCAGACCTTCTGGATCTTCAGCCTTCAGATCATGGGTCTTCTCAGGCACTATAACCACATGAGTTAATTATCAGAATAAATGTCCTCAAATATTTAATATATACATATTAAATATATATATATATATATATATATATATATAATACCTTTAGATGTATCATTTTACAAAGCTATGTACTAGTGGTTCTGTTTCTCTGAGAAACCTTACCAAATGCACAGGGAATTGCTTGATGTTCCAATGGAAGCAAAAGAGCATGGTAGGGGTGTGTGTGTGTGTGTGTGTGTGTGTGTGTGTGTGTGTGTGTGTGTGTGTGTGTGTGCATTTCTGTGTGTATGAATGTGTGCATCTGTCTCTGTGTGTGCCTGAATATGCATATGTGTGCGCATATGTGCAATTGTCTGTTCATGTGTGTATGCATGCATGTGTGTATGTGCATGTGTGTACATGTGTGTACATGTGTGCTGAGAGAGAGAGAGAGAGAGAGAGAGAGAGAGAGAGAGAGAGAGAGAGAAGATATGTGATGAAAATGACTGATTTCTTTTAATTCATGATGGGGAAACTTCCCAAATTCATTTTATTACGCATCTTAAACTTTATTTTACTATATTTTGTAGAAAGAAAAATTCAGATTATAAGAAGACATACTGTGCCTTCTAAATGAACTTCCATCTTAATAGCTCACATTAAATAATTTCATGTAATCATGGCTCTAATTTTTTAAGAAGCCACACAGCATATAATAAAGTATGCAGCTATTAAGTATCCAGGATGATTTAATTCTGAGGATTATAGAAATTTCTTATTTCTTATTGTTTCTTCTTATTATTAATCAAGTATATTAAGTTTGTCAAATGGAAATTTATGATATACACACATACACATATGTGTGTGTATCATAAATATTCTAGAGTTAAACTCCCCGTAGTAACAGTATTTCTAAAGCCAAACACCTAAATGTTTATGCCTTTACGACTCATTATCCAAATAGTTTATGGTTTTGATGAAATTTTAATAGCTATTTTATGATTCAAAAGATAGTTCAATAACCTGATTAAGCAATCTGAAAAATCATGTTAATAAACACACGTATTTACACACATTAATTGTTTTCTCTTAAATGAGATGCAATATTAAAGGTTCACATCCTGATAAGTTCCAAAATACATCTATGTATTTTCTTTCTTTCTGACAATTAAAATGAGTTGGCAATAAAATCAGTGATTTTAATAAGAGAGTGTGTTTATTTTACAGGTATAGCTTCTGATTTAGAATCATAAATAAGATGCAAAGGAAGGACTCTGCTGATTATGAGCAAGGATTCCCGGTACTTTCCAGCAGTTCTTGAGTCCAGTCTGACCTTTCCTGGACTTCCTCTCTTATAGCCACTGACACTTCGTTGACATCAGCTATGAAAGATCTTTTAAAAGCTTCTAAAAGCAAGTTTATTATTTCTTAAGCATAAGTGTTTTAGAGTTATTTGCTTGTGCCTTTGGATTTAAAAATTTTTGACTCACAAACACTTATTATTGTAGTAATGAGATGGTCTGTGTATCAAAGTCTCCATGTAAAAAGCACGTTTATGCCCCACTGGCTAACACAGACACGAACAAACTTGAACACAATCAAAAACTTAATTAATGTGAAACACAAAGGTGCAAGAATTATATTTAAGTAGATCTGACAGAGAAGTACCACGTTGATACTTAAAATGAAGATGAAATGTGTGCATAAAATTTAAAATATAAAAATAATATCCAAGGTAATTTTTTGATTATAGAAAATGTGTGGAGTTTTTATTTAATTATTTATTCATTTATTTATTTGTCAAAATCATGTGGGAAGACTTTGGGGACAGTCACAGTCATTGGAGTGTAGATTCCAAGAAAGCCATTCAATGGAAACTCTCAAATTCTGCAACCTCTTTCTGTTTCTTGTTGTTGAAGAATGTCAATTGATACCCTCTGCTTATAATCTCTATATCTTGTACTTGTATGGCAGACAACTGAAGCAAAGTTTTGAGGATTTAAGGAATTGAGCTGGAAAATCCATTTGAATTAGAAATTAGAAGTTATGTCTTTCAACTATGGTAGTTTATCATTGTGAGAATACATGTATGTACATGTTCATATAGGTTCACACACATGTGTACAAGTATGCACATACATGTGCATACATGCATGTGCAAGTATGTATGTATGTATGTATGTATGTATGTATGTATGTATGTATGTGTGTCCGTGTGTATGTGAAAACCAGAGGTTCCCTATCCATTTTTAACTAATTTTCTTGTTTTGGTTGTTGGTGGTAAATATTCATTTTTTCAACAAAATATAGAAAAATGAAAGCATTTTGCATTTCTATAAACAAAGAGGCAAGTGGGTGTTTGTCAAATGTTATAAATTTTGAGAGAAGACAAGTCCATTATTTAAGTATTAAGGAGAGTGAGGTGTGATATGGAAAGAGAGGGGAGAAGATTAAAAGGACAGTGCTGGAATCCAGTATGGAATAAATCATTAAAATATTCCTCTTCTGCCAAGTCACAAATGTAGGCTAATGAATAATCACTGCATTCCCCTTTACATTTTATGAATGGATATATGCACAGTTGTGGGTTTCCTCAATTTTTTTTAAAAGCAGTGATGCTATATCTCCTCACAGTACTGAATATGTCTCTCTGATTCAATGGGGCAGAACCAAGCAGTCCAGCTTGTCATTCAGACTTTATTCTCCAAATCAGAGGCCAGTCCTGGTGGCTGATCTGACTCAGGTAAGTTATTGCTCAGTCACATCATCATCATCATCATCATCATCATCATCATCATCATCATCATCTCTCTCCCTCTCTCTCTCTCTCTCTCTCTCCCTCTCTCTCTCTCTCTCTCTCTCTCTCTCTCTCTCTCTCTCTGTCTCTCTCTCTCTCTCCCCCCACAAAACCTGGATCTCAACAATTGACAAAATGACTTAACACAAAGCTCCCAGGATCCTCTCTCTGGTCACTACCTCTCCAGTACCTGGATTATAGCTAGATACCACCACTCTCAGTTTTCTATGTGGCTTCAGAGATTCAGTAAGTACTTTACACACTGAGCCCACATTGGCCCGGAACTCTTGGTCTTCAGATACATCCCTAGCCTCCATGTGCTGGGATTCAGTGGGACTTAGTTAACTCCCCAGAGAAACAGCGACAATGAAACCCATGCTTAGAAACACACTCATTTAACAGGAAAACTTTCAAATGCTTTTGAATTTCGTCCTGAATGTTGTAGGTATGTTGCCATGATTTTGAGTTGGTGACGTTACAGCTAAAAATACCAGATAAAGTGGAATTTGTAAGTCTTGTCAGTATTAGATTTTTTTCAAAATATGATTTTCAATCTTTATGAGTTTAGGGAGTCCCACCAAGCATAACCTGGTCTAGTGCCTGTGCATTTATTCACCCACTTATAGAGGCTTTTGTAAGACCATGTCTGCACACAGAACAGCATGTAGCCTTATGTTAGCCCTGCTCTCAGACTTCCCAACAAGCTGATTGCCTCCATTACCTTAACTAGTTCAAACACTTAGTAGCTCAAATTCATAACCCGTCTTTCTTCAAGCAAATTGGCATTGTGAGAGTCCAGTGACAGTGTCTTCAGGAAGCTCTGTTGTGAAGCTGAATTTGGGGTAATTGACACCAATAACATAACAGCATTAAATCACTCATCTTTTATAGTGGATAAATGAGTCTGCTTATAAATATGCTCAAGGATAGCTTGTAGGTGGCAGAAGAATTATGCCATAACTTTAACAGCTAATAAATCTCTATTTAAGCAGGGGACCTCTAAAATTTAATTAGGCATATGAAAGCAGAGATACATTTTGAGAGGAAAAATATGCCAGTTCTCAGAAGAAAAGGCATGTGCTTTGTGGAATATTTCAGGTTAAAATTTACTGTTCTATACTTTGCCTAATGAAAGGCTTGGTGGTAGAGGGCAAATAGCTAACTTTAGAAACTATAACAGAGGGTTTCCTGACATACCCTAGAAGTGGGGATAAGAGGTCTGTTTTTCAAACTTTGTGTCTGTTGTTTAGCTGAATCCATCACTGCTTCCTTTTTGTTTCAGGTTTTCTTCTTTCCTGACTCAAGGAGGATCAACCCAGGCACTCCCACTCTGCAAACCTCTCCCTGGTGTGTGTCTCCATGTTGGTAATGGCCACTCCTTCCACTGTTTATAGTTTACATATCTAAATTATTATTGCCCTTAAGTTCTGAAACCATACCATAAAAGGCAGATGCCTACAACTGTATAAACAAACTAAAATACATAGTTGTGGGAAGGACAATGAGTGGTTAAGAGTGGTTATAGAGGATTTGCTGCTCTTGCAGAGGACCTGGGTTTAGTTCCCTGTGCATACACAATAGCTGAGAACCACCTATAATTTTCTGACAGGAATATGGTATCAGGCAAGCTAAACAGACATGTAGTCCAACTTCCTCCTAAGCATTGTTTATGTGGTGTTCATGTAGATCACCTTGTTTGTGTATTGTTTATGTGGATAGCATTGTTTATGTGTTGATATGTGTATAACATTGTATGTTGTTTGGGTGTATAACATTGTTTATGTGGATAGCATTATTTATGTGGATCACATTGCTTATGTGCTGCTTACGTGGATAGAATTTTTCCCATTTTTATTTAAATTAGAAACAATCTTATTTTATATATAAATCCTAGTTCCCTCTCCCTCCCATTCTCCCATGCCCCCCATTGACCCCCATACCATCCCTCTTCTGTTCCACAGAAAGTGTGAGGTCTCCCCTGGGGGATCATAAAAGTCTGCCACATCATTTGGGGCAGGGCCTAGGCCCTCCTCTGTGTGTCTAGGCTAAGAGGGTATCCCTCTATGGGGAATGGGCTCCCAATGTCCATTAATACACTAGGTATAAATGTGGTTCCATTACCAGGAGCCCCATAGACTGCTCAAGTCTCCTAACTGACACCCACATGTAGGGGACCTGGTTCTGTCCTATGCTGGTTTCCCAGATATTAGTCTGGGATCCATGAGCTCCACCTTATTCAGGTCAGCTGTTTCTGTGGGTTTCCACAACATGGTCTTGACCCCTTTGCTCATCAATCCTTCCTCTCTACAACTGGATTCCCAGAATTCAGCTCAGTGCTTAGTTGTGCTTCTGTTTCTGTCAGCTACTGGATGAAGATTCTAGGATGCCACATAAGGTAGCTATCAATCTCATTATAGGGGAAAGGCATTTAAGATAGCCTCTCCCCTATTGCTTAGAATCTTAGTTGGGGTCATCCTAGTATATCTATGGACATTTCCCTAGTGCATGATTTCTCTTTAAAACTATAATTGCACCCTCTATTAAGGTATCTCTTTTCTTGCTCTCCTCTGTTCTTCCCCTGACTCAATCTTCCTGCTCCTTCATGTCTTCCTCCCTGCTCCTCTTCTTCCCTTCTCTTTCTCCTGACTCCCTTTCCCCTCCCCCCTGTGCTCCCAATTTGCTCAGGACATCTTGTCCCTTTCCCCTTCTCCGGGGAAACATGTATGTCTTTCTTAGGGTCATCTCTGTTTCTTAGCTTCTCTGGAGGTGTGGATTGTAGGCTGTAAATCCTTTGCTCTATGTCTAATGTGTTGTTTATGTGTATAACATTGTTTATGTGTTGTTTACATGTATAACATTTTCTATGTGGATAGCTTTGTTCATGTGTTGTTTATATGGATCCACATTGTTTATGTGGATCATATTGTTCATGTGTTGTTTATGTGGATCACATTGTTTATGTGCTGTTTATGTGGATAGCATTGTTTAAATGAATAACATTTTTATGTGTTGTTTATGTGGATATCATTGTTATGTGGATCACATTGCTTATGTGTTACTTACGTGGATAGCATTTTTTTATGTGTTGTTTATGTGGATAACATTGTTTATGTGTTTTTTATGCAGATCACTGCTGCCTTCACCTGAGTCAGATGATGATGATTGGTGTGGAGTGTCACAATTGGTTAGAGCTAAGAGAAACTGAAAATTAAGTGCTCAGAACTAAGCAGGCCATCCTTATCATCCCCCCAAGTTCCAAAGAATATTATGAAAGAGGGGGCAGAAAGAGTGTAAGAGGCAGAAGATAAAGAAGATCACCATTGAATGCTGACTTCTGGACAAGGCTATCTGAATCATGAACATATAGCAACTGTGGCTATCTGCACATGACCTCCATGTGCGCTCTCTCTCTCTCTCTCTCTCTCTCTCTCTCTCTCTCTCTCTCTCTCTCTCAATGGATGGGAAGAAGACAGCTAATAAGTGAAGGTGTGGGAAGGCTAAGAGAGGGCAACGGTGAATATTATCTCAGTACATGCAACACATGTATGTAATTATCAAAAATAAATAATTTCTTGAAATGTAGCAATTACTCAAGATGCTCTGAATTTTGTGTCTTTCCTTGATTTCTTTCTTGAGAAAAGGGTGTTGGAAAAATATAAAATTATTCCTGAGAAAGACAGCAACATTATTATTTTACCCAATTCTCTTATATAAAGACAGGATTTGGTAGGCACTGCAGAACAGCTATTTAAGGTCTAACCTCTACCCTCATGGAACCTGATGCATTTGAGAAGATGAGGCACACATGCTTGCAGCATATAGTAGCAGTTCAGTTGTGTTAGATGTAACCCAAGATGAGATATACAGTGAAACAAAGCACAAGGACTTTGGCTACAGGCTTTTGGAGGCCAGGGAGTGGAATGTGGTGTTCAAAAGAAAATGTTTCCCAAACAGAATGTCACAATTAGAAGGTGTGGCTTTGTTGTGTAAAGTATGTTACTGTGGGGGCAGGCTTTGAAGACTCTTTTGCTCAAGCTTCCCTCAGTGTGACTCTTAGTCAACTTCCTGTTGCCTGTAAGCTAAGATGTAGCCAGCACCATAACTGCCTGCACTCTGACATGCTCCCCATCATGCCATGACCCCTGCCATAATGATAATGGACTGAACCTCTGAAACTATACGTGAGCCACCCCAATTAAATGCTTTCTTTATAAGAGTTGTCATGGTCATGGTGTCTCTTCACAGCAATAAAAACCCTAATACAAAAGGCACACCCAAAATGACACACCTCATTGTGAGCAATGAAAGACTAAAAGGACCTAGAGATAAGTTGTGTTTTTCACAGGCGTACTCAGAGTGACCCATCTCCTCTAAGTAGGCTTTGTCTATTAAGTTTCCATAAGCTTCCCGAAATGTTACCATGACTTCACAGTTACTGTGCACTCAGGGTAAGTGTACTGATCTCCAATGGATAGTTCCACCTCTACCTCGTCTCTTTCCACCTGTCACCAGGGGCCATGGTTAGACTCATGAGATCACAAAGTAAAACAAAAAGATATGTGTTCCAGAAAGGGATTTGTGGGGAGCAAGGTGTTTGACAGCAGTAAGAGGAAAGTGAGAGAGGCTAGGATAATTACAGTGTAAAGCTATTTCTTTTAGTTCTAACTCTGTCATATATTTTTGTTTTGTTTTTGGTAGTAATAAGTTTATAAAACTATTTGATATTTAAAGTGGTACATTTATGAACATGAAGCAGCGGTCTCTAGTCTGATACATATTCTAAGTTCATTAAGTTTCAGACTTCAGATCTGGTTAATTTAGGTGCGTTGTTTTTACTTATCTACTAGTTTATAAAACTTAAAAAATGTGTTGTCTACACATACAAAATTGTCAAAGAACATATTTAATTTAAAAAGTATAAATGAAATTCTTACTCTATTTACCCCATTGATAACATCAGAGCCTCCATGGTCCAATAAGTTTCCCAAAATTTCATCATCTGGCAACTAAGTCTCCGTCATAAGAGCCCATGGAGACATTTTATATCCAAATCACAGCAGGATTCAGGTGCTAAAGTTGGCCAGATCTAAAACAACTGGAAATTATTTCTGTCATATTATATTGTCCAAAACATGTCATTATACCAGAGTAGATCAAGAAGTGGGGCAAGAGACTTCACTTCTCTGGGAGGAACAGAGAAGTTATTGGTTATTGATGAAGACCCAGAGAAGCATAGTTTATTTGGAGCCATTTTAAAGTGCCATTCACATCTCAAATAAAGTTGGCATGCACTGGCATTTGGTGAATGAGTAACTTCATCCCTATTGCAGCTCTGTCCAGCTGGCCCTGCTCGCTCCAAGGCAGCACATATTGATTCTGTGAGTTAAGGAAAATGAAAGACATATCATATTGCCCAAGATCACATTAGTGTTTTGTAAAAACTTGATTGGGATTTGAGCCAAGGTTTCTGCCTCCAGATTCTGTTCTTCCTACCAAAGCTTATTGATGTACACTGGGAGGGAAATGAACTGCAGAAAGTGATCAGTGAATGACACAGGTGTGGAGCCTCATGTGGCCGTGGCATCTTAGAAAATTGACTTTCTTTGTTTGAGACAACTGTTAGTTACACTCATTGAAGAGAAGTATTTCCTTGACTCTTTCTCATACACTTTCCCAAAATTTAATTATGCCTGAGTAATTTCACAACTGAGCTCTGGACTTACATTTATTAGTGCATGATTTCCCAGGAATATAGCTAGACATCATAGTTTCAGCTTCCTGAGAAAACTGTCTGAAGAGACTTGGTAAAGACATCAGAGTGGAGAGAGCATGACCTGAAATCCATGTGGCCACAGTCTTGGAACTCAGTCTCTGCCTTGTTTTCCTTCTTCAAATTTTATGAGAAAACAATGACTCCACTCAGCAAGAATGCATAAGAACAGCAAAAACTATCAATAATGTTAAAAGTGTAGACAACTCATTATCATGCCATTATAGCACATTCATACAGTGATTCACACCATTGTATCAAACATTTTGTATGAAAAGAATCACAGGAAAAAGGTATATTTTCATATTGTAGCTGTTATTATTGCATTACTTGGTCGAGTCCCTCACTGAACTCTGAATTCTATTTGAACCTGAAATGACAGTCAAAACTGTGGGCTATTTGATAATCCCCATGAAGATGACAAACATTTTCATGAAAGCCCCACAGACTGAACCCATTTAATTTAGAATAGTTCTCATACCAGTAGAAAGAAGCAGATGTTCCCAGGCAAAGGCACTTGCTTTAGTATAATTTACATTGGATTTAATAGACAGATGTTTTGACTATGACATGGCAAGACAAGGATTTGAAATGGTGGATTGGAAAGGTTTTGTCCACAAAAGTAATTGTTCTTGCATTACAAAGTACAGGATTTACATGTGGAAAATGTAAGCTTATTGCAGCATCTCATGATGGATCATGTTACCACTAGCCATGGAGTTCACTGGGCATAGAAGTAAGTGACTCCAGAGGGGCCCTTTTAATAAGCATTACATGGAGAATGGCAGGGAATGATATTCTCAAATCTAGAATCATTCTGGTTATGTAGTTAATCCTTGGTTATATACATTTGGAATTATGTGTGACCTTTTCCCCCATAAGAATATGACTTCTTTGTTATTCCATGGGCTAAAAGCAATGTCTATGTGTTAACCACTATACAGAAAGATTTATAAATAAATACTCTATTTTGTCCCCATAGAAATATCTACGAACAGGTCAGGAAAGAGATGCAGAGAAAAGTCACCGTGCTAATAACTAGCAAAGTTAGGAAATCTATGCTATCTGTTATACTCTTCTTTTCATCTTCCAAGTAGAGGGAGGGATTCAAAGACTTACTGCAAGGAGGAAAGTGCCTGGTTTGTACAGTGTACTCTCAAACAAATGATTGTTAAAGAAAAAGTGGCACTCTATTCCAATGTCAAAGATAAATTGCATTTGGATTACACACATGATAATTGATATAGAAATGGAAGTAATTGTCTGGAGAGTCCTCCATATTTATACTTCATTTTTCATTTTTTGAAATACCTAACTTCGTGTTTCATCCACTTTGAAGAACATAGCTAAACAAAGGCACAATCCTGGGTAGAAACATGGAATTTATTTATTTATTTATTTATTTATTTATTTATTTATTTATTTTTGGATAAAATCCAGTTGTGTTGATCATCTGTCTTTCTTGTGGAGATCCACAGAGGGACCAAATAGTTTGGGAACATCTTTGTGGTGATTGGATTATATGGCAAACTTGGATCCCTGTAGTAAGTAGAAAAGAGAGTGTATCTTTCTCAGTGTGTATGCTCAAGAAATGACCGACAACAGATTAAGCCAGCCATAGGTTCCTCCAAGCACCAACTTAGGCTTTACATAATGAATGCCAATGTAATACTTCACTCTTCTTTTTTTCTTGTTCAAAGGAGTCTGGGGCCTGGAAAGATAGCTCAGCAGTTAAGCTTCCTTACTGACCTTGCAGAGGATCTGGCTCTAGTTCCCAGCGTCCTCATGGTCGTTCACATCTACATCTCCAAGAGATCCAGTTCCTCTACTTACCTCCATGGGCTCCTGTACAAGCATGGTACATACATATATACTTAGACATACACATAAAATTGAATAAATACTTTTCAATTAAAAATTAACATAGATGGGTAGAAGAAACAGGGTCTAGATGGGGTTCGTGTATTAAAATGACCTGGGAAACTTTTAAAAATAAAAACACATGTGTGCTCCTCCAACCTAACTTTAGGATCTTTCAAAGGGTATTTTCTAAAACTAAGACAGTATCAAGACTCATCTATCCCTGGGGGATGAAGAAGAATTAGTCACTATTAGTGCACATAGTGTTTTATGCCTTTTTTTTTTGCATATGCACTAATGTTAACTTTCCTATGAATAGGCAATGACATTAGTGTAGGGAATAACCTGTCTTCCTAACTGTTGGCAACTATTGGACTCCCTTGCTGCCCTGGCTATCTTGAGCCAAAGGACTATTGGTCCAACAGCCAGTCCTCCTACTCTTAGCTAGTGCCAGCTGTCTTAAAACTCCACAGAAGCCCTGAGGAAACCATACAGTGACCATAGCTGATTGCTCCAGCTCCTCAAGGCACAGCCTCATCTCAGGCAGTTTCTACCAGTTTGCACCACACTTTTTGATATCACCAACCTGGTTGAACTCTAGGTAACTTGAGGCTGTCTCCAGAGGGAGACCACGTGCCATGGTACTCTAGCAGAGGAACTGCTGCACTGGTGCTAAATAATCAAGGCTTTGATTGGGGTAAATGCAAGCCTCCATTTGTACCTCAAGTGTTTTGTGATTCCTCTGATCATCCCTTCTCTGGTTTCTTAAGCAGGGTACTCAGGCACTTACTGAGTCAGCCAGGGACACTTTTGTTTCTTCTCTTGGTGTTGCAATGTATGCCCTATGGAAGATGTTTCCCAAGTGGCCCTTTCTTGCTACTTTAAATATGGACTCAACCTGGTAACTCAAAGGAAAACATCAGCCACAGCAGCAGTGCCAATGGCACAGGTGTCTCAACAGGTAAAGATAGCCCAGCTGTGAAAATGGAAGGTTAGCAGGCTAACTGATAGTGGAGAAAAAGCTGTGGGGAGCAACTATGGCAGCAAGAGGAAGGGTGCTGGAAGCAGGGCCCAGTCAGAGAGCTAAGACCAAAGGAGAATAGAAGGCTATCAGGAGACAAAGAAGAGGAATCACAGGCCTTGGTTACTAGAAGAGTTCCAGAAAATTGTTACAACTCTAGGGCCAAGAGCTGTAACACTGACTGCTGTTAAAAGCTTAAATCTAGACTGATTCCATTTTCCTGATGAATCGGAAGAGAGCAGAAAGTTTGTGTAGGGGGAAGAATAGAGGAGAGCAAAATAAGAGATATCATCAAGAGAGGGAGCCAGTATAGGTTTAAAGAGAAATCAGGCACTAGGGAAATGTCCAGAGATCAACAAGGATGACACTAACTAACCATCTAAGCGACAATGGAGATGCTACCTTAAATACCCTTCCCTGATGATGAAATTGATGACTAACTTATATGCCATCCTAGAGCCTTCATCCAGCAGCTGATGCAAGTAGAAGCAGACAGCCACAGCTAAAGAGTGGTCTGAACTGGAATCCAGTTGCAAAGGAGGCGTGATGAGCAAAGGGGTCAAGACCAGGCTGGTGAAACCCACAGAAACAGCTGACCTGAACAAGGGGGAGCTCTTGTCCCCCAGAATGATCACTAGGAAACCAGCATGGAACTGATCCAGACCCCATGAATGTGGGTGTCAGTGTGGAGGACTCAGAAATTTATGGGGCCTCCTGTATTAGATAGGAACTTATCCTTAGCATAGGAATGGACTTTGAGAGCCCATTTCACATAGAGGAATACTCCCTCAGCCTTGGCACATGGGGAGTGCCTAGCCCCTAACCCAAATGATATGACAGACTCTGCAGACCCCCTATGGAAGGCCTCACCCTCCATGAGGAGCAGAAACAGTATGGGATAGGTAGGGTGTTAGTGGGGGGCAGGGGAGGAGGGGAGGAAGAGGGAACTGGGTTGACATGTAAAACAATCCCATTTCTAATTTAAATAAAAATGGAGAAACACACACACACACACACACACTCACACACACACACACACACACACACACACACACACACACACACACTCACACACACACACAAAGGTTAAATCTATTCATACCTGACTTTCTAGGCTGACACAAGAGTTAAGTGCTGATGTCCAACATTTACATGAGGACAGAAAAGCTAGACCTAGCCATGTGCTGTTGCTCCTGCCTGCTGCTGCCACAGCTACCTACTGTCAAAGGCCATGGGAACAAGAGCTGCCCAAGACCCTACCTGAAGATCTTTTGTATGATTTATATTTGAGCACAGGGACCCTACTCAGCTTTTTAGAATTTCTAGAAGATTCTGGTACATAATCTTGTTCATCTTCTTATATTAACAAGGCTTTCTTGTTCATAAGATTTGCTGGTTTAGTGCAGGAATTGCACTGTATATTTGATCTCACTTGACTGAGCACTGTTCCCTTGATGCAGTGTTGATGTCCTTGTCTTCCCCCTTTTGGAGTATGGTATAATCTTTACATAAGACTCACTGCATTCACTTATATCATTAACTTTGTTCTATCTTTTAAAAACCTTTCTACAGAGCTGGACAAGAAAGGAGTGTTACAGTGGGCTACGTCCTTGTCCACATCTAGCCATGCTTCTTCTCTCCACAGTGTGACAGAGTTTTTGGAGAGGAGAGTCCACCTGTCAAGGAACCACTGTCCCTTCTAGTTTAGGGATATCCAAACCTCAATGTGTTTATGACTATCTGGAGGTGTTTATGCTACGGAGGTGAAGATTCTACTTCATGTGTCTAAACATCTACATGGTAAAGTGGACTGCACTTTGGGTATCATGGAGTCACATCATGTACCAAGTACTCAGACTCCTGGATGTAATGGAGCAAGTGATGTATGACCTCTTCCCTGGATCTCTAAAGAAGCCACACTGTGAGGCTTCCCTATCCTGGCGTGGGGAACCAATGGAATGCTTAAAGCATGGAAATAGCCCAGATGGGTGAAGCCCTTGATTAACAAGAAACCCAAGCACACAGAGTTACAGATCAGAAGAGAAAGGAGAATCAGGGATTTGGATGTGAGTTCGAATCAGAGGCTATAATTTAGTTTTTTTTCACATGACCTTACCTTAACACAGCATCCCAAGTGGTCCATAGGTCCTAAACTCAAGTTCCCTTTCAGATTGGTAATGAGTCTGGGAGAGAGAATGCATTTTACTTTATCTGTTTGTTAGCTTGATTATTAATATATTTGAATATAATGACATATAATGTATAGACCTCGTTTCTTATGATAATTAAATGCATATGTAAATACATATATAATTACTATAATTAACACCAAAGTTGTTATAAAGGTCTCTTGTTGGAGGGTACCTGCTGGAGTAACTAACTGCCTTCCTCCTTCATCTAGAGCTAGAGCCTAAATTATTCTGAATGCAAGCTTTGTATAATTACTACAGTTCTTTTGTTGTTCTCTGTGCCCCCTTCCAATGTTGTTTGAATTCACTGCCTTTCACAGACCTCTGTTATGGCTTAAAGCTGTGTTGTATAACTATTTCCTTTGGATTATAACATTCTGTTGTGGAAGGAGAGAAAGGTTCACCAAGCTTATGAAACTCATAAGAAACAATATTCTTGGGCTCCTCTCTGAATTGGTATAAGTGAAAAGGAATTCCTTGGGGTGGAAGATATGCTTCAGTACTCTAGCTACTTGTAATTTATAAATAAGACTCCAAGATGCAGCTTTTCATATGTCATTACCCATTGTGGAGTGGGAATTCTTGGTGACACAGCTGCTGGAGTCATTCATGCTCCTATAAGTAACCCAAAAAACCTCATTGTTCCACCAAGAGCTACTTGGACAAATCATTTCTTGGGTTTGTCATTGTCTTCTCTGCCTGAAATGAATAGCAATATCCTCCCTCAGGAAAATGAAAAAACCAAAATGTTACAAAGGGATGCAGTCTCTTGACTGCCCTTCAGCTTTTGTGCTTTCCAGCTGGTGGGCTAGAATGTGAAACTGTAGAACCCTTAGGTGGCAGGATCTACCCAGTCAAAGTGGGTCTCCAGAGGAGGGTCTTGAAGGCTATACCAGATCTCCCACCATCCATCATATATCTCACTGCTATTAAAGGGAGATGCTTTTCCATGCCTCCCAACCATGATGGACTGTATCCTTCTAGAACTATGAGCCAAAAGGAATGTTTCTCTTTCATAAATTGTTCCTGTAGGTATTATGCCAAGCAAAAACAAAAACAGAACACTAACTTATATACCCTTTCATGTACATGTCAGGATGATTGGTCTGTTTAGACTCTGCAATACTGAACTCTGGGATGTGAAATGAACATGCTCTCATCTGAACAGAAAAAAGAAAGCATAGCTCATAGGTTAAGGAGATTAAAAGATATCACTCATATAAAAGTATTTAGAATAGCATCTGATGCAGATCAGCCAAACCATGGTTTCCATTATTAGTTCATTCAAAATGTGTCTCCTTGTCACCATTGTTTGAATGATCTCTTATCCCTTCCTCTCCTTGAAGTTAATCATCTTTGATCATCATTATTTTATTGCTTAAACTTTCTTTATATTCTGTTGTTTACTATTAGTTTCAGGTGGTTTTAGGGTGAGGTCTTATTTTATATTTTCCGTAGCTCAGAGAAAATTGCAACACTAGCAAAAATCCCATATCTCATGGGTGATGAATTTACTGTAAGAAATTCTTCAGAACAAAAAGAGAGTGATGAGTGTTCAAGAAAAATGGAAAGATGAAAGAACTCAAAGAAGAAAGGACTTGGTGTCAACAAATTGCAAGAGCTGAGGAAAGGAGACACTCAATTTGCTGAGGAGAACTGAGATTAAAGCACTGATTTTCATCTGGCAGAATCTAGTAGAAAGGCTGACTTAACTTTTCCAAATGGGTGGCCGGGGCTGGGGTATTTAAGCTCTGGTTCAGTAAACTTTCCCTATAGCAGGGACAGACTCTTGTCTTTGTTTGCACCCACCCCTGTTCATGGCCAACTGTCTAATCGTGAGCAACAACACAGGGTCACAAAACAATCATGGGATTATGAAAAGGTGTGAATCGGATATGGAATACTTGAGATCTGACTCCTCTCCTAACGGCATAAAACCTTGTTAGTCCCTTCCTTCACTGGCTGATCTCTCTGCTTTCGTTAGCCAAAAGCATCAACAGAAGCCAACTTCCTTCAGAAATCATGTCAACCTTATTTTGAGCTGCAACACAGGACCAAGTCAGCTGGGAATTTAACAAGATCTTCATTTTTCTATTCCCTGCCAACAGACAGAAGTACTGATGTTTACCTGTGAGGTTGCCTATAGTGCAGAGTTCAAGTGTTCTGACACTTCCACATTCACACAAAACTAGAAGCCTCCTCTTCTTTTATTGGTTTGTTAGTATATGGATTTGGGTTCTAACATCACAGGAATAAGTAAGTACAAGAGAGAAACCGTGCCTTTAGACACTGTGTCTTTGCTCTTGCGCTGCATGTAAACAGAAGCTGTCTATTAGTCTGGCATGGCATGGGAGACTCCTTACTTACACTGAGTGTCTGCTTCCCTTCTGCTTGGTCTGCAAAACAAGTGAAATAAAAAAAATGCAAGTCAGAATCAGAATGGTGGGATCTGAAAAGACATTTGGCCTACAGAGTCAATAAAAGCACCGTCTGTGTCCATGTTTCTGCCTGTCACTGCAGCTGTGTCATCTAATCTCCTTTTATTTGTATTTTACTTATTTTGTATTAAAAGCACTTTTAAGCTATGTCTTCCAAATGTGTCTGAGGTTTCCTAACTGTCTTAACAATGCATATGCATTATAGTTACAGCAGCCAATTTCCTTCAATCTGGGTTTTGTTAAGAGTGACTTTTAAAATGGTTTGAAAGAAAATTAAAATGCATTAATCTGTATTTGAAAACTTGATCTGATGAAAAATTGGTTTTTCCATTCACTTAGATTTGCCAAAGTCTGCTGCAGTGCATAGCTGTTTGTTTGTCTAATTTTGTTTTGTTCGAATGGTTGAAAGAGGGTTTGAGAAGGCTCAGATCAGGCTGCCTTCCAAGCCTCTCAGCTTGATGTCTTCATAACACAACCTGCATTCTCCCAAGATGAAGCTATTCACTCATTGAAGGCTTGGAAATGGGGTTTGAGCAAGCACACTTTTCATGCTAAACAAAGCATAACGTCATTTTTAATACACAAGTTATGGGTGTGCTTTGAATAAACTCACCTTCACACACATCAAAGAATAAACAGACTTGTTCTGCTTACACTGGCATATGAAGGGCTTGGAAGGAAGAAAAAAAAATCTTTAACACCTTTTATGCACTGGAAGGTGACTTCACACTCTAGCTTCCTCGTGTCAAGAATGTGTGATCACGACTTGACAGGAAGTAAGTGGATTCTGTCCCAGGCCTTGTAAGGAGATGACCCTGGAGTGTAATGGTGTGATCTGCAGGTCCTTAGCTTCCTGCCCAGCAGGGGGTAGCCAAGTGCTGGTAACTGGGAAGTAATTCAGTCCTGCAGGAAACAGCCCACAAGACAGAAATGAAGCCTTCTGACTGTAGAAGCTGGCTTTTGTCATCAATGCCAGTACATAGATCACTTGTTCCAAAATGAGCCATTCACCTGAGACCTCCTGGGACCTGCAGCCTAGGTGCCTGTGTGTCCTTTGGAAAGAGATAAAAAAGGGGTGGTGGTGGTGAAAAGTTATTTACTTGCCCAAGACTTGAACCGAATATTGGTGGGCTGGAAAGGCAGGAGGATTTCATTTCCCGAGTCTTCTTTGTCTTCCCCAGAGGGCAGAGGCTGTGCGTTTCCACAGAAGTGATGGGACACAGGTCTGGTGCACTGGCCTGCTTCTCTGAGCACAGGGCTGCTGCTGCCAGAGCTTAGAGACTGTCACACACCAGCTAGCCTCTCCTCAGAGAACCTGGGAGCCAGAAGGTGAATGGGCTGAGGAGACAAAGTGGTGACTGGTAGGTGAGAAGGCAAGGGGAGGAATTCTGCAGTAGGAAGAAGCAGGGCGTGTGTGTGTGTGTGTGTGTGTGTGTGTGTGTGTGTGTGTGTGTGTGTGTGTGTGTTGAGAGGTGGCTGTAGAAGGGAGCCCCCTCTCCTAGTGCCTGTGTGTGTGTGTGTGTGTGTGTGTGTGTGTGTGTGTGTGTGTGTGTGTGTGTGTGTGTGTGTGTGTGTGTGTTGAGAGGTGGCTGTAGAAGGGAGCCCCTCTCCTAGTGCCTGCTGTACCTGCAGCTCCAACCACTGGCTGACTGTCATGTCCACCCAGAATCTATGCTCCAGGCCTCCCCACACTCACTCCTTGCTTCCTGCTCAGGCCATTTGCCGTTCATGCTGCTTTTCTTTGTTGTTTTTATTCCAGCGCAATGAACCCTCACATTATGGGTTTCTGTTGTCATTCTAACGTCTAATCCACAACCATTACGTCTTATCTCGTCTTCTAAATTACTCCAAAATCCAATTACCAAGCCCTCTCTCCTTCAAGAGCACACAACTCTCCACATTACTGAAACACTGGGCCTCGCTTTGTTTTTCTAAATTAATAATAACTACCATTTTCCGTCTGTTCTTTCCGTGGGATTCAGTTATATCACCACACAGATTTCCAAAATGCAGATTATGATTCTTTTTGCATTTTTGCTGGGCTACAAAAAGCTAATTTTCCATATATTCATAAAAGGTCTGTCAGTTTTCAGTATCAAATGTTTGAAACTCAACAACCTCTAAAGAAGACAGCATTTGAAAATCAGTTAGAATTTAAATTAAATCGGCCAGAATTTCACCCTTGCTTTACATTGTAGATTCAATTCTCTTTCAAAGTTTTCAGATATTTGAATAGGTCTATTTATTGTCACAATAGTTTTAATGACACAAGTGAATATTTAATCAAATCAATGTAATTGTAATTTTCTGGAATCTAAGGGAAGTTGCTGTCCTAAAGACAAATTTAACTTTTATAAATTATAAGGTATTTGGTAAAAGGGAACATACCAAGAACATTTTAGAAAAAACTTTAACACTATTGAGAATATGCAAATTTTTGTCTGACAGAGGAAAGTAATAATTATGGCTCACTATTGGAAATTGCTTTTAGAAAATGCTGGTTAATTCAAATATAAAATCAGAAATCTTACTTGTTTAAATGTTCTATAATAACAGACACAAAACAGTATCTGCTTTATTCATTTTTTTTTTTTGAGATAGAGCCTCACTATGTAGCTCTGGTTGTCCTAGAACTCAGTAAGTACACCAGGTTGGCCTTGAACTCACAGTGATCTGCCTGCCTCAGCCTCCACTCTCCCTCCCAAGTACAGAGACTAAATGTATGCTGCTATCTATGTTCTTGCCTTACTTATGAACACTAAGTTCATAACCTAAAGTACCCAGTTACCAAATATGCTAGAATAGTAATATAGTATAGTAATAAAATAGAGATAGAACTGATGAAATGCTTCATTTCAAACTTCCCAGTGATCTGAACTTATAAATTCCTTCTCAGATTGAAGCTTTGACTCACCGTGTTGAGTGCATTATAAAATACCAAGAAGGTAGAACACTATGTGTGTCACTGTTAACCAGGCATCAACACAGTAACATCTCTTGTTATTGTACTTATTTTGTATATTTGTTGTGCTCTAGCATGAAATATTTACTTCCATAAATAATAAAACATGAATATATATATATGCATATATACATATATATGTATTAGCACTCTGATATGCTTATAGTCTCAGCACTCAGGAGGCAGAGGCTGGCAGATCTCTATGAGTTAGAGGTGGCCTGGTATACAGAGAGAGTTCCAGGACAGCCATCGATACACAGAGAAAACCTGCCTATAAAAACCAAATCAAACAAAACAAAATACCCAAAAACCAAAACAAACAAAACCAACAGATTTTTCAGAGGCCGAAATGAAGATGAAGGGAGAAGACAGACACTAAGCCCTTGGACTGCATAGGCTGAGTGAAGAGAGGCAGAAAGAAGTAAACACCGAATAGCATAGGTACTCACCATGTATAGGTGCAGCCTGAATGATTAATGCAATGAGAAACTGCTCTGCCTAGTAGAGATTCTGGAAGAGACAGGCAAAAGCACAAACCCAATTTGTGATTTTTTTTCTATTTTGTTTTTATAGAAATTGTAGATTACAAATATAGACATAATAAATGTATATGCAAACATAGACTATGTATTTCATGTTTTTAGTTGTATTAGCATGCTTTATAACCTTAATTTAATAGAACAATACTTCATTGATAGTAACTACAACAAAAATTCTTCCCCCTTTTTCGTCTGTTTTCTATCCTCATTAGGAAATAAAAGTTTTTTTTTCAATGAAAATGGCAACTGAGCCAGAATCAATTTTTATTTGATTATCTAAAAGTTTGAATATTCTAGGTGGTGGTGGCACTTGCCTTTAATCTCTGTACTCAGGAGGCAGAGGCAGGCTGATCTCTGAATTTGAGGCCAGCCTGTTCTACATAGTAAGGTTAGGACTGTATCACAATCCTCAAAAAAGAAAAGAAAAGAAAAGAAAAAATATATTTTCAATGCTGCCTTTTCATTTAAGTGTAGGCTAAATGGCACTCTTAGTTTTCAAATATAGATTTTAGCATAGCTTGTACATTACTTTGACATTTAGATGTTTCAACAGTTGCCTTGACCTATTTTGTTTAGAAACATATACACTCAGGATTTCTACTAATATGCTCTTTCACAGTCTCTGAGTTTTTATTCCAAAATTTAAGATGCTTTCAACATAAATGAAATTGTTTTATCATTTTGTCAAAGTAGATTGAAATTCACACAAGTCAAATAGGATTGAGTTGTGTATTGGCCCAGAGTGCATTTTCTACCATGTGTGAGTACTGCAAGGCAGTTTCAAAAAGAATATTCAAGCTGATATCACATTCCTTTGTATAGTTTATGAGGCTTTATTTAAAAATAATACAGACTATGAGAGATTGCCAGCAGGTCACTATATAGGATATGTGAGCACTGGATTCTTTTAGTCTACTATTTAGGACACTAAACAAATGAAAAATAAGTCTAAGATACATGATATTTAAACAATGCTACATAGAGAATAAACTGCAGGTTTTAGTGAGAAGACAGCCAAGCATGTCCCTAGAACTTCATGTCAATTTGGAGCCACACTAGGCTTTGAGGAGCTCTTGCACATCCTCAGGGCCAGGGAAAGACCATGCAGCCTTCAGTAAAATGGACACTGTGGCACAGGAAGAAGATGGCCAACTCTGTTAGGACTTTAATGAATAAGATGGAAACAAACACACACACACACACACACACACACACACACACACACACACACACACACACACGGCTTCTCCCTGTTCTGTGCCACTCTTGCTTCCTGCAGGCTGAACACTGGTTCACTTACTGCAGCACAAAATCATTGTGATACAAAAGCCCATGACTTAAAGCCAACACCATCTTTAGAATTGGGAGTGAAATACAGTGTTATAAATTAGCACAAGGCATGCAGGTGGGGCAACTGTCTCCTCCAGTTAAGTTTCTCCTATACACAGGGGTAGTAATATCAAGTATATCTTCACACTGATTGGGTAGTTCTCCATTTCATCCTGAACAAATGCTCTGCTAGACTCACTCTTTTTAGTAACTACAAAAAAAAAAAAAAAAAAACCAGGCTGGTTCTAAATAAAATAAAATTAAAATATCCAGAAAAAGAATGGTTCAGCTTTCTAAGATAGCAAACATTTCTTAAAAAGCAGAATATTGGGCAGTTGGATGCAAGTGAACATATGCACTGTGCTCCCTCTAATCTGGTGAGAGCTTACCAAGACAAGAGTGCTTCACTTACGGTGAAAGGAATCCCATCGCCAGATATTTGGCTTTGCAAATAAAGAGGCCCAGGTTATCCACATAACCTGGATTTGAAAACTGAAATTTCCCTTCCCCTATCTTTAAAAATCGCATTCATATATTTATTCTGTATGACATTTCAAAGCTTTTCATGATCCTACTGATTTGAAAATGCAAGTTTTATAAACTTAACAATGGTGAAATAAAATGTTCTTTTAATTGACCAGGCACCATGTGAGAAAAACTATTTGGAAAATGACCCTACCCTCACCAGGAAGGAAATGCCATAGGTCTCTGAATTAGGAGGGAGAAAAAATCCATGCAACAGAGCCTACTGGAAATGACTAGGAAATAAATCTTTTTTTTTCTTAAAATAAAGTTCAAGGCAACATTTAAATGAATAATTATTTACCATTCTGTTAAATGCAAGCATGTGTGGCGGGCATCATCTATTAACACAGATGCTTTCTCTGCTCAGAACGCCTCATTAGTTTCTTTGTAGGTTGCACTGCTTTTAAGATTCAAATTCAGAATCTCCTCTGATTTTGCTGTTTCATTTCTGGCAGCCGGCCAGCAGCAGATATGCATAATATTTCACTGTTAGACCTTGCAAACATCATATCCTGCTGTGCTAAAGAAAACATTGTTCCTTACCACATGAAAATAATCCATCACTTTTCAATCAGCACACAAAAAAAGCTCTACCTGTTTTTTCCATCAGACTCAAGAAAAATTAATGGCCCCAGTGTGAAAGGTGGACCCTCCATACATGATCCATTAAAGTACAAACTAATCAAAATATATCTAGCATCTGATTTGCTAAGCAAGGGGAAACAAAAGGTGCGATGAAAAAAATTGGCCCTTCTAAGACCCACACAACCGTGTTCTATCAGTATTAACCTTATTTATTTGAAATGTGGAAGAACGCAAATAAAAGATCCTGAAATGAATTCATTGACTTCAATCAATTGAAGTAGACACTCTGTTCGTATCTGGAAAAGATGGCCAAAGATATCTACTGTGGATTGGAGGGAAATTTTTATAATAAAAAAATATCTTTATAAAGTAAAAAAAGACAGGTTATAAATTCTCCCAATGGGTCATTAGACAAAATAATACATGAAAGTAAACGTTTTCCTTGGGAATAAAAATACCAGTATTTTGTCAACTTGCATATGCTTTAACAAAAAATCATTTCACTCTTTTGGACTGGTGACATGGCTTTGTGGGTAAGAGTGTTTGCTGCTAATCCTTTGGACCCAAGATCTAGCCCCAGGATAGACAGTGAAAGGAGAAAACTTGACTCTTGAGAGTTACCCTCTGACCTCTTCCTATGCACCATAGCATGCATATGCATACACATAATAAATCCTAATAAATAAAAATGTAAAATAAAATCATTTAGCACCTTTGGCTATTACTGCTGATGTAATAACTAGTCTTGACTGAGGTGCTTATGTTTTAAGGCTGCAAAATTTTTGAAATAATAATTTAAATGGAAAGATATCAACCATCTCAGAGGAATGCCCATCAAACAACAACCCATTTTGTAACTCGTTTAGACTTACATTGAAATTGCTGAGATGTCTTTGCTTCTGCTCGGTGTGGGGTGGCTCCCCCTCCTACGCTACCCTACCACTACTCTTTTTGTATGATCTGCATCATATATCTTAATACATTTAATAACAGTAAATGAGTAAAAACAGACACACTGAAGTATGGCCCTTATATTGAGAAGGTATCTCTTCTGGTAACTGATTTTGCACTAAGGAATCCTGTAAATATTTTGATCATCTCTTATTATAATAATACTGTGTTTTTAGCCAAGGTTCCAATTCCTTCCTTCCTTCCTTCCTTCCTTCCTTCCTTCCTTCCTTTCTTCCTTCCTTCCTTTCATTTTGTTTTTTCTCATTTCCAATTCCTCTTGAAACCTTCCTTAGGCTGAACTCTCAAAAGCATAACAGATTATGAGACTGACATGCTGCCTACTGTGCTAAGAGTGTAGCCAGGTGTGGTGGTACACACCTTTTATCCCTGTACTAGTTAGGAAGAGGCAGGCAGATCTCTGTGAGTTCAAGTCCAGCCTGGTCTACCACGGAATTCTATGACACTGAAGGCTGTTACACAGAGAAACCCCATCTTGAAAAACCATACACACACAGAGACACAAACAAACAACACAGCATAACAGAATAACCATCTCCCTTCAACTGAGGTCTCCTGCAGGAAAGAATAGTGTTGGAGAGTTGTAAAGTCCAAAGACCACTATTTTGCACAAAGAAACCAAAGTATTCAGATTTTACATTATTACACAAGGTCAACCATGAAGGGGTCTCTCTGACCACGCCCCCTAGTTAAGTACCAATACACCCAGGTGGGGATGAAGGCTGGGATCTTCTGGAGACCCAGTTTAGTACATCATCATGAATCCCATGGTTCTTCTCTGGGTTTTGTTTTTCAAAATTTAACTGGCATGTACATGACATGGAGATCTCGTAAAACTGTACACACTGATTGCTTGGGCCTGGGTTTTACCAGGAAGTCTGCATTTCAAACAAAGTTGAGTTGTAGGGCATGCTGATTCTGGCTTAGGGAGAATATTTGAAGCAACAAAGAATAAAGAACTCTATCAGGCTGCTTCTCAGTAATCTTTGACATTTGACCCTGTCCCCACTGACCTGTGTGAACATCCCAATCTGGTTGACAGATGATCACTTGACTACCTTTTGAGTGCTCTGACCTCCATCAATTTACTTGTGAATTTCTTCTCCTGGTTCTTTAAAATCGGATGTGTGTTTTTTTCAGTCCCAAACTTTATTCTCAGATTCTTCAGGAAGACCTCCTTATGATCAAATGTAAAGTGAACTTTCCCTCCTCTTACCAGCTTAGTAAGCCAGTGACGACTTCTTCAAAGGCATAGCAAAACAAGCATACAAGTGAATAAAATGGTAACAGAGAATGAGGTCCATTAAGTTATAGGACAACATAAAGTGAACTCTGTAGAAGTACCACATTTTATACTAAGAATACTTTTGAACAAGTTGAAAAAAGGAATATAATATATTATGGATTGCCATAATTAAAGGTTTGTAAATTTTTTTACAAAGGATTAGTTAAGTATGCTAACCTTGCTGAGCCATGTGGTCTCTCTGACCAATACCCAACTCTGCCATTTTGGTGAGAAAGAAGCTGCTGGGAATATGTAATAAGTGGATACATAATTGTTTAATAATATTTTGTTTCCAAAAAGAGAGTTGATATCTAGATTCACTTTGTCTTCAGTGATCAGATCATAGGTAGTATTTCAAAGCCAATACACAGAGGATTCATTAAACCCTCAATTGTTTGTTGTAGCTTCATCAGTGTCACTGGAGTTGAGACCACATGGTGTAAAAATGCAGAAGTAGAGTTGTGGCTTCTCCAGAAAACAATTTCCCTGCAGGATCTTCTAAAATTGTAAAGAAACCCAGAAAGATAAACGGAGACCTGGACCCTTAACAACATTACTGGCCGTTTATTAAAACATTTCAAACAGTCAGTAATACTACAAGGCATATTCACAACTGCATTGTTATTGTCACTGTTGTGACAAGAACATCTTATTTTTATCCCTTTATATAAAATAACCTTTCATATATACATATACATGTATGGTCACTAGAGATGATCATGCTAAAATCAAACTATTTTAGAGTAAAATCCATTTCAACCAGCTCTTTTAGCACAGAAAAATCTGAAAAATATTCAAATAATTTATTTGTTCATTTGTTTTTTAAGTTCTTTAATGCATAATTGGTATACGGTGAAAAATATATTTAAAATAATTAGGTTAGTTTTGGTATATGTACATGCCTCGAAAACTCTCATCTCTATAAAGATAGTAAACATGTTGACATTCCAAAGTGTCCTCTTCAAAACTGAATCGGTCCCTGAAGACCCAGGGACCCTGATTCTGCTGAGATCACTGGGCTACTCCGCCCCCAGGCAGTGCAGAGTGCAGAATGCAGAGAGTGCAGAGGTGAGCTGCTTTGGCCGCTGACTGGGGCCCAACTTCTGCCTGCCCACTCTGGGAACTCCTGCCCAGAGGTCTGCAGGCAGGTCTACTAGGCCCCTGAGGACCATGCAACTCAGAGTCTGCTGACATCTCTGCACCAATCCTGCTTGCTCCCACCTGGTGAGCGAGTGCCTCAGACCTGCCTGCACCCAACTTGAGACCCATTAGAGTACTGGAGCCAATTGCACCCACCTGAAGAGAACCCCGGACCCATACACACCAGGAAAGGAAGTGACACCACCTGCACCCACTGGAAGAAGAGATGGGAAGACGACAATATAAGAACACATCCAACAACAGGAAAACCAATATGACATCACCAGATTCTAGGGACTCTATACCAGCAAGACATGAACATTCCAACACAGAAGAAGCAGAGGAGAGTAACCTTAAAAACAACTTCATGCAGATGATAGAGAACCTAAGAGAGGAAATCAGAAAGTCCTTCAGAGAAATGGAAGAAAAGACGAACCAAAAGATGCAAAAAATCAAAGGAAAGCCAAGAAAGCCAAGAAAATACAATTAAACAGCTGAAGGAAACAGTTCAGGATCTGAAAACTGAAATACAGACAATAAAGAAAACACAAACTGAGGGAATGCTGGAAGTGGAAAAGCTGAGTAAACAATCAGGAACCACAGATGCAAGCATAACCAACAGAATACAAGAGATGGAAGACAGAATCTCAGACGCTGAAGATAAACTAGGGGAAATAAATTCATCAAGCAATTAACTACACTCACAAAAACATAGGCAATAGATAATCCCACTTTACACAAACCCAAAAGAAAAAGCAGGGTAAATCCACATACAATACCACTACCAACAACAAATCAAAAACAAAAAGGAATAAACACTCAATGGAACTTAATTTCCCTCAATATTAATCATCTTAACTCACATATAAAAAGACACAGACTAACAGATTGGATATGAACACAGAATCCATCCTTCTGCTGCATACAAGAAACACACCTCGAATTCAAAGATAGACATTACCTCAGGGTAAAGGGTTGGGATAAGATATTCCAATCAAATGGACCCAAGAAACGAGCTGGGGTAGCTATCCTAGTATCTAACAAGTTAGACTTCAAACCAAAATCAATCAAAGAGATGAAGAAGGTCATTTCATATTCATCACAGGAAAAATCCATCAGGAAGAAGTCTCAATTCTAAACATCTATGCCCCAAATACAAAGGCACCAACATTTGTAAAAGAAACATTATTAAAAATCAAATCACAAATAAGACCTCACACAGTTATAATGGGAGACTTCATCACCCCACTCTCCCACTGGACAGGACCACCAGACAGAAACTTAACAAAGAGACAAAGGAACTAACAGAAGTTATGACCCAATTGGGATTAACAGACATCTACAGAACTTTCTATCCAAACACAAAAGAATATACCTTCTTTTCAGCATCACATGGAACCTTCTCAAAAAATAGACCACATACTTGGCAACTTAGCAAACCTCAAAAGGTACAAAAATTTGGAATAATCCCCTGTGTCTTATCAGACCACCATGCTTCAAAGTTAGAATTCAACAATAACACAAATTGCAGACAACCTACCAATCCATGGAAATTGAACAACAGGCAAATGCACCATTCCTGGATCAAGGAAGAAATAAAGAAACAAATTAAAGAATTCCTAAAATTCAATGAAAATGAAGACACAACATATCCAAACTTATGGGACACTTTGAAAACAGTACTAAGAGGAAATTTCTTAGTACTCTAAGTGCTCTAAGTGCTCACATTCAGAAACTAGAGAATAGTTACACCAGAGAGTTGACATCACAGCTGAAAGCTCTAGAACAAATGGAAGCAAATTCACCCTGGAGGAGTAGACACCAGGAAATAATCAAACTGAGGGCAGAAATCAGTAAAGTCAAAACAAAGAAAACAAAGAAACAATGTAACAAAGAGTTGGTTCTTCGAGAAAATCAACCAGATAAACAAACCTTTATCCAAACTAACCAAAAGGCAGACATGCAAATTAACAAAATCAGAAATGAAAAGGAGGACATAACAATGGACACTGAGGAAATCCAGAGAATCTTCAGGTCATACTTTGAAAACCTATACTACACAAAATTTGAAAATTTAAAGGAAATGGACAATTTTCTGGGTAGATATCACTTACCAAAATTGAATCAAGAACAGATAAGCATCTTAAACAGACCTATAACATCTAAGGAAATAGAAGCCGTCATCAAAAGTCTCCCAACTAAAAAAAGGGCCAGATGCCTTCAGTGCAGAATTCTACCAGAAATTCAAAGAAGATCTAATACCAATACTCCTCAAATTGTTCCACACAGAAGCAGAAGGTTCGTTGCCAAACTCTTTTTACGAGGCTATAATTACCTTGGTACCCAAACCATAAAAGACACAACTAAAAATGAGAACTACAGACCAATATCCCTCATGAATATAGATGCAAAGTTACTCAATAAAATACTGGCAAACCAAATCCAAGAACACATCAGAAAAATAATCCACGATGATCAAGGCGTCATCCCAGGGATGCAAGGATGGTTCAACATATGAAAATCCATCAATGTAATCCACCATATAAACAGACTGAAAAAGAAAACCCACATGATCATCTCACTAGTTGCTAAAAAAGTTTGACAAAATCCAACATCCCTTCTTGATAAAGGTCCTGGAGAGATCAGGGATAACAGGAACATACATAAACATAATAAAAGCAATATACAGCAAGCCAATAGGCAACATCAAACTAAATGGAGAAACTCAACGTGATTCCCCTAACATCAGGAACAAGACAAGGCTGTCCACTGTCTCCATACCTCTTCAGGATTATCCTTGAAGTCTAGCTAGAGCAAAAAGACAACAAAAGGAGATCAAGGGAATAGAAATTGGAAAGGTAGAAGTCAAATTTTCACTATTTGCAGACGATATGATAGTCTACATAAGTGACCCTAAAAACTCTACCACTGAACTGCTACAGCTGATAAATACCTTCAGCAAAGTGGCAGGATGCAATATTAGCACACAAAAAAAATCAGTAGCCGTTCCGTATATAGATGATAAATCCAATGAGAAAGAATTCAGAGAAACATCACCCTTTACAATTGCCACAAACAACATAAAATACCTTGGGGGTAATGATAACCAAAAAAGTGAAAGATACAGAACATAAGAATTTTGAGTCTTTAAAGGAAGAAATTAAAAAAGATACCAGAAAATGGAAGGATCTCCCATGTTCTTGGGTAGGTAGGATCAACATAGTAAAAATGGCAATCTTGTCAAAAACAATCTACAGATTCAATGCAATCCCCATCAAAATCCCTGAACAATTCTTCACAGAACTTGAAAAAACAATTCTCAACTTTATATGGAAAAACAAAAGATCCAGGATAGTTAAAACAACCCTGTACAATAAAAGAACTTCCGGAGGCACCACCATCCCTGATTTCAAACTCTATTATAGAGCTATAGTCCTGAAAACAGCTTGGTATTGGCACAAAAAATAGACAGGTAGACAAAAGGAATTGAGTTGAAAACCCTGATCTGAACTAGCACACCTATGAACACCTGATTTTGACAAAGAAGCCAAAGCTATAAAATGGAATAAAGAAAGTATCTTCAACAAATGGTGCTGGCATAACTGGATGCTGGCATGTAGAAGATTGCAGATAGATCCATGTCTATCATCATGCACAAAACTTAAGTCCAAATGGATTAAAGACCTCAACAGAAACCCAGCCACACTGAAATTATTAGAAAAAAAGACAGCAGGAAATACCCTTGAACGAATTGGTACAGTAGACCACTTCCTTAACATAACACCAGTAGCACAGACACTGAGATCCACAATTAATAAATGGGACCTTCTGAAACTGAGAAGCTTCTGTCAGGCAAAGGACACAGTCAACAAGACAAAACGACAGCCCAGAGGCTGGGAAAAGATATTCACCAACCCTACATGCAACAGAGGGCTGATCTCAAGAATTTAAGAGCTCAAGAAGCTAGTCTCCAAAATACCAACTAATCCAATTAAAAAGTGGGCGCTGAATCTTGTGGTAGACTGATTCCCATTTTCCTGAGGAATCGCCATCAGATTTCCAAAGTGGCTGTATGAGTTGGCACTCCCAGCTGGGCGCTGGTGGCGCATGCCTTTAATCCCAGCACATGGGAGGTAAAGTCAGGCAGATCTCTGTGAGTTCGAGGCCAGCCTGGTCTCCAGAGCGAGTGCCAGGATAGGCTCCAAAGCTACTCAGAGAAACCCTGTCTCGAAAAACCAAAAAAAAAAAAAAAGTGGGGTACAGAACTAAATAGAGAATTCTCAATAGAGGAATCTATAAGAAAGTGTTCAACATCCAAATCAAAACAACTCTGAGTTACCATCTTACTCCTGTCAGAATGGCTAAATTCAAAAACGCCAATGGCAGTTTATGCTGGAGAGGTTGTGGAGAAAGGGGAACACTCCTCCACTGCTGGTGGGAGTGCCAACTCGTACAGCCACTTTGGAAATCTGATGGCGATTCCTCAGGAAAATGGGAATCAGTCTACCACAAGATGCAGCAATTCCACTCTTAGGCATATACCCAAAAAAGCACATTCTGACAACAAGGACATCTGTTCAGCTACGTTCATAGCAGCACTATTTGTAATAGCCAGAACCTGGAAGCAACCTAGATGCCCCTCAACTGAAAAATGAATAGAGAAAATGTGGTACATTTACACAATGCAGTACTACTCAGCGGAAAATAACAATGGAATCTTGAAATTTGCAGGCAAATGGATGGAACTAGAAGAAACCATTCTGAGCCAGGTAACCCAGTCACAAAAAGACAAACATGGTATGTTCTCACTCATATGCATATTTTAGACATAGAGTAAAGGATTACCAGCCTACAATTTACACTGCCAGAGAAGCTAGAAAACAAGGAGGACCCTAAGAGAGAGAGAGACAGGATCCTGTGGAAAAGGGGAAAGGGACATGATCTCCTGAGAAAATTGGGATCATGAGGGGATGGTGGAGGGAACTAGGAGAAGGAGAAGTGGAGAAGAGGAGGGGTGAGGAAGACATGATGGGACAGGGAGGTTGAGTTGGGGGAAGAACAAAAGAGAGCAAGATAAGAGATAGTATGATAGAGGGAGACATTATAGGTTTAAAGAGCAATCAGACACTGGAGAAATGTCTGGAGAGCTACAAAGATGACACCAACTAACAATCTAAGCAACAGTGGAGAGGCTACCTTAAATGCCCTCTCCTGATAATGAGATTGATGACTAATTCATATACCATCATAACCTTCATCCAGCAGCTAATGAAAGTAGAAACAGACACCCACAACTAAACCTTGAACTGAACTGAAATCCAGATGCAGAGAAGGAGGACTGATGAGCAAAGGGGTTCCTTACCAGGCTGGTGAAACCCACAGAAACAGCTGACCTGAACAAGGGAAAACTCTTGGTCCCCAGACTACTAGCTGGGAAACCAGCACGGGAGTGATCCAGACTCCCTGAATGTGGGTGTTAGTGAGGAGACCTTGGAAATCTATGGGGCCTCTAGTAGTGGATCAGTACTTATTGCTACCATAGGAGCCCATCCCACATGGAGGAATATTCCCTGAGCCTAGACACAAGGGGGTTGTCCTAGGCCCTATCCCAAAGAATATGACAGACATTAAAGCCCTCCTTTGGAAGGCCTCACCCTTCCTGGGGAGCAGAAAGTGGATGGGATGGATAGGGCATTAGTTGGGGGGGCAGGGGAGGAGGGGAGGGTTCTTCCCCCAACTCAACCTCCCTGTCCCATCATGTCTTCCTCACCCCTCCTCTTCTCCACTTCTCCTTCTCCTAGTTCCCTCCACCATCCCCTCATGATCCCAATTTTCTCAGGAGATCATGTCCCTTTCCCCTTTTCCACCTGGGATTGACATGTAAAATAATTTTCATTCTAATAAAAAAGAAAAAAATAAATTTCAAAAAGTAATCACATTCTTACAAAGGGGATGGGATGGGGGTTGATGGAGTTGGAGAGGATGGGCATGAGAGGGAACTGGGATCAACATGTAAAACATGCTTGTTTCTAATTTAAATAAAAAAATAAATAAAAAAGTCATCCTCCCCCCAAAAACAACAAAGTGTCCTCTTCAGACTTCCCAGGTTTCTTGCATCTCACCTGTATGCAACATCCTCTGCTGTTTTATATCAGGATAAATCAGTTTTGTCTAGTTTCCACCACTGTGCATAGGTATTTTATGATTTTTTTTTCATTTCATGTGTTCAAATCTTTTGCTTGCCAAGTAGTATTCCATTAGATTGGTTTACAAATGTTTGTTTATTTACCTCCTTTTGGGGGACGTTTTGCTTTCTAATTTTTCACGATTGCAAGTCAATCTCTGAATACTTGTGTTCAAGTGTTTGCCCGACAGTGCATTCATCTTCCCACTAATATGGGATGAAGTGCTGAATTGCACAGTAGTTTCAAGTTTAACATTTTAAGAACAAATATGACTTTCTCATTCATGCAATGTTAGGAATCCCAGTGCCATTTACAAGCCCACTTCCACCATATCCTCAATATCATGACATGAAACGGGTGCTTTTGACGTTAGCCATTCTAATCAGTGTGTAGTTATAGTTTAGTGGAACTGCAAGGAGTGATTTAAAGACTTCATTGTTAAGAAAAGAGACTATAAAAAACACATTCAGCTTTCTTTCTCTGTTTCCTAGACATTTGAGATCTAGTCTCTACTGCAATACTTCTCTCTGTTTTACTGTGGCCAAAGGAGTTCATTCACCTTTCCCCTTTGACTCTTGCAAATAAGCATCTATGCCTTTAAAGGATCCAACAGCTCGAAATAGGAGTGCCCTAGGGGCAAGGTAAAACTTGGTCCATGTAATCAATCATTTATGTTTCAACTAAAGGATAATGACCCTAAATATAAGAAGACATCTTCAGTGAGGCGAACTTGATTCCATAAAGTCCTTAATGGTTCATGGAGGAAAACAGTTTCTATATTTGCTTCTGCTATAGTTGGCCATACCTACTCCCTTTTCTTAGTCAGAGATAAGCTTATTGGTGTGTGGTTATGGAACTATATCAGAATATAAGAATCACCAACTCAGTAGATCAGTTGGATTGCTTTGAAAATACCATCTGCAATGATTCAAGCTAAGGAACAGAATGAATTGTGCAATATCCAATATCACAACAGGCTTTTATAAATGGTAAATGCTGGCAGCTGCCTTAGGTTCCATCTACATCTATTCCTCTCAAATAAAGAAAATTCAGTTACTTGAAGATAAATATATGACTGGAAAGAACAACTTTAGCAAATATAACTTATGTCACTTTGGGGGGAACAACTATAGATTGTCAGAACTCACAAAATTATGATAGTGACAAAATTATCATGATTCCCAAGTACATGCAGTTTCAGAGTGTAAGTCACTTTGTGGTTTCATTAAATTTCAACTATCCAGCATTTTATTCAATTACAGAAAGGTGAGAGTAAGCCTTTAAAATCTGTGACTTCTTTTGGACACTCGTCCCACAGTTTTACATAATATAAGTGAGAAATTGTGCAAATCCCTAGTCAACTTCTACCCTTTAGAAAATGATCCCTAAATTAGAATGAACAAGTGATGCAGTGAGCATCGTGACCTCTAAAGAGGCATTTATGAGACTCTCATATTGAGTAAAATGACGGTCTTGACAAGGGTGATGAAGTTGAGGATGAGGATGGAGAAGTTAATGATGATGATGATGAAAACAGTGCACTGTTAATGATAATGACCAGCCGACATTCTAAGGGTGTTTATTCTGGGCTGACAATCTGCTAAAGGCTTTGGGTACATTGTCTCATTTAGTCTGTGCAAAGCCTTGTCAGCTTGGTCCTATTATTATCTCCTTTTTACAAGGAAGTTCAGTGAAATAAATTACATAGACTGTATGCCACTTTGTAAGCTCTCTTCATTCTACTCTTGTCTCTCTGTTACTACAAAAAATGGGGCTTAGCTCTAATAATTGTTATTAACAGAAAAATCGGAGGACAGACAATGTGCAATTTGGACGGAGGAAGAGCTCGATGGCTCTCAACCTGGATAACAATCAGTTAATGGCTAGAGATATCAGGAATACAGGAGAAAGCTCTTCAAGCCCAGATCATTATGCAGCAGCTCAGCATGTTTATTAATCATTGTGCACAATTAAAATGCCATTTCATCCCTCTAATTAAAACAAGTAGTTCCCTGAGGCTAGCCACCTGAACTAATGAAGTCTGGTTGCCTAAGGATCTCACTCAGGGAAGGGAATTAAACAATGGAGGTAGAGGTGTGTTTACTAAGTTGCCCAGACAACATCAAATTGTGTATGACATCATGAACAAGTAGACCAGCAAAGACTGGTTTTTAAGAGCATGGCATGCTTTGCTTTCTAAGTAGAGACTGGATTTGAACATTGAAATGATTCTAGCTTTTTAATTAGTTGGATCCTACACTTTGTCAACCTGTGTATCTTACAATTAATGCTGAATATTTTTCTTCCTTGGTATGTCAAGTAGATACTGCTAAAAGGAAGAAGTTCCAGGGACTTTGTGTTGGCATCCAGGTATTCAGGAAGTTTTACAGGTTTCTGAAATTTGTTGACTCTACCAATAGAATAGTGTGGATAAGCCTTAGAGACATAATTTAAAACAGAGAAAGATAAATTGATCAAATGAAGGAAAACCCAAGATCCAGTTCAGCGTTGTCACCTGGAGTAAATGATCATGAGTACTGCCCTTAGATTCCTCATCCTAAAACAAGAGAACTGGAATAAACAATTAACAAGATTTTTCAGCCAGGTGGTGATGGTGATGCGTGAGGCCAGCCTGGTCTACAGAGTGAATTCCAGGACAGCCAAGGCTACATAAAGAAACCCTATCTTGAAAAACCACACAAAACAACAACAACAACAACAACAACAACAACAACATAAACAAAATTTTCATAGTTATAAAATTTATGGTTTGAGTTTAAATAGTTTTAATGCATCTTAATTTCTCTAAAGATTTGGGTGAATTGTCTTGTTTATTCTTCTGTTACCATTTCTGTTTAGTTGATCACCATGTCTTGCAAATACAAACTACTGTGTTAAAAACATGCAGGAAACTTGATTTGAGGCAAATTTGCAGATTTTCATAATTTACAGGTTTACTATCTACTCTAAATACTTGTTATTACAGAGAGAATTACTCTACCAATGGTACCATGTTACTCATGGGGAATGGCAGATCTGAGCATCTGAGGAGCTGCTTTCTTCAAGCAACCATTTCACAACTCTGCGATTCAACACTTGGAAGGCCTGGCTTCACTTTGCTTCCACAAGCCACAGTTAGTGCTTTCTTACTTCCATGTGCTATTCCCATGGCCCTTACAATTTGCTCATATCCCAGGAAAACAGTCAGTTCTCAGAGTGTGAACTAGATCTGAGTGTTCTGTTTATGAGACAATTTCCATAAGAATCTGGTCATGTTTTAAAGATGCTTTCATAAGTAAATCATATAGCCCATTATTGTAAGAAGGTAGGGTACATAGACCTACCTTCAGTTCATGGACCTGAAACTCATCTGTGAAGCAGACTAGCTTAAGTAAAAAGATCAATTAAGAATTTACAGTACCACCCTCCCCCATGATCTCTGGCCCCTAAGGGTCAGGAATTGTGTTGTGGATTGTAAGAGCCAGAAGAACAGGGAGTTTTCTGTGAGATTTCATCTCCTAGAAATACCTGAGAGGCTACAATGTGAAGTCTCATCAACATGGCTGCCTAAACAAGGCCTGAACAAGGACATCCATAGGTGTGTTAATATGGAAGGGGGATACACCATCGGGTCTCTCAACCTTAGACAAAGAACAGCAAGCAACTAATGAATGCAGAAATTTGGAGAAACAGTATTCTTTAGGGAAGGGCCACCCAATTGGTTATCTAACACCTAGCAGCTGGCCCTGAAATCATGAGCACACAACTGACTTTATATGACCTGAGCAGGTTGTATTCATATATTTAGTGATATACAAATACAGACATGTATGTATGCAACAACAGGGAACTAAAGAGGTCATTAATCTGAGAGAGAGAGAAAGGGGATGCTTGGGAACAGCCAGAGAGAAGGAAGAGAGGGGAAAACAAGGTAATCATATTTTCATTTTTAAAAAATTGAAAAAAAAACCAAAACACTCCCACAGGAAGTCAGCATGTAGCCCCTCTTTTGTTTCCCCCTGGCAAATGAAAAAAGATGGCCATTTCATACAAATGGAGCTGTTTTCTTCTCATGATAGAGCAAATATTAAATATGTGCCAGAGGGAGGTGTCTTCACTGTGGCATCCAGGCTCCAGAATCAGATATGGTTATTGCATCTCTTACTTTCCTGCTTTCTATATTTATACCCAAGCATCCAGCTCCAATGTCTTTATTTTCAACAAAGTTGAAAGGCAATCATGAGGTGGTAGCAGCCATACTAATAGAAAATAGACAAACAATGGGAAAATATTAGGACTTTAATTTTTTAACATAGTATCCATACTATGCTTAGGACAAGGAGTCTATTGGTACTTGTAGATTCCAAACTCTGGTTATTAAAACTAAGATTTTCAGATTTTAATCTCCCTGTAATTGGGCAATGGTTCATGTCAAAGCTAACTCTTCCTTTTCAAACTGAAGCTCAGTTTCTGTCCGTAAGTTATTGTACAGAGTACGACTCAGTCAATAAGACATCCAGACACCAGCAGAGAGCAGCCAATAACTCAGATCTAGTGGCATGATAATTGGCCTTCCTAAGCCTATTTTTGGTATTAGAAGAAGTTAATCAACCATAAAACACAAACTCATCAGTATCTAAGGTCTGATTCAATTAACTTCTGGCCTCAAACACTTAAGTGAATTTTTTCCCAAATCACTATATCATATTTTGCCAAGAAATAAAGGATTATGCAGGATGAGAAATTGCAAAGATTGGGTGAACCATTTCTTTTCAATGGCATTATTTTATCCACAATTCTCATTTGTAACAAAAATGAAAACAAAGCTTTCCTCTTACCCAGAAGGGGATTAATATAATTGTGATGTGAACTTCCAAGTCAAAGCAGAAAGATTGGAATTTTATATATTTTTTTGTTTGAAGTTTCCCTAATTTTCTTGTATCATATTTACTGTGAACTCTAGTAAACTAGAAATTTAAGCAACATGTGATTTGTACCCAGCTTTTGATTTGGTTATTTGTTTCATACTTGTGTGTAATATACAAATAACTGTTCAAGCCTATGGAGATGTTCATGTAGGTGTGTGTGTGTGTGTGTGTGTGTGTGTGTGTGTGTGTGTGTGTGTGTGTGTATTTGAGTGTGGCAGGGAGCCTTCTGTTGGTCTCGAATTCACCAAACAGGACAGGGCAGACTAACCAGCAAGGGATCCACCTGTACAGGCCTCCCCATCCTAGGATCACTAGTGTATGGCACTCAGCTCAGCATCTTTACAGGGTCCTTGTGATCCCCTAGGGCTTTGAACTTCAAGTAAAGTATTTTGCTGGCTGATCTACCACCCCAGCCCTGACTTACAGCATCTTAATTTTTTTCTTGTTATTACAGTGATAGACTCATAACGAACCAGGCAAGTTCGTGAGTTCCAAAATCATAGCTGTAGCTTCAGAGTCCTAGGATTGGGGGTGTGTGTGGATGAACATGTAAGCTGTGAAACAGCTGTAGTACACAAAAAGAGCTCCATTTCACAGAAAATTAATTGAACATACCATATATAATGGGTTGGTGGTGTAGCTCAGTGGTAGGGTGGTAACAAAACAAAAGCCTTACCCATCACACATTTAGCTGTATGAAACTGGCTAAATTACTTCATTTCTATAATTCACAGGTTCTAGTTGTCAACTAGAGGGGCTAATGTCATCATGGAAAACCAAGAAAAATCAGTTCTTTCATTTCCTGAATCATCACTGAATTTTGGATAATGTTCCCTGAAGCTTTTTGTTTGTTTGTTTGTTTGTTTGTTTTGAGACAGGGTTTTTCTGTACAGTTTTGGAGCCTGTCCTAGAACCTGCTCTAGAACCTAGACCAGGCTGGCCTCAAACTCATAGAGATCTGCCTGCCTCTGCCTCCCGAGTGCTGGGATTAAAGGTATGTGGCACCACCTGTAGGCTTGTTCCTTTAATTTCAAAGGTAGCAGAAAAGACACTGTTACTTTTTGGGGGTGGGGGTCAAGATATTTGAAAGTGAAAAGTAGACCACTAGTTTGGTAGGCAAGTCAGAGAGTCAAGACTTGAGAAAATGACTTCGAAATGCAAGATGGGATCCATGGTTCATTGTCTGGCTAGCGAAGAATGGGCTGAACATGGTTGCTTGGGTATCAAGACATAATCCGCGGGGGCGGGAGTAGAGGAGTACAAATTCATTCACACATTTCCCCCAAAATTATATATCAAGAACCTGTATGGTTTCTGTTACTAGAGTAAAATGATCATGGGCTACCTGGGGAAACACACAACACACACACACACACACACACACACACACACACACACATACATATTCATGATAATACACTCAGTGCTAGTAACATTAGTAAAGCCTTTTGAGAACAAAGAAATGAAGATCAGAAGAGTTGAGAAAAGCTCTGGGGGTTGGCAGACATAGAACGAGGAAGGGGACTTTGGTCTATTAGACAAGAAGTCAAAGTTTATTAAAGCAAAGGTTCCCCATGGCATGGCAATTTCAATTTTGTGGGTGTAAAATAGATACAGGTGAGATAAAGGTTTCAGGAGTAAAGGGAACACTAACATCCAATAGCCAGGCAAGACTATTGGGAGTCCAGATTTGTAAGTGACCACATGATTTTTCTGATGCATTATGACAGCTGTCAGAGGGTTACTGAAGTGTTGGGTGACTCCATGATTCTGAATTTGTTAGAAATAGCTCTACATTTAAAAAATTATCAATACTGTATTATTATGTGTGGTGGAGATAGGAGCATGTGCCATGGCTGGTGATTGGAGATCAGAGGACAACTCTCAGGAGTTTCTTGTCTCCTGCTTTTACAGGGGTTCCAGGGTTTGAACTCCTATCACCAGGCTTGTGTGTGATACACTGTTACGAGCTGAGTCATCATGCTAATCCAAAATATCTGATAGCAGATTGGGGAAAGATCAAGACTCATTCACAAGGATATCATGGAGCTTATTTATATAGTAAGTATTTCAAACAGTTTTTAAGGGTGTGGAAGAGTCATAAGACGCATATAGATTATTTTGTATCATTTCTGTTTTATAAAACATTCTTTTATTTATTTTTTAATTTGTTATTCTCTCATGTCTTACACCCCAGGCAGAGTTTCCCCTCCCTTCTCTCCTCCCCAGTACCCCCCCCAGCCTATCTCCCAGATCCACTTCTCATTTGGTTCCCTTCAGAAAAGGGCAGACCAATCAGGGATGTCCACAAAACATGGAATATTGTTTTTCAGTTAAACTAAGTTCCAGGACAACCAGGAGTGTTATACAGAGAAACCCTGTATTGAAAAGCTTAAAAATCAATAACAACAACAAACTAGGCACATTCCCTCCTATTAAGGCTGGATGAGGCAACCTGGTAGGAGGAAAAGGGTCCCAAAATCAGGCAAAAGATTCAGAGACAGAGCCTGCTCCCACTGTTAAGCGTTTCATAAGAATGTAACAAGATGTACAACCATAACATATATGCAGAGGACCTAGCTCAGACCCATACAGGATCCTGGATTGTTGGTTCAGTCTCTGTGAGCTCATGTCCTTGACCCCTCTGGCTCCATAATCCTTCCTTTGCCTCTTCTATGGGATTCCTAAGCTCTGCCTAATGTTTGGCTGTGGGCTTCTGCATCTGCTCCCATCAATTCCTGGATGAAGGCTCTTTGATGATGATTATGCTAGGGTCTGGTCTACATGCATAGCAGAGTATCAATAAGAATAACTTCATTGAATTTTTTCCAGACATGTTTGGTTTTATCCTAGGTTTCTGGGCTATCCAGCCTATGGTTCCTGGCCCTCCATACAATGCCAAGGATGGGCTCCTCTTTTGGCATGTGTTTCAAGTTGGGGTTGTCATTGGTTGGTCACTCCCATTGAGTTATGACCCACCATTACTGCAGCACATTTTGTAGGCAGGACACATTGCAACTTGAAGGTTTTGTGGCTGGGTTGATGTCCCAATCTCCCCACTTGCCTGGTTATTAGAGATGACCAGTTCAGTTTCTGTACCCCCATTACTGAGTCTTCTATTCCTCTGGGAGTTTCGTTACACTAGGTTTCTACTTTGTCTGGAAATACACCATAATTATAATCATCTCTCTCAATAATCTCCCTCCACCCCACCACCAGTTACCTCTGGTTGTCATCCCATCCACTCCCACTCCAACTAAGAATCTATTCTATTTTCCCTTCCCAGGAAGATCCCCTTGAGTCCTTCTTTTTACTTAGCCTCTCTGGGTCTATGAATTACAGCATGATTGGCCTTTACTCTACAGCTAATATTCACTTATAAGTGACTACACACCATGTTTATCCTTCAGGATCTGGGTTACCTTACTCACTATGATTTTTTTCTAGTTCCATTCATTTGCCTGCAAATTTCACAATGTTATTTTTTAACAGCTGAGTTGAAATTTTGATGGGGATTGTTTTGAATCTATAGATTGCTTTTGGTAAAAATAGCCATTTTTACTAAGTTAAAACATATTCTACCAATCTATGAGTATGGGAAATCTTTCCATCTTCTGATATCTTTTTAAATTTTTTTCTACAAAGACTTGAAGTTATAGTCATACAGATCTTTTACTTGCTTGGTTAGGGTTATCCCAAGATATTTTATATTATTTGTGGCTATTGTGAAGGGTGTAGTTTCTCTGATTTCTTGCTCAGCCCATTTGTCATTTGTATGTAGGAGGACTACAGATTTTTTTGACTTGATATTTTATACAGTTACTGTATATAAGGTGTTTATAATTTATAGGAGTTCCCTGGTAATGTTATGATGTTTTCTCTTATGATAGCTTTCATTGTATCCCATAAGTTTGGGTATGTTGTGTATCCATTTCCCTTGAATTCTAGGAAGCCTTTTATTTGTTTATTTCTACCTTAACCTATTTGTCATTCAGTATAGATTTGTTCAGTTTTCATGAGTTTGTAGGCATTCTGTTTTTTCTCTTGATGTTGAAATCCAGCTTTAATCAGTGTTGATCTGATAGGATGCAGGGTGTTATTTCAACTTCTTGTATCTGTTGAGACTTGCTTTGTGACCAAGTATGTGTTAATTTTGGAGAAAGTTCTATGAGATTCTGAAAAGAAGACATATTCTTTTGTGTTTGGGTGAAATGTTCTGTAGATCTGAAATGTTCTGAAATATCTCTTAGGTGCATTTGGTTCATAAAGTCTGTTAGCTCCATTATTTCTCTGTTTGGCTTTTGTCTAGATGACCTGTCCATTGGTGAAAGTGGGTTATTGAAGTCTCCCTCTATCAATGTTTGGTTTAAGCTATAGTAATATTGCTTTTACAAATGTGATTGCCCTTGCATTTGGGTATAGGTATAAAGAATTAAAACATCATCTTGTAGAATCTTGTCTTTGATGCTTATGAATTATTCTTCTCTACCTCTTTTGATTAATTTTGGTTTGAAGTCTATTTTTTTAGATATTAGAATAAGTACACCAGCTTGCTTCTTGCCACTTGCTTGGAAAATCTTTTTCCAACCTTTTACTCTGAGCTAATGTCTATCTTTGATGTTGAGGTGTGTTTCTTTTATTCAGCAGAAGGATGGATCCTGTTACAGAATCCATTCTCTTAGCCTGTGTCTTTTTCTTAAGGAATTGACTCTGTTGACATTGAGAGATATCAATGACTAAATATTGTTAATTCATGTTAATTTGTTGCTGTTGTTAGTGGTGGTGGTCATAGTGTGGTGTTTGTGCGTGTCTTCCTTCTTTTGGCTTTACTGGTATGAGATTAATTATTGCCAGTGTTTTCCTGCGTGTAGTTAATTGTCATGGATTGGAGTTTTCCTTCTAGTACCTTCTGTAGGGATAGATTTGTGGATAGCTAGTGTTTAAATTAGACTTTGTCATATAGTACTTTCTTTTCTCCTTCTATGGTGACTGAAGTTTTGCTTGTATAATAGACTGGGCCAGCAACAATGGTCTCTTAGAGTCTGCAGACCTCTATCTGCACAGGCTCTTCTTACTTTTAAAGTCTTTGTTGAGAAGTCAGGTGTAATTCTAATAGGTTTTCCTTTATATGTTACTTGGCCTTTTACTCTTATGGTTTTTAATATTCTTTCTTTGTTCTGTATGTTTAGTATTTGATCATTAGATGGTAGGGGGACTTTCTTTTCTGGTCTTTTGTATTAGGTGTTCCATAAGCTTCTTGTACCTTTTTGGGCATCTTCTTCTTTAGGTTAGAAAAAATTTCTTCTATGAGTTTGTTGAAAATATTTTCTGAACATTTGAGCTGGGATTCTTCTCCTTCTTTTATTCCTATTATCCTTAGCTTTGTTCTTTTCATAGTGTCTAAAATTTTCTGGATGTTTTGTGTCAAGAGCTTTTTTAGGTTTAACATTTTCTTTGACAGATGCATCGATTTCTTCTATGCTATCGTCTATGTCTGAGATTCTCTCTTCCATCTCTTGTATTCTGTTGATGATACTTGTGTCTGCAGTTCTTTTTCACTTGTTTAGATTTTCCATCTCCAGGATTCTCTGTTTTCTTTATTGATTCTATCTCCTTTTGAAATTTTGAACAGATATTCATTTTCCTTCACCAATTTGTTTGTTTTTCTTTAAGGAATTTATTCATTTCCTCTTTAAAGTCCTCTATCATCTTCACAAAGCTGGTTTTAAGGTCATTTTCTTGGGTTTCAGCTTGTGTTGGAATATTCAGGATTTGCTGTAGTGGATATCTGGTCTCTGGTGATGACATGTTCTCCTAGTTGTTTTGATTGTGTTCTTACATTGGCCTATAGACATTCAAGTTTAGGGTAAGTTTAGGTGCTGATTTCTGAGTTTGCCTTTGTTGGATGAATGTTTTTCCCTTAGTTTCTGCTTCTGCTCTGGTCTTTTGGCCTGAGCAGTCTGTGGTTCTGGTGACTGGTGAGTCCTCTGGTCCAGTAGTGTATGTCTGCTGGGTTTTTGGTGGCCTGTATGACCTCTGGGGTTCTGAGGTTCCGGAAAGTGGCATGACCTCTGGTAGAACAGAGGGCTTCTGTCAGACTTTTGTGCTAGGATATGGGGATGGAGGTGGCTGTTGGGGAAGGCTGGGTGTGGGAGAGTTCCCAGAACAGGTGGGTTCTTTCCTGTTCTGACAGGCATGGCCTACACCTGAGCAGGCTTAAAGAATTATCTTAATTCAGCACTCTATCTGCTCTTTAAATAAGTCTGTGAAATAAACACAATTAAACTAAACATGTCACATTTTGTAGGTAAAGAGAGTGAAATAGATAAAGTTAACATGTAACATGAAAAATAAAAAACACAGAGACTGATGTTGAGGTTCAGGCTTCAAGCTGAATATCATAAAAGCAAAGAGGCTGGCCCCTAGCTGTCACCTGTAGCTGAGACTGAAAGAGCTGATCATGGAAAAATTCTTCACCAAGTTTCAAACTGCTGCCTCTCCCTAGTATGACTGTAGACTGAGTACCTCTACTCAGACCTTGCTTCTGTCTAATATAGTTTCCTAATGTTGGGATTAAAGGTGCAAGCTATAATTCTGTTTTAGACTGATTCACTTTTGTGTAGATCTGGGTGGCCTTGGATTCACAGAGATCTATCTATCTCTTAATCATGAGTCCTAGAAATAAAGGTGGGTACCACCACTTCCTAAGTTCTGGCTGGTGGGATTAAAGATGTGTGCCTCGATTCTATGGTTTGTGGCTGACAGCTTTTTTGAACCCTTAGGCAAGATTAATAAAACATAAATAATATACCACTATACTAACAACTTAGAGTTTTCCTTGTCCTAAAGAGAAGTTTCGATTTAATTCACATCTTCGATCCCTAAAATAATATCTACCTGTGTCTTTCCCAGCACACACACACACACACACACACACACACACACACACACACACACACACACACCAAATATACCTAATCACACTCAGATTTTAACATGGTACTCAATTCAGAAACTTCCTTCCTTCCTACTGTAAGTATTAAAAATCAATGGAGTTTACAGCTGAGTATGGAACTCATATAGTTACAAAACCACCTACAAAATTTTCCTTGTATGAGTCCACATACTGGACTAATTCTCTTCTACTCTGACTTGCTTTGGTCAAAGGAAAGAGCTACTCAACTGGATACTTTAAAAATGTTTGTGCCAGTTCTTTTTTGATGTTCTTTGGAGCTCTGAACTTAACCATAAAGAAACCTTAGCATGGACCTGTGCAATGGCTCTGTGAGTAAAGACACTTGCTTCAACCACCAGTGAGTTCCATACCAAGACCCACATGATGGAAGGAGAGAACCAGATTCTCTAAGTTATCCTCTGATTTCAGCATTTACACTGTGGCACACACTGACTTATGCACACATAGACAACCCCCCCCCACACACACATCACACCACACAAATTACAGCACACACACAAAATAATAATAATAATACACAAACATATATATTTTAAGGAATTATCCTAACTGCTGAATCTCAAGAGACATGTGGCCAAATTATTTCTATTGGTCTAGAAAAATTAATCCGATACTGAGACCTATCAATAAGGTTACTTTGGGATAACAGGCCCCTGCCAAAGGAACACAGGCCAAAATAATTACTCTGACTCACTCACTGTTTTAAGCCTTTAAGCTTTAGGGTTCTTGGCAGTAAAGTTCAGATAGCCCTAGTTATTTCTGCAAACACCCTTTATGTATATTGACCTTTAAACAAAATAATAAAAACAAAATGTGTTAGAAATGTATGAAGGTTTTAATTCTACCAATTTTAGGAGCAACTGTCAGCTTTAGTCATATGAGTTACCTGGCCATTTATGAAGAACCTCAGAATCTTGAGATTATGCAAAACACATCAAGCCACAATTTCTAGGCAATGACCTAGGAGTCAGACTTTTACTTAGCACCCAGTTGTTCTTATCTGTAGCAAAAATGATCTTAACTAAGGTATTATTTTCTCTATGTGGAAATACCATTTATTTATTGACAAATTACCTGGATTTTTTTTTTTTTTGCTTTTGCTTTGAGATCATCTGCTATGTAAGCCTCATTTACCTGGAATTCATTAAGCAATCTAGGTTGTCCTCCAGCTCAAGAGCTTCCTATTTTGCCTTCCAAGGAATGGGATTCCAGGGTGGTACCACCACCCTTGGCTAAAACAAATATTTAAACTACTATGAAAGAGGGGCTAGAGAGAAGCCTCAGTTGGTATATTTGCCACATATGCAAGGGTAAAGACCTGAATTTGAATCCCTAGTACTCATTTAAAAAACTGGGAATGATCAGGAATAACTGCAGCCCGTGTGTATGTGTGTGTGTGTGTGTGTGTGTGTGTGTGTGTGTGTGTGTGTATTTGTGTATAACAGAGATGTATGCATATCTGGCACTTGTTGGCCAGCTAGTCAAACAAATTGGGTAGTACTGTGCTCAGTGAAAGACTTTTCTAAAAGACTATTGAGGGGTGTAGTTGAAGAAGACACCAGATGTTGCCCTCAGCCCTTCATATGTATATTTACCCATCCACCCATGTGTAGATGGGTACACTACACATAGCATGCACAATTTTTTAAAAATGAGCTACCATAAAAAGAACAGTAACCACTGAATTTATCTTTTATACACAGTTATTCTTTAGTTTCACAACCTTCGTTTGTAATATAAAGACAACATTGAAACTTAAAACATAATGGTTACGCATTTGATGTTATCAAGTAGTGAGTGTTGGGTGTAAGTTCATAGTGAAGAAACATTGCTTGGGAAAATAAATGAAATTGGGAGTGAGGAGTTAAGGAGAAATGCTAGAAAGGATGAGAGCTCTGAAAGACAGGAAGGGAAAATATCACTGGGGTGTCCATAGGCTCTTGAAGTCAAGTTAAAGACAGAGCAGAATAATGGGCAAGAAGAACACAGCAGACTTGATAAGGCATGAGATTGTCAGCATAGTATCAGCCTCACATTTCTGCTGTGAACGTATACAATGACAAAGAGCCAGCAAGACTCAATAGACACAAAAGAACACCACAACGTGTGTTCCAGTCCTGTGTCACCTAACCAGCAAAAGGGGAACTGGGATCTAACTTCTCGTGACTGAGGGTGCTCCAGTTACACTTGGAACTCAGTGAAGAGAAGAATCAACTAGCTCATTATTATGCACAAGGCCATTCACTCTTCTGTGTGAGGAGAATGATTGCAACTTGAAGAGGAAAGCAGCAAACCACTAATCAAGGAAGAGCAGGTTTAACCTATTCAAGTATGTTCCAAATTATCCAATTAGCTAGATTGCCAATAAGTTGCTTGTTGCACTGCCATTGGCACTGGCGATATCATAATCAGTTGTCTTAATCAAGCCTTTGAAAACAAAAGTGATGAGGTGAATAGACTCATAACAAGGACTGGGTAATTAGCAACATTAGGTCACTGATGTTGAATTACTCTACATTATTTGGCTTGGGTTTTATATTGCCCACTGACCCATCTACAGTCTATGCTACTACTTCCTTAATTCCTTAGCATCTTTTGAGGGGGCACCATTTTGGGTGATCCTTGCTTCAGTTCTCTTCCTTGTTATGAGCCCAACAGCTTTCTTGAACTATATCCTGGTAGTCTTGTTTTGTTGCCACCTACTGGTTAGAATAGAGTTTGTTATCCTGAAGCACTGACATCAAAAAATGAAGGGCTCCAGCTCCTCATTCCCCAGGCTTTCCTGAAGACAGAGTTATCCTAGTTTGGTTTCTCTATTGCTATGATAAAGCACTGACCAAAAGCTACTGGGGAAGGATTTATGTAGTTTATAGATGACAATCTTTTGTGGAGGTAAGCCAAAGTAGGAATCAAGGCAAGAACTTAGAAAAGAATAATGCCTATTGGCTTGTTTCTCATGGACTCCCCAGCTTTCTTTCATATACAACCCAAGACTAACTGCTTCAGGGTAGCACTGCCCACAGTGGGTTGTCCCTCCCACACCAATCATTAATTCTAAACCATGGCCTCATAGACATGCCCACAGGCCAATATGATGGAGGGTGGAGACAGTTCCTTGTTTGAGGTTTCTGATTCCCAGATGACTCTAGTCCATGTCAAGTGGACAAAAACTAGCCAACACATCAGTATTTTGTCCTTGGTGATCAGTAATAGCCTGATGGCAGGGTCTGTCTACCTGTAGTTCCAGGAAACATGTTCTACAAATAGCGTACACAGTTGACACTCTGTATCCAGGGAAATCACCTTCATTGATTCAATCAAACATGTATCAGAAATATTCAGCATAGGAAGTACAGCCACACTGGATATATGCAGAATTTTTATTGTCATTATTCCCTAAACAATATACTGTAACAGATTTTTTTTATAACATTGGCAATATAACAGGTATTCTAAGTCATCTAGAAATGATTTAAAGTACACTGGAGGATGTGCATTGGTTACATGCAATCATGATACCATTTTGTAGAATAAACATGGACATCTATAGATTTGATAATAAAAGAAGGTCTCTTAAACAGTTATTCACAGAGAGCCAGGGAAAACTGAGCTTATGTTTTATGTATGGTGAGCATGTAAATAGGAAGAAAAGGATGTTTAGGACCAGTCTGAATACAGCTTCGGCAAAGGAACAGGACATCGTGTTTTAAATAAGTCTGATCACAACAAATAGGAGGAGTCCTAGGTTTTACTCATTTATTACAGCATCTATAGTGATGTCTGGAGTAGCATCACACTCAAGAAATAGTTGTTGAGAGATTGTTTTTTTCTTTCTCAAGTAGGAATTATGAAGCACGCTGATTTTCATATTTGGTTTGTCACTAGAATTCCAGAACAAAAAGGAAGAGTAGGAGACAGGAACTCAGTTTACTATTGAGCCTCCAAATATTTACAGTTTTAGACTGTAAGAAGTCAATGTGCTTTTGAGGAGTACCTTGCCTTGCCTAGTGAATATGAAATATTTCTGAATTAATTCTATGAGAATTGAAGGTACAAGGTTACCACAGCTGGACCATGAGATTACCTAAATAAACTCAATTGGCATAACAAAGCAATTATTACAAGCAGACTGAATAATTGGGCAAGTTGAGTAATGTTCCAAAGAGTTTTGCTTCTATTATTGGCAACTATGCATGCAAAAATCCAAGACACGCTCTGCTTCTTGATTTAGCTTGAAGCAAACACTGAAACAAGCATAGTTGTGTGATTGGTTTCTTAGGAGGTTAATCCCAAGGAGTACTGGCAGCAAAGAAGAGGAGTCACTTGTAAGGGGAGAAAAGGAAATGACTTGTGATATCAAGACATTGCCATTTACACAATGGAGTATTACTGGGGGCGCGCGGGGGGGGGGGGAGAAACAATGAAATCTTGAAATTCACAGGCAAATGGATGGAACTGGAAGAAAACATCCTGAGTGAGGTAACCCAGTCACAGAAAGACAAGCAGGGTATGTTCTCACTCATATATGGATATTAGTCATAGAGGAAAGGACTACCAGCCTACAATCCATACCACCAGAGAAACTAGGGAACAAGGAGGACTCTAAGTGAAGAAAATATGGTCCCCTGAAGAAGGGGGGAATTAGAAACAAGTTTGTTTTACATGTCAATCCCAGTTCCCTCTCCCTCCCCTCCTCACCTATTTTTTTCTTTTTTCTTTTTTTTTTTTTTTGAGTTTTTTCAAGACAGGGTTTCTCTGTATTGTTTTGGAGCCTGCCCTGGAACTCACTCTGTAGACCAGGCTGGTCTCAAACTCACAGAGATCCACCTGCCTCTTCCTACCGAGTGCTGGGATTAAAGGCATGCACCACCAATGCCCAGCTCCACCCATTCATTTCTTGAACACCTCCTTGACATTGATTGAAAGGCTGATTCTAAGGGAATTATTTCTTCTTTGCTTACAGGAAGGGAAGAAGAGAACAGAAAAAGATCCTTGGGGGAGATCATCACATAATCTTCTACAACTTTTCAAGTAAAACACAACTGCTATCCATTTGGCATTAGCAGGTCTTGATTTCACTTCTGTCTCTGCTGTTCTTGTCTTCCATAACACAACTGACGTGGCTCTATAATAACAGAAGTTAAAGAAGGCCTTGTTCCTCTTATTCCTACACAAATCAGACCTGAAATGGAATTGGGTTGCTTTCAAAGGATTGGGTGCTTGGATTTCGCTAGACTTGGACAAGATACTGTTTCCATGAAATAGCATTCTTCCCATTGCATCTGTTTCCCACATCCATAGGAGATTCGTTTTCCTAGTCCTCTGGTAATTGCTTCTATTTGGATTCCTCTGGTGTTTCTGAAGCTATTCCCATATCCCAGACTCTAATCTCTCACCTCAACTTTCTAGAAAAAAATGTCTTTATGTTTGAGCTACTTATGTGTGGCATGTGATTTTTTTGACCAATTTTGTGTACTTTATTGTCTCTAAAATTGCATTTAAGACAAAAAAGGCAGTTTAAAATTTTGTTGAGTATATGAATTGCTAAATGCTGAATAACTGGGTGGCTGACTGTCACCAACTATAACATTTGGATTGAGCTAAGTTCATTCAGTCATCCTGAGCTTGTTAATTGTTTCAGGTCTTTCGATCTCTCGTCTTCATGCTTCCACGAAGCTACTGCTCTGAACCCAATCTTAAATCTATTTTGCTCCCTTCTTCTCACATCTCACTGCCTTATTTTCTTTCTTGACCATTGATTGCCTGGCTTCTTAATGGAAAGGACACCAACATTAATAATAGTCTCTCTTGGCTATTATTGCAGTCTTGGAGGGAGAGTTCCGCTTTTAGGATGATGCCAGAACTGACCTAAACAATGTTCTTTCTGAGTTCTCAGTGTGGTCAGAGTTTATGTACAATAGCCTGCCTTCCTACTCTACCGTAATCCTACTTACTATGATTTTCTCTGATGAGCAGGGCAAGGGCATAGGTTTGGATGTCCTGTCCCATCAACTAGCAGCAGACCTTATTCTGCTACAACCATTTGCCTATCTTCTATTTTTATTTTCCAACGTAAAAACTAAACATACTCTGATGAGTAAAATTTTCAACTTCAGTTATATCTAATCTTTGTTTTGACATCAGGCACTCCTGTGGATATGGCATTATCTGTCAAAGAACATTGCTCTGTCAAGAAATATCAAAGGTTTGAGGGGAAGTTTGTTGGGTAGAGAGTCTAACCAAAAGCACCATGCAGATATTAGAGACTAGTCTCAAAATGAGTAAAGATGACCCTGAACTTCTAGATACAACTACATAAAAAAGCAGGTAAGAAAAACAAATTTGGTGACAAGCAAGAAATATCTTTCAGGTATTTTAGGTTACTAAGAAAGAAACTCAAGTCTAAGCAACCATACAATTATAGAAAATCACTATCAAGCCTAAGTGAATAAATCTCAAAACAAAATATAGATTTTATGTGGATGATAGGATTGGCTTAGAGTTCTAGTACATAGTTACAAAATTAATAAAAAAAAACCCGTTCTGAGAAAGGAAGCAGATACATGCTCCTATCCTTAACCCAGAATCTATCTATAACTGATAAGTGCTCACAAAGGAAAAATTAGTTTTCTCCAATGGAATCTTACTGGGGTTTCAAACCACACTTGACGGCAGGCCCTATGCTCAGCAATAGATAGCCAACACAACACAAATTCAATATTATTTTTAGAGTTTTTTTTTTAAATCTCAATCTTTTTTTCTGGGCATATTTTGCTCTTCCCCCATTTTTCTTTATTTCGTTTTTCCCTTTGTTTTCTGTTTTGCTTTGGTTTTGTTTGTTTTATTTTGTTAACCTTACAGTTCTTTTGCTCTTGTTTTATGGTTTTTAGTTTTTGTTTTTAATGGGTTATCTGATTGTCAGCATATGTATGTGTTTCTTGTGCTTTTTCTTTGGCCCTTTATCTCTTTTTGTATTTGTTGTTTGTTTTGTTTCATGATATTGTTTTTTGTTTGTTTCTTTTTGTAACAAAAACTTTAATCCCAAGTATTTTCATAAACATATTACAGATGAATTCTTGAAAAAGAAATCTTGCACAGTAGCTCAGAGGTTCAGCTCTACAATGTACCTTAAACTGATAGGACACTGGTATCTTAATGTCTTCCATTTTTAAATAAAGAATGTTATGAACAGCTATTTATACATATAGAGCAATTAGGAAGGCACCTCTTTGAAAACCTTCAGAGTTGAGCACCCAGCCGACCAGCCTTTACCTATTGGCTTGCATTTACAGCAGTTTTTAACTACTGCTTATCTATCCACCCATAGCTCCACACCATATCCCAGCTACTAGAAAACCTGAAGTTTTATTCAATCCTGCCCTCCTCCCTAAGTTTTCTATATCATTACCACATCACACTTTAACTGGGCAGGATCTAGGCTTATCAAACTAAACTAGTTTATGAAAAACTAAAGTGCAAAGTAAATTCAATGTTGCTTAAGGGAATATTGCAAAGTAACAATTCTTGATAGTGGATGCCTCATATTTTAAACCATAGAGAATTGCAGTGTTCTTTGTGTCACTGTTCCAAAAGACAAAACATTTAAACAGGTAAAACTTCTTAAAACTGCACCAAGTGTATAAAGTTTCAAACAAAACTTGAATTTCCTGCACATATTCTTGGCAAACGAAGATTTACTGTGCACTGCTTCTTTAGCAAACTGGTCTACTTCCTTTCATTTGACCCAGATGGGCTACAAGACCTAGAGAAGTATTAAGACAACTTGTGATTCCTCTCATGAGGCCGAGACCGTTGCTATTGTTCTCTTATCTCTAGAAAGTGACTTGTTCTGGCTTCCAGAGATGTTTCTCCTTGGAGATCTGCTTTGAGGTGGAGGACTCCTACAGTAATTATATCGAGGGCCATGGAGGAGGCTGGCTTTGATTTTGACTACTTTTCACCATTCGACAGGTCCATTCTTACCCATGTAACTCATGGACAGGATCTATGGCATCTAGGCAATCCTCAAATTCTAAGAGACCAAATCGAGGAAGGTTTGGAGCAATCCACACACTTCTAGAATGTTTCACAATAGCATACACACAGAGATACAGTCACACATAGAGATGTACAGACATACAGATCCAAAAATACACAAAGATTTACACAGGCTCACATGCACATATGCGTGCACACACACACACACACACACACACACACACACACACACACACACACACACAAACTGTAGTGATTTCAATGAAATGACCCTCAGAAGTTCATAGGAAGTGCTACTATTTGGAGGTTTGGCCTTGTAGGATTAGGTGTTGCCTTGTTGGAGAAAGTGTGTCACGGTGTGGGCTTTGAGGTTTCAGATGCTCAAGCCAGGCCCAGTATTTCTGCTCTTGCTACTGTCTGCCGATCCAGATGGAGAACTTTTAGCTGCTTCTCTAGAACTGTGTCTTCCCTCATGCTACCATGCTTTGGACTAAACATCTGAATTGTAAGCCAGATCCAATTAAATATTTTCTTTATAAGACGTGCTGTGGCAAAACTTAAGTCCAAATGGATCAAAGACTTCAACATAAATCCAGCCATACTGAACCTCTTAGAAGAGAAGGTAGGTGGTACCCTTGGACATATTAGTACAGGAGATTGTTTCCTGAATATAACACTAGTATCACAGACACTGAGATCTACAATTAATAAATGGGATTTCCTGAAACTGAAAAGCTTTTGTAAGGTAAAGGACACAGTTAACAAGACAAAATGGCAGCCCACAGAATGGGAAAAGATATTCACTAACCCCACATCTGACAGAGGGATGATTTACAAAATATACAAAGAACTCAAGAAGCTAGTCCCCAAAACACCAAATAATTCAATTAAAAAGTAGGGTACGAGCTAACATGGGGTTAGCTTGTTAAACAACAATAAAGCCTCGTGCAGTTTGCATAAAAAAGTAGGGTACAGAACTAAATAGAGAATTCTCAACAGAGGAATCTAAAATGGCTGAAAGACACTTAAGAAAGCACTCAACATCCTGAGCCATCAGGGAAATGCAAATCAAAACAACTCTGAGATACCATCTTACTCCTATCAGAATGGCTAAAATCCAAAGCACCAATGACAGTTTATGCTAGAGAGGATGTGGAGAAAGGGGAACACTCCACTGCTGGTGGGAGTGCCAACTTGTACAGCCACTTTGGAAATCAGTATGGCAACTCCTCAAGAAAATGGGAATCAGTCTACCACAAGATCCAGCAATTCCACTCTTAGCCATATACCCAAAAGAAGCACATTCATAAACAAGGACATCTGTTCAATGACGTTCATAGCAGCACTATTTGTAATAGCCAGAAACTGGAAGCAGACGAGATGCCCCTCAACCAAAGAATTGATAGAGAAAATGTGATACATTTACACAATGGAGTACTACTCAGTGGGAAAAAACAATGGAATCTTGAAATTTGCAGGAAAATGGGTGGAACTAGAAGAAACCATCCTGAGTGAAGTAATCCAGTCACAAAAAAGACAAAAATGGTATATACTCACACATATATGGAATTTAGACATAGAGCAAAGAATTATCAGCCTACAATCCACACTGCCAGAGAAGCTAGGAAACAAGGAGGACACTAAGAGAGACATACATGGTTGAGTTGTTGACCAAAGATTGCAATGAGAAGTTCCTAAAAGTCCAGGTTGTTGGCATGGCTATAGGTTACTCTCTACAAACTGGCAGCAAGGCCCCATTGCTGAAAATAATACCTATACAACATGTTGAACATGGAGAAGTCAAGTTTGTGTCTACACATAGCCTTCATCATCGTTGAAGCTTTCTTCTGCAGCCGGTGGGAAAAAATACAGAGACCCACAGCCAGACATTATGTAGAGAGTGAAAAAATTTGGAATATTTTGCCCTAAATGGGGAGGGGGCTCCAAAAATCCCTTTCCTAAGGGTTTAGGGAACCCTGTAGGAGAAAAGGCAAAAAGAATATAAGAGCCAGAGGGAATGGAGGACACCAAGAAAACCAAGCCCTCTAAATCGACATGGTTGATTCACATATGAACTCACCAGAGACTAAGGTAGCATTTACAGAGACTATACAAGTCTGCATTAACTGAGGTCCTCGAGCTGAAAGGAGAAGTAGACACATGCCCCCAACCCTAACCTAGATCAATCTCCAGTTGATAACCATTTGCAAATGAAAGTTTAGTTTCCTCTAAGGGAATCTAACTGGGTAAACAATCTACTCCTAAGGGTCTGTTCCATGCCGAGCACTTGATTGTCTATAGAAAAAGAACTCAATGCCAACTTTGGAGGATCCTTATCTTATAATGTCTTGTCTAGGCTCTTACTTTTAGTTATTTATTTTTAAATTTCTATCACATTATTTTTATTTTGCTTATAAAGTTTTCCTTTTTCTCTTTGTACACTAGAGGTCCTTTTCATATACATTATGGTTTCCAGTTAGTGTTTATATGGGATTTCTGAGTGTGCAACTGAGTGGATCTCTGTTTCTTGTGCCTTTTCTTGCGCTACTTTCCTTCTGTTTTTTTTTTTTTTTTCTAATTCCAATGTGTTAGTTCTTGTTTTATCTTATTATAGAACAGACAGAGAGGTGGATCCAGATGGGAGAGAAGGTAGAGAAAAACTTGGAGAAGTAAAGGGAAGGGAAATGTAATCAGGATATATAGTATCAGAAAAAATCTATTTTTGGTAAAAGGAGAAAAAAGAATAAAAGAAAAATCATAGAATGATCAAAGACCACAGGAGTCTTGATTTATACAGAGTATAGATGGAATTATTTATAGTGTTAAAAACTAAAAGAAAAATTAAAGATACATACTGTTTTATATTCAATGTATGGCATATAACAATGCATATTTATAAAAGGCAGATACATTTTTTAAAACAAACTGATCAGTGAAAATTTTCACTGTGAAATAAAGTAAATTTACTTCATCAGTGAAATAAATTTTAACAAGCTGCCTAAACTGTTAGTAGAAAACAGATTTCCACTTTGACTATTCCATTTAATTTGATGGATGCTACGTTGAGTGGACTAAATATATATATGAAGAAAATTCAATTTTACACCACAGTTGGATGAGAGAACACAGTACAAACCCCATATAAAGAACCTTAGAGACTCAGAAGCCAGGAGCCCTCATCCTCAACTTTGAAAGTCCTAGTTGAATACTCTTAAATAAATTCTCTGTCTTCTTTTATTTTCTGTGCTTTGGTGTTTTGCCTGCATGTGTGTCTGTGTGAGGGCATCAGGTCCCCTGGAACTGGAGTTACAGACAGCTTTAAGCTGTTATGTGGGTGCTGGTAATTGAACTCAGGTCCCTTGGAAGAACAGCTAGTGCTCTTAACCATTGAGCCATCTCTCTAGCCTACTCTTTAAAATTGTATCACTCAAAATATGTATATGCTAAGGCCAATCCTATTTTGGATAGTTAAATTTTGTTTTCTTCTGTTACACCACACAGGAATAATTTTTGATGGCATAGGAAGTTCTGATTAGAAATACAGGGCATGTAGTTTCATACCCATAATCCCAGCACATGGGGGATAGAGGCAAGGAAATCAGTTTAAGGCTATCCTCAGTAAGGCATATAGCAGTGTCAACCCTGGAAAATATTTTTTTAATAAAATGTAATGAGAAAGGCTTTTGGAGTTAACATCATGTATGAAGTTATAAGGCTGAATGTAGTTTATAAATCTACCTTCATCATTACTATTTCAAATTGTTTACAATATTTTGTAATTTAAGTATGGAGGTTCGAAAACTTAAAACACACTCAGGATTTCTCTGTAATATAAAGTGCCAGTACTAAGAAACTGAGTTATGTTGCTGAAGGAAACTCAAACAAGACAGTAACACTATTGTGTAGACTAGGAAGTGCAGGGAAATATATGCTAACAGTTCCAAGGCAGGCTGAACTGATTTGGCCGGACGGTCCAGTCGCTTTGGCAAATGTTTTGCTGCCTATTCAGAATTTTGAATGACTTGACCAAATAGTTGTTTTGGTATTTTCTATGATACTACAAAAGATGTAGCCACAATTCTGGTTATGCAACAGCCTTGTTTGCTCAAATTTCTTGAAAGTTGTGTGTGTGTGTGTGTGTGTGTGTGTGTGTGTGTGTGTGTGTGTGTGTGTGATGCTCCAAACATATAGAGAGAGTCTTTTTGAAACAATAATTCTTTGAAAGTTTTGTACATTTGCTCCATGTACAATGATCACATTCATTCACCATTATCTTTCTCCAGCCCTCCATCTTTTTCAGTTAGTTAGTTAGTTTGTTCATTTTGAAGCAGAATGCCAGGGACCATCTGAGGCTATTGAGAGTTAGAATTTTTGGGAAAGCACATGAACATGGTGTGAGATGATTTATTGGAGTAATTAAAATTAACCACTGTTTGACTACTGAAGAAAGATATGTATGTATTCATACATGTATATGAGTGTGTATATATGCATATAGGATTTTGGGGGGTATTGTGTTAGTTTAAACTCCCTATAAGCTCATATGGAGAGGTACTATTAGAGGTGTGACTTTGTTGGAGTAGTGACCCCCAGCAGCCATTAATTGACAATAACTCCTTAGCTAATAATATAACTTTATGAATCCCTGAAATTTCATGATGGAATGCTTATGGGCTCAATCTTGTCAGGTCTCACACCGGTACCCATAGCTACAATGAGTTCACGAATTCAATGGCTGTGACACATCCAGAAAAACAAAACCACTTTCCCCCATGTTTTAGTTTTGCATTCTTTTTACTCTTCTATGATGTTCCCTGATCAATAGACAGAGTGCTGTAGATGTCCCATTTAGGGCTGAGCTGTCAACTCATTCTCAGAACACTGACCACTTAAGAATTTCTGCTTTAATTCTAACCCAGGCCATGTCCAAACTTAATATCTTCTTGGATCCTCACCAAGACTTCCTGTGTGTTTTATCTTATAAGAAGTAATGCAGCTATCTATAAGTTGCCCATATTCCTGTCAGAAACTACAATAAGAGAATTGGATCAACAATCTGGAATTGCTTCTTCAGTATAAATCCCATTCTTGAGATTGCAGACAGCCGAGTTTAGCATTCAGCATGTATGTAAGAGCCAGAGCTTGGGGAGAAGTGGTGATGTTTTTTTGGATATATCATGGCCATTGAATAATGAACCCAGTGTAGCTATGGTCACCTGTGTAAGACCTTTGAGGTCAATAGAAACAGATTCCCCTGGAAAAGTGCTACAACACTTTTACACAAATATATATGAAGCCATGTGTTTTTCATGGTTCTGTCTTTTTAGACAGTACTGAACTTGGGAGTTTTATCAAATATATTTTTGGCATCTACTGAAATGTACTATGTAGCTTTCCTTTCATCTGTTAATAGTTTCATGATTTATTAGAGACTTTCTACTATTATTGAATCACCAGAATTACTAAGGGTTAACTTAGTTGAATATTAGGAATGAGTGTTCTGAGATAGCATTGGCTAATGTTGACCAATGCTTTGATATTTTCACCCCTCATTTCAAACATATTGAATTCCTGTTCAAAATCTCTACATATTTCCCACATCTTTTGTTTCCTTGATAAGTATGATACGGTGTTAATTAAACTATTTTATGTTTCATTCCCCCTGATAAAATAAAATGTGAATTGTAATTAAAGTAAGCATTATGCCATTAGTTAAAGTCAAACCTTCCTGGCAATGAATAGCCTGACTTTAATAAGGAGAAATTATTTATTTTTTCTATTTTTCTCACACATACAACTTCAAATTAAATTTATCCTTCAAGGTCATTGTTTCTCTAAAAATGGACCAATCTAATAATGGGGACGCACCTACATGGCAAAAGTATCTTTGAAGTCCATATTGTGGTGGGGACATCCCCTAGTGTATGAATATATATACATGTATAATATGTCAGCAAAATGCTAGCAGACTCCTAGGAATACTATTGTAAAATATTTCTCAGGAAGTTTCTTTGGTGGCAAGCATAAGTGGTGTTCTAATGGCCCACAAGATGTTCAAGAGGAGCAAAGGTCAGGCATCTCAAAGGCAGAGTGTGCCTGCAGTCTAAGTTATTCCTGTGAGGAGATGAATCTGATCTACTGTGAGAGCCTGTGGTGTCTCGTGGGACTATTGTTCTCCCATTATAAGGTAAACTTACTTTGACTCTTTTTATGTATATGAAAGATATATTTTAGGAAGCTTCTACAGTTACTAGTTTCCATATGCCTTTTTTGAACAGTCATTGGTGATGTTTATCTCTCCCATTTTCCATTTTCTACCCTGCCCTTCCACCCCATGCCAATTTATCTGATCTACTCTCCAACAACTTGGATGTATGATTGCCCCATAAATGTATCTCATTTAAACACTACTTCCACATAAAAGTTACATGAAGGTCTCTGCCTCATTTTCAGCCATCCACCTGAGTTCTGCTGTCATTTTAGGGCCCCCAAATAACACTCAAAGATTTATTTTAGTTACAATGTTGCTGTCCAATGACTAGGATTTCATTTTAGCTAGCTCTGTCATAAGTATCAACCATAACAATTAATCTATATATTTTATAAAGACTTATCTTATCGAGGATGCCAGTGGCATGCATCCTCTCTTCTCCGGGATCACATGGCAACTCCTCTTTACTACATTTCCCAGAATCCTCCTTCTCACCTAGTCCCACATAACTTGCTCCCCTATTGGCCCACAATGCTTTATTTATCAACCAATAAGACAAACATATACACAGAAAGACTTCCCCTATCAGTTGTCCTTTCCATTAGCTGCTCATTGGTCAGTATTAATTATTTTTCTTGTATTAAACAGATGCCCTCAAATGTATTGAGATAGATTAGTATTTTTCAACTTTTTGTTTGTCAGGCTGCTGCTAAGACAGCTCTAATTTAATCTTGACCTTAGCTTCTTTTGGCCCACTGCCACATCTTCCACCACTTTTGCTGCCCAGCTACAACAAGGACAACACAGTAAATTGGATCTCAATGAATTATTTAGTTGCAGGCAATTTTCAAATAAGAATACATAAATAAACACAAAAGAGCTGATGCTTTTTCCTTATGGTGACTAAACAGTTGTCAAGGATTTCCAGAGTGCTAGAAAAATAAAGCACAGGAGTGGAATATAAATATAAGAATCACTTAATGAATATTGTGAAGACACTGAACATCAACTGGATTGGTAGAAAGTATTGCTGATTGCTAACCAATCAACTTGGTTTCGCCTGAATAAACTACTGTTAAGGAGTGCCAGCAACCAACCCGACTGGCTCCATAGGCGGTATATTGCCAAGACCTTAAGTGTCTGACAAGTGTTCACTTGTGGATAAGCAATGCACATGCACTCATGTTGTATGTGTATATAGCTATGAATATTTTGTATGTATTATGGGTATTTATATTGCACTTGACTCTTTATAAAAATGATTATATACCTCATTGAAAGCAAATTTAATATTACAACTTTAACAAATTTTTAAAATTGTCAACAACAGATCCTTGTTTTCATGGTTGATATTTAATATTAGTTTTATGGGGACAGTTCAGAGACCTAAGGATGCACAGGAGAAGTCCAGTTGTTAGTAGAAGAGTGGCTGACCTGTCTAAATCAGTATAGGGGAAGGTGTTCTTCACAGGTCAGTTTCCCAACAAGATTGTGCTCCACTGGCTCACAACAGTGACTGGCTTAAGGCCTTCCCTTGACTTCCTTCCCTTCCCCACATCCTTTACCCTCCAGGATTCCTGTGATCACAGAACAAGCTCTTTATGCTCAAACTCTTCTGTGGATTGGCCTCTGGAAAAATCGAACTACAACCTTAACCCTGTGTATATGAAACATGTTTGCACACAGATGGTCTAGAAAGCCATGGATATTGAGGGGAACCCCTCAGGGGGAGGAGACTGAGTAACAAGAGGTGAAGACCCATTCTTAGAGAGCATAAGCCTGGAGGAGGAGCCAAAGGAGCTGAAGGTGGAGGAATCAGGGAAGCAGTTTCAAGGGAAAGCTTTAAAAGAAGAAAGGAGACTGAGCATGCTCAAACAGTAGTGAAAAGAATATTGTAGAAGTAAAGAATTAGTAAATGGAAGTGTAAGGATGAAGTGCCAGTCACAAGGTTCCCAAGAGAATAAGAGATGGTATTGACCCCAGAGTCCAAGACCTGGGATACGATTTGCAAGGAGTTGGTTAATATTGCTCATAGAAATCACAGGAAGGTCATATCTGTTATTTTAATAGTTTCCTATTTAGAAAAATAATGGATTGATCATTATTTCTCTAGTTTCACATTAACATCATACAAAATAGAAAGTATTGGCTGGGCCAATACTCAAAACATGGTTTCATTTAGCGTATTTTAGGCTATTCTGTTATTTTTAATACCAAATTGTATGAAAATAATATTTGAAGAGAAGGGTTGTTCTATTTAGCTCTCTTTGACAGGTTATCAAATTGAATTGTAATAGTGTTCTAAGATATAAGCTCCATACAAACAGAAACACTCTTCTGATTCTCCTAGATTCATAGTCTACCTAGTGTGATAATTTCCAGTGTTTTTGTATTAAAAACGCTAATTTTAACAATCCATAAAAGTATATATGATATACTTCAAATATACACAATGATATATTTGAAGTCCATTTTGTCCATCTTAATGTGATATCTGATTTACATCACTGCAATGGATGCTCTTGTAATCTTAAGTAAATACTAAATAAGGTCATTATAGGAACTGAATCATACTGAATATGCAATAACTACTTGCCTCTCAGCTTCCAGGGTTTTTTTATTTTTTATTTTATTTATTTATTTATTTATTTATTTATTTATTTATTTATTTATTTATTTGCTATCCAAATCACTGGTTACTCTCACTCCCACATTCTTTTCTGTAACAGGAATTGAGATTAAATTGAGCAAAATAATTGTAGAGCACCTTAAATTCTGGAAGATTATCTAGCCAGTGTTGTTGCTAAGTTTAATATGGCTAATGTGTCATGGGTGAAGCAATTATTGAAAGTTAAGTTTTGAATGCAATGCTAAATATTAAAATTGTTAGTGCTGATGTGTGTATTTCTGTATATGGGTTAGAGACAAATGACCTTCACTTTGATCTTGGGCCCCACTAGTGAAATATACTTGACAGGACATTCTGATCCTCTCTCCTCTGACTGGAAGGGACTATGACAACACCAGTTTGCAGGAACTTGCAGTATAGACCAGGATAACCTCTAATGCTCAGAAATCTGACAACTCCAGTTTGCACAGTAAATTGTGCCTCAGCCATCCTGATATTTTAATGGCATAAGACCTGTGTTTTAAATTGTTTGAAATCTCACATAGAATTGGACTTTAAATCATTTCAGAGATTAGTAAAATAACTGAAAATTATTGGAGAGTTTTTTCTCCGTGTGTGTGTGTGTGTGTGTGTGTGTGTGTGTGTGTGTGTGTGTGTGTGTGTGTATTTGGATAATGCTGTTTTCTACAAAATGGGATCAGGCACATTTTTGCTCCTGACAAGGCCTTTCTGTTCACTCATCAATGTATTGCTATACTGGGAAGATGGCTCAGCTGTGTAAGAACCACTTGCCACACAAGCATAAGGAACTGAATTTGGATTCTCATAATCCATATAAAGTTCTGTAACCGTAGAAAGCTGGCAGTGAGATGGGAAGCAGAGATAGGAGAACCCATGAAGCTTGCAAGCACAGCAGTGAACAAAATACCCTGTCTCTAACAAAGTGGAAGGTGACTGACATGTGACCTTTACACTCACACAGACATCTGCAATCCACACTTAAATACACATGTATACACATGTATACACACACACACATATGCATGTCCATACATATAGAGAGAGGGGGTGATAGAAAGTAGATAGATGGATGACAGAGTTTATTCCTGTGGTATGCTGGGAAGCAGAGTGCTAAGAACTTAAGACTGTCAATGAAATAAAGCTAACTTTACACTATAAACAACCATAGCTTTTATTTATCCACCTGCCATTTGGAGGGCTTAGAAATCACTGTTTATGATGGTAATTTGTTATATAATAAATTTCAAGTTACACACTTGAACTGAATTATGGAAGGTATTGAAATTATTTGTTCTATGCATCTTGGTAAATAAAAATAGCATTTCCAAAAGATTGAGAACTCTCCAGGAAATGGGAGTGATGATCACTTTTAGAATTTTCATTTATGAACAAAGTCTGTAGGATACATTGAAACTGTAAGAGAATCTTCCAAATCACTCTCCAATGAGCCAAGAAGAGCAGTTATCATGTTTTGACAGATTTCATCATTTAAATGATCACATCAGTATCTTTTTCAAAATATTGCCTAGTAGCAACTAAAATAACATTTCTCTTTACTTTAGCCATTTAAAGAATTGCTTTCATAATTATTTCTTAAAATTGTTTACAGCTACCTCATGATTTTATTGCATATCTCCAAATAAACTAACTTTTCACTTAAATAAGCTTGTGTAAAGGAAATTTTGTTATAACTGTAAAACCAAGCCACATTCAACTTTTATAAATAGATCATTGGTATCATTGGTAAAACAAAACAAATTTTATTAATTCTGGCTAAATTTTGGTACTTTTCAGTTGGCTTGGCACACCTTTAGCATGCTCTTGCATAAACTAAGGCTTTCTCCTTGAGAGAACAGAAGTGTTGCCAGGTGTTGAGAGCCCTTAGATTTTGTGGAAGCAGCTTCACCTGAAGTCGCTTCCAGCATTTGGTGGGCCATTAAAAGCAGTTAGATCTTTTGCCATCACTCTATCCACATTTTACGGTTTAATCAGACTTTTTATATTGCAATAGTTTAAATAGTCTGCTATGTTTGTCAGCATCATGTCCAACTTCAGGTTTAATTGACTATGAATAGAACATCTTCTATCTACATGATGATAGTTTTATGAAGAGTGTAAATAGACCCTTTCTTAGCTTTTAAAAACACCCTTATGCAGAGTGTTGACTGTGTAGTTACTTCATTTTATCTGTATTTTAGGAAAATTATATAGAAAAAATATTAGGTTACAAACTTAGACTACATGTCTACCAAGCCCATAGAGCTCTGAATTTTTTCTAAAGTCACTGGTTAAAAGAAAGTGGAATATACTGTGGGATGATAACAGAGTTACTAAATTTTCTTCCTATGGGTTGTTTCCTCCTAGAGTCCTGTTTTAAGAAAAGCCACAAAACCCAACTAAGATGAAAAACTCCTCTCAGAAACTGACAAGTACTGATGAATGGATATTGTACTCATTTTCTCCCTCAAGTTAAAAGTAACTTCAAAGATTAAATCTTTTCCAAATCTGTCAAATTTTGTTGCAACATATGGCTCCTGAACTTTAGTATAAAAGGAAATACTCAGAGATAACTATTATACATATTTGGCAATCTGTATGAATAACACCTTCTATTCAATTTCTCTCATTCCTTCAGATGGTACATATAGAAGCATATTAATCTTTCTGGAAGCATGTGTTAGATTTCCACCTGATTTCAAGGAATATATGTGTACCCTGATACTTCCACATAATAGTATATATGGGGACACTTCCAAGTGGTGTTTAACTGTTTGCAGGGATATATGGTGTTACATAATACAGAATTAAGCACTTTCCAGAATACAAAATACCACACGGGGAAGCTGTATGGCACATCTTCTCTTTATCCCCTACAACAAATAACAGTGGCTCTCTTAATAAAAACTACTAATTTTAATGATTCACAGGAACGTCCAGTTACTAGAAAAAGACAGTCACATAAATTTATAACAATGATAAATGTCTGAAATATTCTGAATCTTTCCCTTCTCAACTCCTACATAAGCTGTAATACCATGTCTACAGTTCTCAACATAAGCAATGACTCCCAAAATATAATTTGTGTCATTTTCTGGAGAAGACTCAGAAGCAAGAATTATTAAATATTGTTTCTAGGTTCTCAAGTTTTACACTTCAGCTCAAACAAGTTGGATACACCAAAGTTTCTAGACTAAAATGTGTTATAAGCACATACACTTTTACTCACACAACAGCTTTTTGACAAATAAAATCTCATTGAATTAATTGCAACAGCATAAACACAAACTATTCTGTCATAACTATTTAAAGTCTTGTGGTAAAGCACCCTATTTATACAGGCTGCTCTTGCAGCACCTCTTTGTATTTTCTTCAGTGATTTAATTAAATTGATATGCCTTTTAAGAACACAATGCACTCTTTCTCACCCCTAGTATCTTACATCATTATTGTGTAGTGTATATGGGTAAATGTTACAGATATTTTATGGTATAGTATGCCTCCCCATTCCTGAGATTTCTGATAGTAGACTTCATTTTCAAAATAATCCATTGTTCATCTTGTTCAAGGACTGTGCCATATCTTAAGTTTTGAAGTTCCACAGAGAGAGAACTTTTGCTGTAAGGATGGTGAAGTATTTAGACTTGAGATGACATGGTTGAGGACAGATAGTGACAAAGAAGAACAAATGTGGTCAGTCCAAAGCACATTGGATTTGTAAGCCCCAGAGCCATTAGCCTCCAGAAATGTTACCATTAATTAAGAAAGAGAAGATCGATGAGACACCTACCTGAAGTTGTTTAGTTTGTTTACCTCAGTTATTTACAGGCCAAGACAGTTTAGTTTGACATGAATAAATACTTTAATGTTCACTAAGTCAGAGACTTTGAAACACATTAAAACAATATTCTTTTTATATTTACTTCTAAATGGTAAGCACTGAAATTCTTACATTTCCTTGAGAATTTTAAATAAAATCTCTGGGTGTCATTTTGTCCAGAATCATAGCATGAATGATAAGGGAAAAAGAACCTGGTTATTCATTTGGAAACCCATTGATAATTCCGCTAATCAAAGTGAACACAGATTGAAACACAAAACCAAAGCATGAGGTATTGAAAGCAGTTTTCAGGTTGAATAGCTCTGTCTCTAGAATGTCTTCATTTATTAATAAAATATGATCTAATGTTTGTAGTCACTGAACTCATGCTACAGCTTAGGTGCTATTACAGACAGAATTCTTCCACAACCTCTGCCCCAATTCATATGTTGAAATTTTGTTTCTAGAAGCCTAGAATGTAACTGTATTAAAGTCTTGGGCTTTCCAGACAGCTCACTAGATAAAATACTTACAGACAATCCTGATAACCTGAGTTTGGTCTTTGGAACCTACATGGTAGAAGAACTAACCTCTGCAAGTTGTCTTCTGATGTCTGAACACATACTATGAATACACATGTGCACACGCACACATACATAGATAAATGTAAAAAGTTAAAGACTTTGAAAGTAAAATTAAGGATAACTAAGGTCTTTGGAACAAACCCTATTCTTATGACACTTGTATCTTCACCAAAAGAGATTAAGAGGCAGAGGCACAGTAGGAATGTCATGGAAGACACTCCAGGAAGACAGTCACCTGAAACTCAAGGACAGAGGGATTAGAAGAGCCAGTACAATACACCTCCAGCTCTAGTGAAGGTACCCTGCTTCTGGCACGTTGTGACAGCAGTCATTGGAAAATGGTAGAAACTATACCTAATATTTATCCTCTGCAGGTTTATAATTTGTTAGCATGACTTTAGAAATTTATCATCATCATTGTTTTCCTCCTCCTCCTCATCATCATGAATATTATGTTTCATTTTATTAAAATAGTCTTAGTAATAAATATGTTCTAGTTAAAGTCTGGGATGCTTCAGCCCTGCACAAAAAACTACAGGCACTAGGAATGCTTAGAGTGTCCAAAATAGTCTTCTCCAGGCAGGAACTCATCAATTGTGTGTCCAATACCAATGGTCATCCCCCAAAATATACCCACGAGTGCTTTACACAGTCTGAGAAGGCTACATTTGTATTTATATAATATGTATTTATGTGAATATTTATATATTAATGTGTGTGTTTGTCTGTGTACATAACAACAATTTATAAAAAGAGAAGCCATGAATTTGAAAGGTAGCAGGGAAGGGTATTTGGGACGGCTTGGCGGAAGAAAAGGGAAGGGCAAATAGTGCTAAGTATAATTTCAAAAAAAGGAAGAAATAATAAATAAAAATAAAAAACTCTGAAACAATCTATACATTTTTATCTATCTATGCCATTTCTTACTTGAATGGTCTCAAGTCTTTGTTTTATAACCTAATTGTCCTGTACTAATTCTGAGATATTTGTATATTAGAAAGTTTATTTCAAGGTCTTTATTTTGTTTATCTTTTCTTGCTATACTAGAAAAGTAAAGTCCCTAAGTGTTTGAAATATGTGTGTGAATGGATTTCTTACCTTCTTATGCCTTTCCAAAAGATTTTTTAATTATTCATTTTTATTTTATGTGATGAGTGTTGCATGTATGTTTGTGTACCATGTATATACAGTACCTGCAGAATCCAGAGGATGACAGAGTTCCTGGACTTGGAGTTACACACAGTTGTGTGCTGCTGTGTGGGTGATAGGAACTGAGTCCTCTGGAAGAGCAGCCATTTCTGTTAAGCAACAAGTCACTTATAAAGCCCCCTAAAATTTCACTTTTTAAAAAACCTATAGTGATCAGTAAATATTGTTTCTGTGAAGCTTAGAAAGGAATCTTGAAGTCACAGTCATGTAAGCACGAAGGAGCCTATCAGAGATGGCATCTTACTGTCAGACCCCAAACTGTTGTCAGAATGAACCTCATTCAGAGCCTCTGTACTTGGCCATTTACCAATATTTTACCTAGCAGAAAATTATCCTCTTTTTTTCCTCATTAAAACAAAACAAAACAACAAGAAAAATAGCATTGATGAGATTTTCAAACTCCAATCCTGTTAGCTATCCATAATTAAAGATACATGCAGTGCCCTTAGTGGATTTGATGTTTGAAAGACTGGCTGAATATTAGACTCCATTGTCTTAAACAGAACTAACAACCTGTAGACATTATAAGATGATGTGTCTTTGTCTAAATAGCTGTTACTGGCTCTAAACTGGGAGAAAGAATATTTTTAAGTCCTTAATACTTAAGGACTTCTCTCTTTGACTCATAAAATAGATATAAACTTCAAATTAACTTGAATGCTTGATATTTTAAAGTCTTTCCCAGAACTTCATTTGGAAGCAGTAACTGTGCAGATGTGTCTCAGAGCTGTTTTTGTCCATTTTAGGCAATATGCCAAAACCATTCTAGACAAATATTTTCTACAAGACTTTAAAAATTTTTTAGTAGTCATCCTATAACCATGTATAAATAGATTTTTCTTATATGCTCTTTTTTTTAAAGTAGAGGGGCATTAGTAAATGCTGTAGTATTGGAATGTTAGTAAAAGAAATACATTTTGGAGCATTTGGCACCATAACTTTCCTAGTTAGGAGAGCTCATTCACCAACTGTGTGTTTTATTTTCCTTCTGCCTCCCAATCCCAAGACAATTATTCTTATCTTATTTTGTGGCATTGCAATATTTTCAAGTAAAAGTGAATTCCTCAATTTTAACGTTAGTTTCTTATCGAGACCATACACTCTTCCCCATCAGTTTTATTTTTCTCCTGCCGGCCTCTACATTTGGTGTGTGCTTTCATCTTATCAGGTTTCCACATACTGGTCACTCCTTTATCAATGGGAACCTTACTGTTTTCAGACTGGTAGGTTCACTAGATGCCTTTCCTATTGTGTAAATTAAGTCAGCAAGTTAAGTCATAGTCATTTCCTGGAGGAAAGAAGCAATTCAATTGTGTAAGTCCAAAGCTCATAATGACTTCACAATTATAGAGCAAACTTAGATCTTGGGGTTCTATATAAATGATCACCTCAGACCATATAGCCTTTCAAATGATGGCTTGTATATCAAAGACATAAAATAAAATGTCTTGATAGCAGTCTATGTCAGTTCAACTTATGCCTCCTGACATTGAGATTCTCTGCTAGTCTACCAAAAAGCACACTTTCAATAGAACATTATGAATTATTTTAATTCTAAACTATTATAAACTAGTGAGTATAATATTGACTCCTGCCATTTCTTACTTGAATAGTCATTATTTATCAAATTTATAAAGATTTAGATGTCTAGGTTATGCAAATTATTTCATAGTCGAATTTTTTTCTGAAAAAAGAAGCCTCTTAAACTCTGCTAATATGATTCAATTCTGTCTAAGGATGTTCTGTGTGCCATAGCTCTGGATGGTTTCAATTTAATCAAGAGAAGATGAGAGTATGTGTCCTTTTCTTTCAAACATTTGGTTCATTCTCCATCTATCTTTGTCATTGTGTGGTTATTCAGGTCACAGCATTAATGATAGCTGTCAAAAATAAAAGTATGCAGATCAGAGAGAAAGAAAGGTATGTAAAAAAGATGAAAAAGTAACTGAATGAGTCATTTAAAGGTTAGGCTGGATGGCATTGATGGGATCAAAGGTTAGTGGAAGTGAGAAGAATAAATGTGGACATCTCCAAGAAGTCTATTTTTTTAAAGGGAGAATGGATGATAATAACATTACCAAGCAAGCACACTAGAGACAGTTTTCCTAATTGTAATGCTGAACCAGCAGTGCACACAAAGAGGTTTTGCTGTTGGCATGAAATCCTTTCCTTTCTAAAGACATCACCTCTTCTTGGTATCGTGTGTCTTAATTAAAACAGTTCCTGGAAGTGCTGCCAACATCAGCATCTTCCCATTTTCATTGGATTTGCTTCTAAATATTGTCACACTGTAGATAAAACTTCACCATGAATTTGGGGCAGACACATTCTTTCTTGAGTAGCCACAAATTGGCAGGCATAGCCTTGCAACTCACATCTTGAGCATAAGTAATTATGACATGTTTTTATTTGTGGTGAAGTTGAACCTCTATGCAGGTTGAAAAAAAATTTGGCTTCTATAAAGGAACACATATTATATTATTCCCTGAACAATACAGTTACAATTATTGACAGAACACTCACACTGTATGAGGTGTTATGTCATCTAGTGATTAAATAAGTATGAAGAGTATACACAAAGGCTATAAACAAATATTATACCATTTTAATTAAGGGACTTGAATGTCCATGGATTTTTGTAGCCACAGAGACCCTGGAGACAATTCTCTGGGACTGAGGGATAAATATACATAAAAATACTAGGGAAATGTCTGTCGTAAATTATGCAGTATAAAATCATACGCATCATATAATTATGAAACCAGTTCTTGCATTTATAAACTATTGCATTGGTATAAGAAAGTTTGTAGAGAACAATCTTAGGTAATTTATGGATTTTTGTTGAGAGATTTGTGGTATAGTATGTTTAAAATACATTTTCAAGATAGTCATGTAAGTATATATTTGCATAACTTTAGAATATTTCCTCCATGCATCTACCCTCACTTCTCACCCCTCCTTCTCCAATTGTTCCCTTAAATTACTTTGTTTCTGCTCTCATGTAAACTATATGTGTGTGATTTTATAAGCCTATATAAAATCTAACATCTACAAGTGAGAGCAAACATGATATTTGTCTTTCTGACACTGTCTTAAATTTGCTTAATATGATTATCTGCAGTTACATCCATTTTTCTGCAAATGGCATAATTTCATTTTTCTCTCTGGATGAAAACTATATTGTGTGCATATATATTTTTATTACCAACCCCTATGATCTTGGACACACAGGTTGTATCCATCACTTGACTATTGTGAATGGTGCTGTAGGAAAGCTGATGCACAAGTATCTCTGTGATATGTTGAGTTGAATAGTTGAACCTCAAAATTTCCCAGTACCCATGCTGAAGAATCTGCTCTTTCTCTAGAATGTATTTTTGGTTTCTTGAAGAAAGTCAGGTACCTATAACTACATGAGTTTAGATTTGTGTCTTCTATTTCAGTGATTTAGGTGTCTATTTTTGTGCTGATACCATGATATTTTTATTGCTATGACTCAGTAGTATAATTTGAAATCAGGAATCGTGATATTTCCAACATGACTTTTAATGTTTGGGATTTCTCTTGCTGTCTGGAACTTGAATGTTTCCATATGCATTTGAAGACTTTTTTCTATGTCTGTGAATAGCATTGCTGAAATTTTTAAGAAGATTCTATTGAATATTGTGAAAATAGCTGTCTTATCAAAACAATTCTTTCAATATTGGGTTTTTTTATGTTGTTTTCATTTTTGACTTAGACATTTTTATTTCTTTCTTCCATGATTTTATGTATGTTTTATTGTTTTTCTTGTTGTCAATTTCTAATTTTATTTCACTATAGTCAGATGGAATAAAACAATTCACATTTTTGTTTAAGACTAGATCTGTGTTCTTTTATATGATTTATTTTAGAGAATTATCTATTGGCTTCTAAGAAGAATGTGCATTCTGTATTATTTGGATGATATGTTCTATAGATTTGTATTAGTTCTATTTGATCTATGTTGTCATTTAACTCAAATGTTTCTCTGATTACTTTTGTTAGGATGACCTGTCTATTGCTGAGGCTGGGCTTCCTAATTCACCTACTATTAGTGTGTTGTCATTAGTCTTTTACTTTACATACAGGAGAACAATTGGGCTAATAAATTTATTAACCCACATACCTACAAACACCTTATTTTTGACAAAGAAGCTAAAGTTATGCAATGGAATAAAGAAAGCATCTTCAACAAATGGATTCTGTCATGATAGATCTGTGTCTATTGCCATGATCAAAACTTGAGTCCAAATGGATCAAAGACCTCAACATAACTCCAGCCACACTGAACCTCCTAGAAAAGAAAGTGGGAAGTACCCTTGAATGAATTGGTACAGGAGCTTGCTTCCTGAACATAACACCAGTAGCACAGACACTGATATTGAGAATTAATAATAATAATTATAATTATAATTAATAATAATTTTCTGGACCTCCAGAAAATGAGAACCTTCTGTAAGGCAAGGGACACAGTCAGCAAGACAAAATGGCAGCCCACAGACTGGGAAAAGATATTCACCAACCCCACATCTGACAGAGGGCTGATCTCCAAAATTTACAAATAAATCAAGACACTTGTTTCCAAAACACCAAATAACCCAATTAAAAAGTGGAGTACAGAACTAAATAGAGAATTCTCAACAGAGGAATCTAAAATGGCTGAAAGACACATAAGAAATGGCTCAAAATCCTTAGCCATCAGGGAAATGCAAATCAAAACAACTCTGAGATACCATCTTGCTCCTCTCAGAATGGCTAAAATCAAAAACACCAATGACAGTTTATGCTGGAAAGGATGTGGAGAAAGGGGAACACTCCTCCACTGCTGGTGGGAGGGCAAACTTGTACAGCCACTTTGGAAATCAGTATGGAGATTCCTCAGGAAGATGGGAATGAGTCTACCACAAGATGCAGCAATTCCACTCTTAGGCATATACCCAAAGATGCACATTCATACAATAAGGACATCTGTTCAACTATGTTCATAGCAGCATTATTTGTAATACCCAGAACCTGGAAGCAACCTAGATGCCCCTCAACTGAAGAATGGATGGAGAATATGTGGCACACTTACACAATGGAGTACCACTCAGCATAAAAAACAATGGAATTTTGAAATTCACAGGCAAATGGATGGAACCAGAAGAAACTATTCTGAGCGAGGTAACCCAGTCACAAAAAGACAAACATTGTATATACTCACTCATATATGGATTTTAGACCTAGAGTAAAGGATTACCAGCCTACAATCCACACTGGCAGAGAAGCTAGGAAACAAGGAGGACCCTAAGAGAGACATACATGGTCCTCTGGAGAAGGTGAAAGGAACAAGATTTCCAGCGCAAATAAGGAGCATGGTGGGAGGTGAGAGGGAGCTAGGAGAAAGAGAAGGGGAGATGAGGAGGGGTGAGGAGGGCATGAGGGAGCAGGAAGGTTGAGTAAGGGGAAGAATAGAGGACAGCAAGATAAGAGATACCATAAGAGAGGGAGCCATTATAGTTTAAAGAGAAATCAGGCACTAGGGAAATATCTGGACATCTACAAAGATGACACCAACTAACAATCTAAGCAACAGAGGAGAGGCTACCTTAAATGCCCCTCATAATGAGATTGATGACTGACTTTATGCCATCCTAGAGCCTTCATCCAGCAGCTTATGGAAGTAGAAGTGGACACTCACAGCTAAACATTGAACTGAACTTAAATCCAGCTGCAGAGAGGGAGGAATGATGAGCAAAGGGGTCAAGACCAGGTTGCTGAAACCCACAGAAACAGTTGACTTGGACAAGGGGGAGCTCATGTTCCCCAGACCGATAGCTGGAAAACCAGCATAAGAGTGATCCAGACCCCATGAATGTGGGTGTCAGTGAGGAGGCCTCAGATATCTATGTGGCCTCTCCTAGTAGATCAGTACTTATCCCTAGTATAGGAATGGACTTTGGGAGCCCATTCCACACAGAGGGATACTCCCTCAGCCTAGATACACAGAGGAGAGCCTATGCCCTATTCCAAAGGACCTAACAGACTCTGAAGATCCTCCATAGAAGGCCTTTTTTGATGCAACTGAGGCATAGATACTGTTCGTTAATCTAATCTACAAATCCGTGTCTTTTGATTAGAAATTGAGAATGTATTAATGCCCTCAATAATTCAGAATTATTACTAAAAAGCATGTATTAATTTCTACCACATTTTCAATGTTTGGTGTTTTCCTAAGCCTCATTTTTAGCTACTATTTAGCATGATCTAGTCTTTCCTGTAGCCTTATTTATAACCTTCTCTTCATAAGAAGGATTCTTTCAAATATCTTCTATCACCATGGTTTAAAGATCATTAGTTGATTACCTGTTTTTATCATAGAGAATCTTCTGCTATTCTTCCACTATAAAAGATAGTTTTTCTGTGTATCATATTTTGGGTCTTCTCTCATACTGACCACAATTTCCTCACCCTTTACCCATTCTAGTCCACCTCCCCTCTTCCCTCGATTCAGTCTCCCACATTCTCCCATCAGAAAAAAGAAGGCCTTCAAGAGACTACAAGCAAACACAGCAAAACAAAATACAATAAGGCAAGTCAAAGGTACTCACACTGAAGATGGACAAGACAACCAACAGAAAGAAAATAGTCCCAAGAACAGGTCAAAGACTCAGTGATGGACGTACTCTCACAGTTCAGAGTCCCACAGAAACACCAAGCTAACAGCCACAACATATATTCAAAGGACCTGGTGCCAACACATTTAGGCCCCATATTTGTCACTTCAGTCTCTGTGAACCCATATACACCCTGCTTAGTTGATTCAGTGGATCTTATTCTCTTGGTGTCCTCCAAACTCCTGTACTCCTAGAAACATTCCATCCTTCCTTTGGGGGAGCATCTGACTCTGAGGGAGAGTGACCTGATGAAGACCTCCAATTTATATTCTCTCTATGAATAATACCTGACTGTGGATCTCTATATCTGCTCCCATGTGTTGCCAGAGTAATCCTGTCTAATGACAACTGGACAAGGCACAGATCTTTGGGTGTAGCAGAATATCATTAGGAATCATTTCATAGATTGGTTGTGTTTGGTTCTACCCTAGGTGTCTAGGCTATCCTATCTCCAGTTCCTGGTCATCCAAGGAGGGTTGGGCTTGTGCTCCTTCTCACGGAGTAGGCATAGGCACTAAGATCAACAGTTGATATATGGGACCTCAAGAAACTGAAAAGTCTCTGCAAGGCAAAGGACATCATCAATTGGACAAAGTGGCAGCCTACAGAATTGAAAATGTTTTTACTGACTCCACATGGCATAGAGGACTAATACCCAAAATATATAAAGAACTCAAAAAGTTATATATAAAAGACAAATAATCCAATTATAAAGTGTTTTACAAATCTAACAGAGAATTCTCAATAGAGGAATTTCAAATGGACAAGAAACACTTAAAAGACATGTTCAGCATCCTTAGCCAGCCGAGAGCTGCAAATCAAAACTATTTTGAGATTCCATCTTATACATGTCAGAATGGCTAACATTAATAATACAAGGAATAATACAAAGAATAGCTCATGCTGGCAAGAATGTGGAGCAAGGGGAATACATCTCCAATGTTGGTGGGAGTGCAAACTTATAAAGATGCTATGGAAATCATTTTGGTATTTCCTCCTGAAAATTGGGAGTTGATCTACTTCAAGACCCAACTCTACCACTCCTGGACATATACCCAAAGGACCCTCCATCCTAGGACCTTTGTTCAACTATTTTCATTGAAGCTGTATTCATAATAGCCAGAAACTGGAAACAATTTAGGTGTCCCTCAACAGAAGAATGAATAAACAAAATGTGGTTTGTTCACACAATAGAGTATTAGTAAGATGTTTTAAAAATGACAGGCAAATGGATGGATCCAGAAAAAATTATTCTGAAGGAGCAAACCAGACCAAGAAAGACAAATATGGTACACATTTACTTATAAGTGAATATTAGCCATTGAGTAAGTAAATGATAATCAAGTTGAAATCCATAGCCAGGTTATGTAAAGTGGAGGGGTCAATGGGGCTTGCATGGACCTCTCTGGGACGAGGAAATAGACTAGATTATACAAGTGAACTGGGGCAGGTGGGAATGTTAATAGCAAGGATCAGTTTTGAGGGAATGGGTTGGAAGGAGAAAATAAGTGCAAGGAAAGATGGATGGAATTGTGAGGTCTTTGGAGACAGGTGTGCTAACCTAATGCAGTGGAAACTTCCTGTATTTATGATAGTGATCCTGATGAGAAATCCTAGTAAGCAGGGATACAGTCTCAAATAGTTAACGTCTTGTAGCCAGGCAAGGCTTCCAGAAGTGGAACTCGGTTGCATCTGGTTGCCTTATTGGCTAGGGAGATCCCATGGAGATTCCCAACTAACGACAGCTGATGCTAGGACAGAGGGGTGCTTTTTGCAAACGGACAGTAAGGCCCCATTTCTGAGGACATCTGTACAGTTCACTGAACATCGCAAGGTCAAGCTGCTGCCCACATTGAGCAATCACCCCTCTGTTCTAGTTTCTTTGCTGCAGGAAGGCACTCTGCAGGCTACTGAAAGAAACATAGACACAAACCCATCCACAAAACCTTTGACCAATGATGTGTCTGGACTGCAAGATGTTCTGGGGCACTGGTGGCACAGAACTGTGGGAGTGGCCAGCAAATACATCTGTTCAAGCTCTCTTAACTTTTAAAGTTTCGGTTGAGTAATCTCATGTTTAGATCAGCTTGCTTTTGTATTTGATTTGGTGTTTTATCTTTTGCAACTTTCAATATGTTTTCTCTGTTGTGTTTATTTACCTTTATAACTATAATATGCATCATAAGGATTCAGGTTTTTGTTTTTGTTTGTTAATTTTGGGGGTTGTTTTTTGTTTTTTTGTTGTTTGTTTGTTAGCTTTTTTTTTTTTTTTGAGACAGTGTTTCTCTGTGTTTCCCTAGTTGTCCTGTAACTCACTCTGTAGACCAGGCTGGGCTCAAAGGTTTGTGCCATAGCCAGCAAGCCCTGAAACTGACACCTGGAGAATTCAGTTCTTAATCTTGCCTGTTTAACATTCTACATGTCTCCTATACCTGGATGGAAATCTTTTTATGTAGATTTAGGAAATGTTCTTCTATGATTTTGTTTAAAATATTCTCAATTCTTTCCTTCTAAAATTCATTTCCTTACTCCATGTCCACAACAGTATACTTTAGCATATTAACGTGGGTTTCTAGAGGAACAGGAGAGAGAGAGAGAGAGAGAGAGAGAGAGAGAGAGAGAGAGAGAGAGAGAGAGAGAGATTAAATAATTTTAGACTGAAATGGTAACCACAGCATTTTATACCTGAGATGCCAAGAACCCAACAGTTTATCAGTCCTTGAAGCTGGGTATCTCAGCATTTTGAGTGGTCCCACAATGGCTTACAGTGGAAAGGTCAAGAACACAGTAGGTGTTTAGTTTACAAAGCTGGGTACTTCAGCAATTCCAACCAGATGCAGAAACTCTGAGAGTTTCTGAGGAGCCATTGGTCCTTATCCAGTGATGGAAGCCTGGAAATACTGGCCCTATACAAAGAAATCAGCAGCCACAGCAGCTAGAAAGTAAATCAACTTGAAATGTTGAGTAGTCTCAATGGGGTTGAAGTGTTACATATTTTTCCTACTACCCTGATAGGCAGGGTACCAGGTTCAAATCTCCACTACTTCTCTTTGTTGCAGAATATTATCTACAAAAATAACCACCATCAACATGTAAGCCCTACATTGCAGTAATTATTTTTAGAAAGTAAAGGACACAATAATATTGTATGCACTGAGATATTAATAACTGTGTGCATAAGTGGATAGGAAAAATGAAGTGTTAAGACGAGCAATTAATTCTGTGTTCATAAGGAAGCTTAGCAGAAGAACCTCCACACTGATGCCTACAGTGGCTGTAGCAGTTTGCACTCCCACCAAAAGTAAGCAAGCATTTCCTCTTCCCATGTCAGGCCATCATTTATCATCATTTGTGTTTGGAATCTTAGCCATTCTGGGTTTGGTAAAATAAAATCTCAGAGTAGTTTTATTTTGCATTTCCATGATGACTCAGGTTATAGGACATTTAAAATGATGTTTCTTGGCCATTTGTACTTTGTCATTTGAGAACTCTATGTTTAGTTCCATGCCCTACTTTAATTGGGTTGCTTATTTTCTTGATGTTTAACTTGCTGGGTTCTTTGTATAGTCTAGATACTAATACTCTGCCAGATGTGTAGCTGGTAGCGATTTTTTCCCCATTCGGTTGTTGCCTCTTCAATTTATTGATGGTGTCCTTTGATTTACAGAAGCTTTTTGGTTTCATGAGATTTTATTTTTCAATAGTTTGTCTATTGAGATCCTATTCAGAAAGTTCTTTCCTATACCTATCAATTCAAGTGTATTTCCTAATCTCTCCTTTGTCAGGTTTAGGCTATCAAGTCTTATACTGACATCCATGATCCATTTGAAATTGGGTTTTTGCTACTGCAGAAGCTTCCTAAAATATAAACATAAACACATATAAAAGAGTTTACATGACATTACTCTATAATGGGAAAATTTCTCTACTAGACACCACAAGCTAACAAATGGAAATCCTAATATCAGGAATTTGGTTACCACTTTTGGAGGTATTGGCCGGTAAGGTTCCATAGATCTCTAAATGTTATACACACTCTAGCCACAGCTCTTTTTAAATTTTTCATTTAAATTAACAACAATCTTATTTTACATACCAATCCTAGTTCCCTCTCTCTCCCATCCTCTAACTCTACCCACCATCCCCCCATCTACTCCTCAGAGAGGGTTACAGCCACAGCTCTTGGTCACTCTTGAGAACTTGATGGTAAGAGCTTCTTGTTGAAGACACTGTAGAATGAGGTGAAGTGATCTAACAAGCTGGAAGCTTCACCTTTTCTAGCTGTCTTTCATAGTTCTGGAAGGTGCTATGGACACTAATCATAACCAGCTTTGAATCCTGTAAGCTACAGAAACTGTTGGCCTAGCACACATGCCTACAATTGCAATAGTGGTATGAATATTACAGGAGTAGCCAACTAATTTCTGATTGGATTTAAGGCCTTCACTACAACAAGATCAAATCCATGCCAGTCACTTTCATGGGGGTAAAGACCTGTATCTAAACATGTCATAAGTTCTGGGCTATGGAGGGGGTTTCTACTATTATTCTGTGTGCTGGTGAGGTTTTGTCAATGTGACACAAACTAAGGCTACCCAGGAATAAGGAATCTCATTGAAGGAACAGCCTCCATCAAACTGGTCAGTGGTGCATTTTCTTTTTTTATGAGTGATGTGGGAGGGCCCAGTCCACTATAGTTAGTGCCACACCTAGGCAGATGGCCATGGATTGTGTAAGAAAGCATCCTAAATGAGCCATGGAGAGCAAACCTGCAATCAGCATTCCTCCATGGCCTCTGCTTCAGTTCTTTCTTCCAGGTTCTTGCTTTGGCTACCCTTAGTGATGGACTATAGTTTATAAATCAGATGTACCTATCCCTCAAGGTAGGACTTACAGACAATAACACAAAAGGAAGAGACAATGGAAATATCCTATGGAAGTTAGGAAATGAACTGACTTGCTTTGGAATAGATAGCTAGAGTTTGGAAAACCTATAAAAAACCCAGTCTTATTTTAGCTCTCTTCATATTTAACTTCTCTATCTAGTAACTATCAAAGAAAATTTGTAGTTTCCTATGTAACACTTCAGCTTTTTAAAGATGCTGTAATGAAGAGTCATAGTGTGTCTGAAAGCAGAAGAGATGTGATATCTCACAGTTTTACAGACTAGAGGTCCAAAATTAAGACTCTAGCAGGGCCAGGTTCCTCCAAAGGCTCTAGGCAGAGTCAGGTGCTTCTACCTTGTAGTGTGGATGTATTAGTGCAGCCCCCACTTCTGCTGCTACATATTCATGTTTTTACATCATCCAACCCTACTTCAGTATGACATCATCTTAACTAATTACATATGAAGTGACCTTATTTAGAGGTAAGTCACATTTGAAGATATGGAGGAGCAAGGAATTCAACCCCTGTTTTATTAGAGAGGACTAGGTACAGAATTTAGCCAATAACATGTGAGCCAAAGTCTCTGAAAACCCAAGGATAGCCAGTAAAATACTTCTGGGTTGCCCTAAGTTGCTACCACTGGACATTTATCCTGTTATCTTAATTGAAAAGGAAGAATTTTGCAACTAGGAACACAGTAAGGGAGTTCTTGGGTTGTTTATTATTTACTCCCCAAAGTAGGTTATCATCTCCAGAAAGAGAATGGTAGCCCTCCTGCTATTTCCCTTGTCCATTGTTTTCTGTCTCTTCCTCACACAATGTGAGCCTGGCTGTCTTCACAGCCCTTGCTCACTGGCTGGGCAAGGAGGATCACAATGGCTAATGGAAGCACAGTGTAGCTCTATAATTTGTTTAGCTAAACTGTATTAGTCATGCTGAAAGTTGTATTATCAGAGTCAAATACAGGAAGCTGGAGCAGACGTGCTCTATTTAAAAAAAATAAAGCATTTTAAAAATAAACTTGGCTTATTGATTAGCTAATTTTCTAAACAAGAGGCTTATTCCCTTTAATCCTCAGCATTACTGTAAATTCTATTTCCGCCTGTGGGTCACTCTGTTCCAAATAAGATTAACACACACACACACACACACACACACACACACACACACACACACACACACACCTTATGTTAGGCTATACTTTGGGATTACTTTTGCTAAGATATTATTGAATTTATTCAAACATATGATCTTGTTATTCTACAGAGCCTTGTTATTTGGGAGAGAGAGCTATGATTCTTTGCATGAGCAGAAAAGTAAAAATCTATGTTCATAAATACAACTTTTGCATACAGTTCAAGCAAAAGTTTTGGAGTAGCTATTCTGCCATTTTTGTAGTAATCACACATTTGATCTACTTCTTGATCTGTCCAGCCTTATGGAGGAATGGGGCCTTAAGAGTTTCTTTTCTCTCCATCACTGCTTATTGCTTGTGTTTGCTTGTCTAGAAAGCACCATCACCTTTCTCAGAAATTCAGTGAACATTACTGGATAACTCACATTTTATTATTTGAAACATATTAGTGAGTTAGGTTCCTTTTTGTCAGAGATTTTGATAATAACATGTGAAGTTATATAGACGATTACTCATATGTTCAGGGCATACATGACTTCAAGTGTGTTACCAGTGAATGATCTGACTAGAAAGCTGTTTCTAAATACTATTATTTGGTGGTAGACTTCATGTCCTGCTGTTAACTGGTACTGTCTTTAGGGCCATGTGCAGCATTCAAGTCATAAATCCCAATAGTCTGGGAGGAGCAAGTGGACAGTCTCTTCTTAGCTTACATTGAAAATGAAATACTTTATTGCTGGTCCAGAATCAACCCCCTCCTACAAAAAGATATTATGAGACTTTTGGGTTGATTTGAATTTCTCATTTACAACAGCAGAAACTCTTTCTCACATAAACCATCCTACAGGTAAGCTTTAGGTTCAATGGCTTTAGTGTATGCTAAACAGGAATGAAATGGTCAAAAGGGTTATGTCCTCTCACCTAACTTTGACCAAAATCATTACATTAGAAAAGCAAACACTCTATCATTTATTTGAAACAATTATTTAGAAGATTCCACATTGCCAAGCTTACTTCATGGCCTTTACAAATGGATCACATTATGTAACATCACCTCCTTCTCTTCCTGCAAAAAAGGAAAAGTGTAACACTCAAAATAAATGTCCTAGGAACAGTTCTCACATCATTCCAGTGTTCTAATTTAATGTGTAAAGCCAGTACATGTGGCCTTCCCCACCCCAACAAACACCATGCCACATTGCAAATGTACCTTCTGTGAGATGTCTTCATGATAAATGAGCTAATGACTATAATGCTCTCAGAGATCCTTGAGCAAGATACCATCTAACTACAAAGTATAGACTCATTACTCAACAGAGGCTATTTGCCTCATTTTTTTGTTATCTCACCTATTTATTTCCTTTCTATAGTCTTCCTGGTAGTTAACATTATAATGAGAACACAGCTTCTAAAAATAAAACAAAACAACAACAAAACAGTGGAGACGGTGTGGAGGATCATGAGACCTTAATAATTTTAGGTCACAGTGCATTGAACATGCCCAGAAAAGCCTAGATCACTTCCGAATTCAAGGACTAATAAAAATTGGAAGCACTCCAGTAATTTTAAATTGCTTTGCACATTGAAGAGTGATTTAAAACCATTGAAGTGATTCATTTTTTTATATATGCACTTCAATTTAGAAGTGAGTCAGACAGACAGCATCACAACATAAAAGTTCAAAATACTGAATTAATCTTTAAAAGATAGGAATTAGACTAAAACATAACCGTAACAAACAAGATCAAATAATCACCAGAATAGACTGGGACATTAAGTTAAAGAAGGATCATGGTGAATTTCTGGACACATATTTCAAGGACTGTGCTTACTTTTTACTGTTCTCTGTGGAAATAGCAATACTTCCAAACTCTTTGTTAATCAATTAAATATTATATGTTAGTTTTAACATTTCTTAGAATAGTTTTCAGTATTGGATAATTATTTCTATCGGATTACTTAATACTTATAAGGGTGAGGGCAAATGCGATAGTCATAAAATGAAATCCGAATTCATATTGGGAATTTCTAGATCCATATAAAATAGGAAAAATAAAATAAATGAAGTTAATTATATATAATTTATGTAACTTAATATATCTAGATTATTATAATTTACATTTTTAATTAATACACAATATTATTGAGATATTTCACATTTGTGCTTGGTGCTAAAGCTTCAAAATTTGGTACATATTTTACAATAACTATATATCTCAATTTGGAGTCATTGTAATTAAGTATTAAATAGCTGTACTTGGCTAGTGCCTATAGACTAGGAGCATTTAAAAATATATACTGTGGAGGAGATCACAATGTCCCAAAATTCCTCACAGGTATGGAGGCAGTTATAGTTGCTGGAGGAGGGAAGCATTTCTTCAGTAGTGTAACCACTGGTCAGTTGCTTGGGGGGGGGTCTTATAAATAATCCCCCTTTGTATTCCTCTGAACAACCATAATGCAATTCATTGGTGCATCCCCAAAATAGGTGAAATAGAAGGACTAGTTGGGAAATGAGGAGATCAGAAGGAGTCAGGGAGGACAAAAGAGTAATGGGGTGAATATGATGAAAATGCATTATGTATATGCATAAAATTGTGTTAATGAAACCCATTATCCTGTAAACTTAAGATATTGTGATAAAAGATCTTTTTTACAGAATCAACCGTGTTTTCTTCTTCGCAATACTAACTGTAACCAGCATTAACAGTTCTTATTACTTAGCCCTCTCATTTCTTTTTTTTTCTTTTTCTTTCCTTCACTTTTCTTATCTTTGTGTGTGTGAGAGAGAGACTACCACAGTCATTCATGCAGGTTTATTAGCATAAAAAACCCAAACCAAACATCCAAGTGATGATTCTTGAGACACATTCAGTCTGACAGCACATATTCTACCTAAGCTGCACGTGTCTGGGACGGAAGGCTGACATATGGAGTTTCCTGAAGGCCTAAGGCTGGATTTCAGCATCTATGCATTATGCATAAAATTTGAATATGACTATGGGAATGATCTCTTTCTACTAGCTATAACAGAAAGAAGGAAAGAAAATATAAGAATAATGCTGTGTTTAAACTGGGAAAAGTTTAACAGCTACCCTCTCTTTCAAAACATCATCTTCCTAATAAAGACACTCACCCACTCTTTGTTCCTTGATCAGATCTCTTCTGGAAAAGATATTCTGTGCTCTGGTGACAGAGTGTTCAGAGTCTGTGAGGCCAGAGCATGAGGATATGGCTAAATGTGAAAGAGCTGGTACCACACAGTAGATGCATTGTCAGGAAAGCAAATGTTTTACATGACTCAGGGCAAAGAAAGGATGTGTAAGGCCACAGATGACAGTTTGATTGATGGAGAGAGATGGCAAAGGAGAGTCGCACTTAAAATTCTTCCTTTGAACACTCCTTCACTGAAGGACTTCACAGAACTACACCAGATTTTTCTTTCATTGTTAGACCTTGGTTACTTATTTCTTTAATTTTCAAAGAAGTGCATGTTCTTTATTTATAAAAAACAAAAACAGATTGATCTTAGACTCTAAGATGACCTTTGTTCTCCCCAAACCTGAAGAAGTCATTATTCATGTTTCAAGGTATTTCCCTCTAGTCTTTTCTTCATGGTTTTACCTGGATTATGTCTTCTTGCTTTTACAATTCAATATTAATATTTCCTATACCTCTGAAAATCCCTTAAACCACAGTGAACTTTGCTGTGCAAAAATCACTCTTTTCATCATAGTTAATGCTGTGATGGACACCTTTTATATCAATGTTCTTTATATTTCAAGTTGTTCACTTAAATTAGATTACAAAGGAAATTACTGGTGAAAAAATATAAACTTCTGGAGAGTTGGCTCTGAGGTTAAAGGCACTGGTTATTCTTCCAGAGGTCCTGAGTTCAATTCCCAGCAACCATCTATAATGAGATCTGATGCCTTGTTCTGGCATGCAGGCTTACATGGAGACAGAACACTGTATACATAATAAATCAATAAATCTAAAAAATGTAAATTCCTATAAGGATTTGGGAGCCACATTGCTAAGTTTTCTTTTTGAATAGGACTGCTGACCCTCTAATAGTGTTCTGATGAACAGGGTGCAAGGTCAGATGCTTTCATTTCTAGTCTTGTTTGAAATGATTGTTGATTTTGATGATGTAGCTTATTGGTAGCAGTCTGTACATTTATAAGCCATTGTCAACACTTCAGTGTGATATTCCAGGTCCAAAATCATTCTGCCTAAGCATTCGATTACATATAAAAGGAGGGAAGCCTTTGAAATTATTATTTAGTGCTGCTTTAATTTTCAAATTAATTACTGGAAAAATATGGGAAAAGAACTCCTTTCTGTAGAGTATATTGACTTAAACTTTGATATTCTGTACTCTATTACCTGGAAAACGAATTTTACTTTAAAATTTCATGGTTTCAGTTGCACTTTCATTTATTTCAATGTGTGTATGAGTACACAAATCCAAACACTAAAGAGATTTGCACAGAGTCTCTGGAAGCTAAAGAAGCACACTACAGCTTTATCTGGCAAGCGAAGGAGGTGGCTACAGTTAGCGTTGCAATCTAGTGCATCAAGAAAAATAATGATTCTTTAGGCAGTTGGAATAAAGTGTTATAAAACTATATATCAAAGAAGCCATTTAATAACTCTTGGATGTGTTGATGTGTTCTAAATGTTTGTAACTTCTCTGTTTTCTTTTTTTTAAACAGAAGAATGTGTTCTTTGAAGAAAGAAAAGTTGCATGAAACTCCAAAAAGCTCAGACTATGGTCCTTGGATGATAAAATATCTTCCCCACAGAATATTCTACATTAAAAATGGCTTTTAACAGTCCACAGTTGTTCATCTCATGCCATTTTTGATGAATGACACTTGTTTGGAAGGAGATCTGTTTTAATTTGGTATCTTCTTAAGATATACATTAAAACCATCACTGAGGTTTTATACACATCCGTTTTAATTTTATTTCTGTTTCTTTGATAATTGAGCTTGGTACTATCATTGATAACTTTGTATTCTTCCTTTGCACTGAAGTCATATTATCACCAAGCAAGAATAATATTGAAAAATGCATTTGAACATGAAAACAACTATTTCTAAAGATGATGTGAAATTCTGTACATATATCTATGTATATGAATGTTACATGGTCCATATGCATACATTCTTTCAATATGTTACGTTATACAAAATTTTTCTCATATTTGTCTTATTGAATGTCAATGTTTGCAACAAAAGGCTTCAGCTTTCCTAGAAATCTGAAACAGTATCTGAGACAATTTATCCTGATGTGTTTTACACAAAGAATAATATAATTTGAATGATAAGTGTAGCTCAGAGTCCTGTTTGTGTGGAGATGAACATGCTGTATCTTCTATACCAAAAGTAAATGGCCAGCAGATACAGATTGTAAATGACTTGGCACTGTGAGGCTACATAATGAAATAAATCAATATGCTATATATAATATATATTTATATGTTAATTCATCACATCTACAATTTTTGAATCTTTGGGGATAGATGGCCATGTGACAACACAAAATAAAGTGTAGTCCTGGCATTCCAGCTTACTCTCAGGTATTATGTTTATGGGCTTTGGGTCATTCAGTGGGAGCCCAGGCCTAGAATATTATATCAATGCTCTTCCACAGAATTTTGCTGCCAAGAGGCTATACAGGTTAACTGGTTGGAAAGTTTGCTGCCTGTTCTATAGCATGCATTGGTCTTGAATAAGACAGTCAGTTCCTGTGTGCTGACTGGAGAAAGTTCAAATCATTATAGATCAAGTAGCCAGAAAGATCAGTAGGTCAGTCATTCTACACTTCACCTCTAAGTGTACAGTTAAAAAGCTCAGATACAACCTAAATTATTCATAGGACATTTTCCTGTGAATTTTTAATTTTTAATTTTTCTAAAATGCCTTTTAATGATAATGTATACTTTTAGGTTCAGAAAAGATCGTGAAATCATAGGAGGATTAAGCCTTGGTTTAGCTAAGATTTTAGATAGAACCTGAGGCATATTTGGACAATATAATAAAACATAAACTATCTAAAGATGCCCAAACCATAGAGACAGAGAAGAATAGAGGTTTGTGGAGGCTTGAGAAAGACAGGAATTGAGTTACTCCTTATTTGGCATGAAGTTCAAATGAGGCAAGATGAGTGATTCCAGGGGTTTGTGTATACCACTGTGCTTGTAGTCCTATACACTTAATGTTTTTTGAAAGAATAGAAATTGTGTTACATACACTTACACATACTAAATGAAATAAAGGCCCTCCCCCACAGAATTTGAGGATAATTCTACACAACCATTCAAGTTATTCCATGAAACTAAGCAAAACCTTTGGTCAGTGGCCCTAAATAAAAGCATAAATTTATGCTCTTGAATCAAGAGTTGTAACTTTCTGCTCTAATGCAAATTTTTGGTCAAAAGGAGATATTCTTTACAAATGGATCCAAAATTTAAAGTGAGCAGTCTGAATGGTTGAAATTAGATAGAAAAACATCCCATGAAGTGCAATACAGAAAGGGAAAAGAAAGAAATACTATAAATACTCAGCACAGTACCGCTCCTTAGAAATATTACACACATGACAAATTGTCTTCTTCCTAGCAGTGAAGAACTCTGTTCTCCGATATGAGAATGTGGGTAAACAGAACTTGGCAAGTTAGTTGTGAACTCTCGAGTGATCTTCTGAAATCCAGTGCTACCCTGCTGCTGCTGAGGTAAATGAAAGGACTGTTTTCAGATATAAGAAGCTAGAAGCATGGGTTCCTTCCAGAAACATCTCAGCAAATTTTGCCAATACTACATTTGCATCCATGGGGTAATTACTCAATTTCACTCATGCACAACTTATCTGAAGTGACATTGGTTTCCGTCTCTTAACACTGTTTAGGCACCAACACTTGTATTCACACATGTTCCAGAACCATCCATTAAAGGGACTTCTGAAGGGGTCATGACAAGCACAATCATTTTTCAAATATATCCCCCAGGTGTATCAAATATTGTTGCATATCTTTTAACACTTTCAAAGACTCAGAAATTTTGGTATCTTTTCTTCATTCACATCACAATACAAAAATTTACTGACTTCTGTGACAGCCAAGTTAATTGAAACCATTTAGGATTTCCCAAAGGCAATACCATGCAAGTACCACACAATGAATAACCTATTTGCAGATTTAGAATGCTGTGCATTATTAGCAGAATGAATTCTCCATACATTTGTTTCTGACCCATGGATTACATCCTCTCAACAGTAGTAGTCTGTCTTCAAGATTGCATCAACCAGCACTTGGATTAGGTTACTAACACTCTCTTGAAAGCTTATTATTAGTTAAAAGAGCTTCTTGATGACTTTGTTTAGCAGTCACAGTGAGATTAATTTTTTCTTAGAATTAGAGCTATTAATGAACACTAAAAATTTTATCTAAATCTCTTCTTTTACAGACTCCCCAATGATTTTAAGTGAGACATCATATTAATAAAAACTTCCCCTCCATGGAAAGGAGGATTTAGAATCAATTAACGTAAGGTACCAGAACATAATTAAGAATTCTAATGAACTGTTTCTGAATTTCATTTATATGGGTAAGTAATCACTAATCTTGCAGCATACTTGAAGGCTTGGCTTTCTGACTGGTTTAGATCCTAAAATCAGGACATTTTTATAGTCATACTGTATATTCTTCTGTAGTATTAACTGTTCTTCTCACCAAGGGAAGAAATTATACAGACTTATTTTCTGAAAGAGTTTCATTATAAACATTCAAATGAAATTGATTTCTCTGAATCAGTTGACCAGCACTCTTTTTATAATTTCCTTTATTTCATGAGATTATTATCATTTCCTCCTTCCTTCTCCTTCCCCTCATCTCCAAACTTTTCCATATACCTTTGGTATCTTTCAAATTCATGGCTCTTTTTAATCAAATAAAATATATATATATATATATATATATATATATATATATATAATACACATATATATATATATATATGTGTGTGTGTGTGTGTGTGTGTGTGTGTGTGTGTGTGTGTGTGTGTGTTTCTGAATACAACCTGCTCAGTCTGTACAATGTTACTTGGATGTATGTTGTTAGGAATCAAATCTTACCAACATAACTTCCTAAACATGAGCTGAACAAGAACAACAATACACATACTAAAATAGATGTGTAAAGACCAACTGTGTCACAACCCTACCCAAAGAACTACCTGCATCTAAGGAATGCTAAGAGTGGGAGAAATAGTCTTCCTAGGGAAGAGCACACCAAGTGGTTTTCTAATACCAAATAGACCAGCACTATCAATTACTAGAGTGTCCAACCTTGGGTTAATCATACTTTTACCTTTTATGCCAATCCTAGAAATTAAGAAAATAAAAGCAATGAGCTATGCATTGAACTAAATAAGTGTCAGAGCTACTCATATCTTACCATCTTTCTGTCAGAAATATAGATTTTGTAATGCAATTAAAAATATACCATTTATCATTCAATTCGGGGTCTTTAGTGCTGGTCTATCTTTGTATGTAAAATTAATACTGTTTACTATATTTGACAAGACATTTTAGAGATTAGGTGTTGTTTTAAATTTTATAACATAAATAAGATCTATCTTTTATATATTTCACAACACCATGTTATGTTTTGTTTATACTTCTATATAAAATCTTAGTTATTTATCTTTGAGTAGATGTTCATTGGAATGACCAATCATTAAGTGTTTGCATGTTATGTGTATTTTATTACCAACATACCTACGAAATAAATAACTGGCTTAGTCTAACCAACCTGAGCAATATTTTTGTTGTGAAAATTAACTTTTATGTTTTCAAGTACACAAAACAATCGCTTAGGCAAAGCTCCTAAAGTCTGACATCTTTCCTAGACAGAAACAAATATCAGACTTTCAAAGGACTGTACAATTTCTGTGATTTATCAACATAAACTTAAACTTAGTGCAACTCTTTCTTCTCTGTTTAATAATCAGATTTATCAGTTTTAAAATAGAAATATATTTATTATTCCATCTCTGAGTCTAAGCTGTCTCCTCACAGTTAGTACTAGATAACAGTTCTTCGCAAATGAGAACGGAAGCTTTAAACACACGTTAGTTGACGGTGCTGTATTTCTGTCTCCATCACTAACACTACATCTGGGATTGCTGATTTTTATCAAACATAGATTTATGTTTACGCTTTTGGCAATATGAGTGATGAGTGAAGTCTTTTTTGTGAGTTTCCCAAATAGCATTTGTACTATTTTGTATGAGCTGGAACTTCTTTTATTTTCCTGAACATCTAGTGTTGATTCTATTTCTATTCAGGGCATCTGAGAGTCACAAATGATATCTCTTCAAGTAGGAAATGTTATTTTTTTTCCTAAGACATTCCTGGAAGAAAAATACAGACCTTCTACAATCCAATATGGATGTCCTTTCCAAACTGGGTCCGAGAACTGTGTGTTTCTTATAAAAAGATTACTTTAAGAGAGAAGGATGATCATGCAAATCTTATCACAAAGCTTTCCTAATAATGCTTATGTGCCAAACAGAAGTGCCAGAAGGGTAAACTGCACAAAGAGAGTAAGGACATTTGTGCTTTACATTAGATGTCACCTCTAAGTAGATGTGCTATTTAGAGGGTCCACTGTATTCAACTCATGTCCTGACAGTTTGCCCTAAGGAAAATTGTGGCAGTATTGTTTTGTATGAGACATGTCCCACATGTGCTCAGGTACTTGCATACTTAGTCCCCAGATGGTGGTACTGTTTAGGGGAGGTTTGGGAGGTATAGCCTTATTGGAAGAAGCACATCACTAGAGAATGGCTTTAAGGCCTTGGGCCACTTCCAGTGTTTGCCTTCTGATTTGTGCTTGTATTAGAAGATGTGAATTCTCACATTCCTGCTTCCTTCACCATGTCTTTCTCATGCTGCCACACTCCCTGTCATGATAGACCTTTATCCCTGCGGTAGTGTATGCCCAAATAAATTTCTTCTTCTATGAGTTTCCTTGGCCTCTGTGTTTTATCACAACAACAGAGTACTCCTGAAACTGTAACAAAGCTTTTGGAACTCCAAGTGAATCAGATATTTAAAATAAAAATAAAGTTATACAACTACTGCATTAAAATATTGTTAAATGGCTTTAGGACTCAGATTTAGTGAAAATATTTGAATATAACCCCAAATCTAAAATCTGTAAAAGAGTATCACACTATAATACACAAAGTTAAAAACTTTTCTTGCATTTAAAGTGAATGAAGCCGGGCATTGGTGGCACATGCCTTTAATCCCAGGACTTGGGAGGCAGAGGCAGGTGGATCTCTGTGAGTTCGAGGCCAGCCTGGTCTACAGAGTGAGTGCCAGGATAGGCTCTAAAGCTACACAGAGAAACCCTGTCTCGAAAAAGCAAAAGAAAAAAAAAGGTGAATGACAAGTTGACAAGTTCAGAAACAATATTTTTTCTTAAATAAATGTGACATAGAAGTTGAGGGGAGAATATTGGGGTTCACAGAAGCTCAATGAAGATGAGGTGGTGAGGGATAGACAGAAGGGAATATAGATGCAGGTAAAAATAACTAAAGAAATATAAGAAGCTATATGGAAACTATTTTGCAAGCTTATTAAAAAGCTATAATTTAAAAAGCTGTGAGGTGCCCTATGTCTGTAGATAATATTCCTGACAGAACCCATAGGTTGCTAAGAAATCACAGTGTCAGGTATGGGATACCTCCTCACTTCTTGGCAAGGGGCCTGCAGAATCCTTCAGTATAATACAGTCTATTGTTATTGCTCTTGGTTGTGTACCAGAACTTGAAGATAAGACCCGCTGTTAAAAATACCACACACTTTGGTCACATAACATAAAGAAATCAGGCTGAAACAGAGATAGAAGTTTCCTCCCTGCTAGCTGTGTTTTGTAGTGCTAGTACCAGAACTATGCAGGATGCTGTGAACTCTATGAATTATCATGATTGTCTGTCCTCTGGTGAAGTAGTGGTGAAATGTTAGGAAGTAACCAACTACTTTCTGATTAAATTTAAAGGCTTCTGTGAAGAAAGGGATTTGTGCCTGACACTATAAACTTGGTCAAGAGTCCATAGCTGGAAAAGTAACAGGGTTGGGAAGAACCTATTACTACTTCACTAAATGGTCATGCAACTTAACTGCCTTCTCAACATTCATGTTTATATTCAAAGATTGGTCTGGTGATATATAATTTATGATTTAATAATGCTTGCCTGGGGATCAAAATACAAAGCTAGCCACACTAGAGCCATAGATGCCAGATAATGGCGGTACACACCTTTAATCCCAGGACTCAGAAGACAGAGGCATATGGATCTTTGTGAGTCCAAGACCACCCAGGACTACATGAGAGTGAACCAGTCTAAAAGGGTAACAGAGCTCATGCCTTTAATCCCAGCACTAGAGAGGTACATAAGGAAGAAGCAAAGGGTCTCATGGGAGATTCAGTTTCCAGTTACAGGAAAAACAGGATCTCCATTTCAGCCTTGGAAGAGGTAAGAGCTATGGGCTGGCTGCTTTGCTTTTCAGATCTTTAGCTTGAACCCCAACATGTGTCTCTGCATTTTTACTATTTTTGCTACAGATTGGTGCTGACCTGGGCCTTTGTCAGAAGAGCTTCTTATAGCTATACAGTTAACACAGTGGTGATGGTTAATACAGAGACTTGTAACTGATCCAAGGGCCAAGAATAAGTAACAATGGAATTGGGGCCATTAATTGCATGTCTATAGTATTGACAACCCCACTCCACTCCACAGCCAAGGCACAGATAAAATTGCAATGAGAAGTGGGGATGTTTAAGTTAGAGGAAGGGAAGGTATGCAGTAGAAACATGTTTTCTACACAAAGCACAGTCATTGCAATTCTGACCTCAGAGCTGTTGCAGCTGCTTGATAAGGACTGCAGGGGGCGTGCAAGAACCTTTCATCATGGAGAGAATATTTTAAGTCAGCAGTTGGTTGAAAGAGGAGGTGTTTCTTTCCTCAGTGATGTAGCCACTGGTAAGTCTGCCCATTCTCCAGTAAATGACCTTCCACTCACACATATGCTAGCAACTCAAATTATGCTCAGTGGATCTCACACTAAAAGAAGAGGCAAAAGTAGGGGGGAAATCTGAGAAAAAAAAAAAAAACATTTTCAGCAAGCAGGGAAGAGGGATGAGAGGGGATATTAAAGGTCTAATATGATTAAACATCATTGTCGATATGTATCAAATGGTAACATATATTAAGACATATCAGGATAAAAGTCTAGAATAAAGATGAGTGAAGATCCTAAGCAGGTACTTTTTAAAAACAAATAATTAAAAATGCCCCCCCAACTCTATAGGAATTCAAGCACCACCTATGTTTTTTTTGTTGTTGTTGTTTTTTTGTTTTTTTTGAGACAGGGTTTCTCTGTGGCTTTGGAGGCTGTCCTGGAACTAGCTCTTGTAGATCAGGCTGGACTCGAACTCACAGAGATCCTCTGCCTCTGCCTCCCGTGTGCTGGGATTAAAGGCGTGCGCCACCACAGCCCGGCACCACCTATGTTCTTAAACTAACCAGAAGGTTTAGCTTGAACCCAATAAGCAAATAGCAGGAAAGTCAAATTTTTATTTGAGAATTTTTATTGAAAAAAAAGCTGTATATTTTGAATGATGTCAACAGAAGAAAGGACCAAGCAAATGAGACGAACAGTTGACAGGATGATCAAGAGACGGTGAATGAGGAGGAATATGGAAGATAACTCTTTTTTTTTTCTTTCAGATTTTTTTATTTGAATTAGAAACAAGTTTGTTTTACATGACAATCCCAGTTCCCCTTTCCTCCTGTCCTCCCCTACCACCTCCCCCCAACTAAAACCCTACCTATCACATATCCTTTTCTGCTCCCCCTGGATGGTGAGGCCTTCCATAGGGTGTCATCAGAGTCTATCATAGAGGATCACTCTTAATAAAGGCCACTATCAGAGCACTGAAGGCATTGAAATGTGGACCAAATCAACTCAAAATGTTGTGTATTTGAAAATTCAACTTAAAATGACTATGTATCTTCTACTGTTGTACTCTCTCATATCAAACAGAATTGAAAATAGGGTAAAATTTACTTTGCAAATTTCCAGTACTTACACATACATACATGTATCAAATTGTGAAACCATTTGAAAGGTATTGTCAAGCATTATATGTATAGAGACACCTTACTTCTGATTTTCAAAGTTAATGATATTCTAGGAAACTTTGGAAGCATGGAAAAGTTATAAAAAGATGAATCACTGATTAGTGCCCAGATGAGAGAAGAGTTTAGATGTTTGGGGGGATATGAAATCAAAATTTTCACAATAATAAAATGAAAAGGGAATGAACAGACAGAAATATTGACTAATTGAAAGTGAATCTGCTGCATCGGGCAACCTTGCACTTGAATTCACTAAATTTTCCTTCCAGAAAGTGATCTCCTCTTTGAAGGATGAGAAACAATTTGCTGATAACCAATCTTATTATATAGATAAATCAATAAGTATATCAAGTCAAGTGGCTTGTTGGCACAGACCTGAGTAACCTTATTTTCACTTCAATGTATTAAGATTTGTCCTGGACTTTCGGGAGGAGCACATTGATGTTGTTAACCAAGAAATCTCTGCAGACATGAAGATATTACAGATGTTCATTTAATGTGTAGATGGTGGTAGAAGGGGGCAGGAGAAAGCAAGGACAGCATTTTCCAGAGTCATTCAGAACTGTAAATGATTTGAGGAAAACGAATGAGCAAGCAAACAAAGCCAGACTAACACAGAAAGGTCTGAACTAGCATCACCAAGTAAGCAGAAGACTTAGGTAAGAGAGAACATAGCTATGACCCACACATGACTTTGGAAAACACAAATATTTACATTAAAATTCATAGCAGTAGTAAAATTACAGTTATGAAGTAGCAACGAAAATAATTTTATGGTGGGGGGTTCACCACGACATAAAGAACTGTATTAAAGGGGCATGGCATTAGGAAAGTTGAGAAACATTGACCCACAGGCTTCTCCCCCACTATTTCTGCTTCTTACTGCCCCACAGTGAGGCAGAGACAGCAGAGCTGTCATCTACAGGGCCTGCAGCACAGTAAGCCCAACTGGAAACAAGGCACAGAACAAAAGACTTGTTTCCACTCCTACCAGTTTCAATTGGCATGAGTCATTATTGTAACGAAGAAGTAAGCTATTCATACCTTGCTGGCTCTTTCAACTGTATGGATTTAATACAGCAAATGATCTCTTATAGCTAATAACTGTGTGAATTTAGGCCACCAGCTTTTCTTTAAGCAGAGGGAAACACAAATGGCTCCGGTGATAAGAAGGCATTTGTCACACTGGAGGCATGGCTGTTGGTGATTGTTGGTTTAGCCACAGATGGAGAACCACACAATGGCATAAGGGATTGGAAGTCTAATCAGAGGGAAAATTCATTTTTTTGTTAGTGTTCCTGCAGGAAGAAAGCAAAAGCTACACCCTTGCTTTTCTGCAGCTACAACTCTGTACTCCTTCACAGCTCTGGAACCTACATTCACTGCTATATAGCAAGACTTCCCATGAGTGTTTCTGCTGTAAATATATGCATACCAGGATTACAGCTTTTCAGGAACCAATGATTTGCAACAACAGCCACTTCCTATTTATAAACTACTTTTCTAATATCGTTAAGAACTGCTGGTCTCTTGTGAAAGGTTTGAGTCATAAACCCTCCAGTGCCTGAATTCCTGTTTCATTCGATAGCTTTACAGTGGCTGCTCACCCAGGCCACTGCAGTAAAGGTCACAAAGTGGATGAGCCTGCTGGATCCAACAGCATTGCATTCTGCTCTCTAGGGCACTCCTGGTCAATAAAGCACTCCTGATCTCTAGGGCACACAAAACTGAACCCGAAGCTGAGCATTTTTTCAAACTAAACTGGAGTCTTACCATACATAATAATAGCCCAAAGCCTGTAATAGTTGTTTTCTATCTTACCCCACAGGCTGAGGTCGTGTCATAAATTTTCCTCATATCCTTATATACCTACACACAACGAAGTTCATACCAAGTCAACCATTATGTGGTAATTTTGAGTATTTGTTGTTTCTTGATATATTTATCTTTTAAATTATTTCTTTTTTCTAATACAATATAATTACCTGATTTCCCCCTTTCCTTTTTTCTCTCCAAACTCTCTCATATACCCCTTCCTTTATAGGCTCTATTTTTCATTAATTGTTGTTTATGTTCCCAAATACATTAATACAACCTGCTGATATTTTTAAGGTTGTTTCATTTTGAAACCTACCAGAGGAAAAGAATCCAAAGCATTCATGTGTGAGGCAGTAAAAAGGCATTTTTAGTAACAGTAATGATTTCTTCTGTGGTATGTTTCATTCTTTAAATGACTTGGTTCATTTGCATACTCCTTTCTGTCTCAGTGAACACCAAGGTACTGCTAAACACTTTGGCTGACCTATGTATGTCACAGGTAACCAAATAGATGATTCCCCATCCAGCAGGGAGTACACACTTTGAAAATTTCAGTTGAGGGATCCTACTGAGAACATTTGGGTTGGGGTCTAAAAGAAGCATTGCCAGACAGACTTCATCCTGCTCCCTCCTCTTAGATATTGCAGAGAGAAATCAGCAAGTATGGGAATGGAGCTGACACAAAATTACCTTAGGAGAATGGCCTTTGTTAGGAGAAGGCCTTGGGATCAAAGGAGCAATGATCATGCCTTTAGGTGAGAGAATGTTAGAAATAACAGCATGTTGTATCATAGACAACAGGAGTGGGCCTTTAAAGGCTACCCTTTAAACCCTGGAGAGGACCTTCATTGAAAGGGATACTTTAAAGCTATAGAAATAGCTGTCACAGACAGGATTGTGGGTTTGGGGTTCCATAAGAGAGACTTTGGAGGAAATTACCCCAAATAAAGGGATATGCTTGTCTTTCACACTCTTTCAGGAAGTTCTCCATCATGTGATTTAGTTCAACATAACTTATTCTTTGTGTTGCAATTTTCTCTGAGATTCAAACACCCAACTCCCAGGGAATGTCCATAAGATAGAAAGTAAACAACTAAAAACAGCTTCAGGAAGTCCCTGAAACTGACCAGATTCACTCATCCCCTCCCTCCAATAATAAACAGTAAAGACTGTTCAGAGCCACCCTCTTACAGGGCCAGCTGAAAAAAAAAAAAAGACTAAGACAAGCCAATCTGAAAAGACAACCGAGACAAGCCCAATCACAAAAAAGAAACAGAGATAAGCCAAACTGCCTGGAAGAGGGTTAGACCAGCTGAGCTACCTGGAAAGGACACTTCACAACAGCTTGCAGGCTATGCCCTGTGTTCCAGGTTTCCAGATTTTGTGAGCTGTCACTGATGCTAAGTGGGCTTTGGTGATGTAGCTGTCTTTGAGTCATTTCTGCTCCTGTAATTAATCCCCTTCACTCATACTCCTGTAGCAACCCCAATAAAACTCACTGGTTCACTAAGTTGGACTTCGTTTGTACTTTCATCTGTCCTGGGTTTCCTAACTGGAGTAAGCAGATTTGTGGCTGTTGGGTCCACCCAGGAAAAGTTCGTTACCCAATAATATGCAACAATGAACGTGGAGGACCCAGAAATGTGTAGGACCACTGAACAGTACAAACCACAACACACAACAGTTTCTATACTCTTTGCCCTAGCTAGCAAACTGCAGGAGTTGCCCCTAGATTTCTTCAATCTGTTCGAACTGTCCTTACAGATTCTCATCTTCCAGGGGCAGGCACACATCTAACATCTATTTGACCTCTGTCCCCTGGGCAGTCTCCTACATATAGGGCCATGCAGTAACTAAAGAGACTTCTTGTGTGGTTCTCATTTCAACACGGTTGTGGGAGGCCCAGACTTGTAGCAGCATTGCCTTCCTGAGGGGGCTAGTCTCACTCAATACTTTCTGGATTGATTTTCCCCCTGCATAATTTTGCTCCTCATGGGCTTGCAAACCTCAGGTCAATGTCAGAATGCTAAGGTTAGTAAATACAAAAATGATGATGTAAAATCCATTTCCTTATCAAAATTACTTGATAATTAGTTTGGAAAAATGTAAAGATATCTGTGATAATCACCTGAGATTTTTACCATCTAAGATTATAGGAATGATTGCTATTTCTTTAGCAATTAGATACTAAAATTTTGCTTATGTCACTTCCATAATGCAAATCTTTTAACTTTACTTTATAAAAATGTTATTAGAAAATTTAAATTTACATAATGAGAACTAATGTAAGACGAAAGGCCTCAAAATAAAAATGAAACATAATGGAAACAGTTAATTATGTAGAAATGTACAAAACCAGAATGCCACAAGGTTGTTGGTAATATTACTAATTAGAAGAGGAAATAAATATGGAAGTAAATGAACAGCATTTCCTAACAGAATATAATCAGGGATTTAAGATTTCTCGCAAATGGTCAGAGGCTACCCCAATCAATCACAGCATTTTTGGGTTTTAAATAAAGGATACCAATTACTGAGACTTAATTACAGGGTAATTTTCTGCTGAAAGTAATTTTTCCCCACTAATGGGCCCCTTTCTTGTTTCCTGGCATCTGCCCCCACTCACTCCCACACAGAGGCACATTTACAAAACGTTACATATGAGAGTGAATACCGGGTGCTGGTCCCACTGAACCTGGGTTACGTCACTTAATCCATTTCCCATCCATTTCCTGAAAATCGCATGATTCTGTTTTCTGTGTGACTGACTAAAGTCTCACAGTTTAGATGAACCTCACTTTCACTATCCATACATTAATTGCAACCATCTAGGCTGATTCCCTTCCCTTGCTATTATTAATAGGACAGCAATAAATGCAGATAAGGAGGTATCTCTGTGGTAGGATATAGAATCTTTGAGTATGCTCCAGAGTGGGGTGGTTGGCTACTATGGTAGTTCTGTTTTTGACTCATTGAGAAACCTGCACACTGATCTCCACAGTGACAGCACCAGTTTTTTCCATGTCCACCAGTGAACATGCTCTCTTTTCCATACCCACTCTAACATTAGTTGTCATTTGTATTCTTGATGATAGCCATTCTGACAGAGATAAGATGGGATTTCAGAGGAATTTAATTTGCATGCCCCTAATAGCCAGTGATGTGGAACACTGTTTAAAATATTTCTTGTTCACTTGTATTTCTTCCTTTGAGAATTCAGTTCATCCACACATTTTTAAATTAAGTTGCTTGCTTTCTGGATGTTTAATCTGAGTTTTCTGTATATTTTGGATCTGAATTCCCTGTCAGATGCCTGGCTGGCAAAGAGTTTCTCTCATTCTGGGGGAGGGGAATGTATCCATTTGATTGACAGTTTCGTTTGCTTAATTTCATAAAGTCCCACTTTATAAATATTGAAATGTATTATTTGACAATTTTATATGCATAAGATGTATATTTGTATTACTAAAAACTAAAATGTATTTGACCATATTCTTTCCTCTCCCCCAACTCTTTCCAAATCTTCCCTAGCTTCATACCAACTTAATGCTTTCTGTCCCCTCTCTCTCTCTCAAAAACAAATGAAGAAAGAAAAAAAGAAAACCAGACTGACAAGAAAAAAAAAAAAACAGTAAAACAAAAAGTACCAAGCCAAGACAAAAAGCACACAGAAGTACATGGAATCTGTTTTGAGTTGGTCAAGCACTACTGGGCAGGGAGCCTGTTTTGGAGTGTGGTTGATAGACCCAGTGACTCTTCGTTGGAAGAACCTAGTTTTCCTTTTCCCAGAGAGTATCATTTGCAAATAGTGTCTTGGTTATGGTGGTAATTTGTGTCTACTTCCCCTTCTCTGTGATGCGAGTTTGTCTGGTTTGAACATAGGCAGGTCTTGTGCATGCCATCACAGTCTCTGTGAGCTCATATGTGTATCAGCCATGTTATGTCTGTAAGAAGCTGCTTCTTTGGACCTATTCACCATCTATGGCTCTTACAACCCTTCTGTCCTCTCCCTGAGACATGAGTGGGGAGAAGTTTGATCAAACTATACCATTATATCTGAGTACCCCCAAATCTCCCAATCTCTGCACATTGCCTAGCTGTGCATGTTAATTGCTATCTGTGTCAAGAAGCAGCTTCTCTGATGAGAGTTGAGTGATGTGTTGAAACCCAGCCCCCATGGGGTCTCTAAGAATTGTTTTCCAGCATAACCACAGGTACCTCCTGTTTGCCTGACCTCACCCCACTGGGATCAATAACCTGTTGTTAACCCTTTGACCTGGGCTTTTGTAAGTTTTTATATAAGGCTGCTCCACAATAAAGGTGGAGACATTCTCTCAGAAAAGGACCAGGAGTCTTGTTGTTCATCCAAATCTCCAGGCTTTCGCCCAATACTAGGACTTAGTGGCCAAGAGCAGCCACAAATGGAGGTTTCACTGAGATCGGGAAAGAAAAGGGACCCTGAGAGATCACCCTCAGAAGGCTGGAAAGCAAATAAGGAGTGTGAGGGTGGGTTGCAAAAGGTACTAGAAAATAGGTATTTCAACTCCTGAGAGAGTTGGATTGGCAAAAAGTACTAGAAAATAAGTACCTCAACTCCAAAGAGAGTTGGATTGTAAAGGCACTGGAAAAGGGGGTGCCTCAGCTCCTGAGAGAGTTGGATTGTAAAAGCACTGGAAAAGGGGTGCCTCAACTCCTAAGAAAGTTGGATTGGAATAGAGATCACAGTCAATCACACAGATAAAATTTAAAGAGACAAGGTACTGGTAAGATTTAATTTTAACTTTGGATTAAGCAATAATGCTAAGAAAATTATTAAAGAAATGCGGGAAATCTGCCACTGAGGAATCCCTCCTCCAGAGCTACCCAGCAGGCAGATGACCCAGCAGCCCTTGCTTTTGTCCACTCAAGCCTGCTGCGGACTCCAGTCAGCCAGCAACGATGTGATGTGCACAGGCTGGCTGGAGAAATTTCCTCCTGAGAAAAAGTTGGGGCGCTATGCTTGGAAGAACCCTGACCTTCAATAAACAAGAGCTCCAAAAGAGGTTTACCAATGAGCACACCTTCTACCTGATGGCTGAGACGGAGACTGACATGAATAGGTGGGTCCAGAGCATCTGCCAGATCTTCGGCTTCAGTCAAACTAAAGAGAGCACTGACACCCTGAGAAACCTTTCTTTTGTCAGTCATAATCTCTGCTCTTCTCTAGCTGAATTCAGCAGCTCCAGTCAGCCATAGCTCTCCCACCATGGCACCCCAAGACACCTTGGTGGGGCAGCCCTCAACAAAGACCTCCAGTCAGTGACTACAAGTATCCAACAGGAGGCAGAGAAACAGCCTGCTGGTCTGCTAAATCTCCAGAAAAGACTGTCGTGGGTCGATCAGACACTGCCAGCTCTGATGATAACTATGTGCCCACAAACCCAGTTTCTGACATCCTCATGAGCACAATGCCCCATCACTTTGCTAGCCGAGGAAGAGATCCAGCCACCCCCTGTCAATATCCACCCCAAGCCTGGCCGAAAAGCAAAGCCAGTATCAATGAGCTCCCTTGCAAATCCCTGTCACCAAGTCTTGGTCCACAGTCAACCACACCTTTAACTACAGCTGCTCCCAGTACTACTGTTCCATCTCCAATACAGACTCCAGAGACAGTGAGGAGAACTATGTCCCTATGCAGAACCCAATGTCTTCATCCCCTGAACCCAGTTGTACTAACAACCCAACTCCAAAAAAAGAGTCCATCCACATCATCTATCACATCATATGAGAAAGGAGAATATGTCCACGTGAATAAAGAAGAGACCCAAGCCCTACAAAAGACCATACAGGAATGGACAAAGATGTGGCAGTCCTCAAGACCCACCAAAGATGCCAAGCTATGGTAAAGATGGCCATCCCTGACACCTCCTCTCCTTTGTGACTTTTGTTCAAAAGATGTATGTTCTGTATGTATGGTGTGGCCTCACATGTGTTTATGAAGTGTGATTGTAAATGTGTGACTGTTAACAAAAGAATGCTATTGTGTTGTCTTTAAATCGTTAATTGCTGGGGAAGGAACAACATTTGTTAAAGTACAGGTTACTTGGGAGGGAAATTTCTGCTTTTATTGCCATGGAGGGTGAAGGGCTGATATGGTACCAGGCTTCCAGAGTGGTATGGTTTCATGGGGCAGGACCCCCTGAAGCAGTGGCCCAGGTGATCCAAATATTTGTTTTCATTTAAATTTAGATGGTTAGAAATTGTACTGGTCACAGTAAATCACTTTTTAAGGAAAAAGGAGAAATATGATATAGAAATGATACTTTGTATTGGAATGGATCCTCATTTGTTGATACTTTGTATTGGAATGGATCTTCATTTGTTGATATTAGTTAGGTTTTCTAGATATATAGGTATTTCCAAACCTTTCAAAGACCTACAGAAAATATGGCATTTAAATGGTTTAGGGTTTTTCTTGACAGTGAGACACAACTGCTTCTGGAACAACAATTATATCTGAGAGGAAAATGGGCATCCAAGAAACTCATTATAGAGTTTGACTTTGACACAGCAAGACCAGCCATTTGGGCAAGAAGCTACTCTTGCCTAAACTGTTTAACTGTTGCTTTATAAACTGGACATGCAGGGCCCACAGGAAAATGCCTAAAGAGTTCCTGCTTCATGGAGGAGTACAAACTGCCAATGCAGGACAGTTTAGAATTTCCTGCTTTGCTGAGAAGTCTGCCAGACACATGGTGGCCTGTAGGCTAAAGATGGATGCCCCAAGGTTATCAAGAAACTTTGGGTGACTGTCTAGGAAGCAAGATGTCTCTGTCAGTTCTAGAGTTTATATATTATCCTTCTATGGTCTTTGATGGAGTTGAAGATAGATAGTTATAGTAACACACTAAGATAGAATGGTTAAAATCGTATAGTTCTTACTTGATAACTGTTTTGTTATATATAAAGAAGGGGGAGATGTTGGAACCCAGCCCCCATGGGGTATCTAAGAATTGTTTTCCAGCATAACCACAGGTACCTCCTGTTTGCCTGACCTCACCCCACTGGGATCAATATCCTGTTGTTAACCCTTTGACCTGGGCTTTTGTAAGTTTGTATATAAAGCTGCTCTACAATAAAAGTGGGAGACATTCTCTCAGAAAAGGACCAGGAGTCTTGTTGTTTATCCAAATCTCCAGGCTTTTGCCCAATACTTGGACTTAGTGGCCAAGAGCACACAATGATGCACTCCTCTATTGATACAGCAATATGCCATTAGGAGTTATTTTATTGCTAGATTTATTTAGCAGAATAATAGTAGTAGATTTTTTTTTACTAGTCCCATAGCCTGTCTAGGCTGAGGTACTTGGCCACTTTAGTAGTGTTGTCCATGGGTTCTTTTTGATGGAGTGGATTAAACTCAATTAAAAAGTGCTTGCTTACTCCTATAATATTTGTGCCACTATTGTACTGGTATATGTTGCAGGCAAGATGTTGTTGTAGGTCTTAGGATTTGCTTGTAGCTGCGTGATACTAATGCTTACTTTTCCTCTAGTAGTATCCATAGTATCTTTGACACTGTGAAGACTAGTCATTTTCTATGACTATGTTTATGGGGGAAGCTTCTAGTTGGACTGGCCATGTTCAATGGCATAATTAATTGTCATCTTCATCAGTAGAGCTTTACCACTTTTAGTTATGGGGAAATAACTAATTTGTAATAGTCTATGATATTTGGTGGATCTTTGGAAAACCATTAGCCAATTATTCATCAAGCTGTTAAATCATTTCTGACATTCTGAGTATTACTTAGTGCCATAAGATGTCTAGTTAGGGCATTGTCTCCCTCATTCTGGAGCAACACCATTTTAATTTTTTTAAATCTATGCATATATGTTTTAGAAAGCCTTTCAGTAGTAGATTTCTATATGGCTTTTCAAATGTCTTTGTTGTTTGTTGTCCCTACCTGTATTTACCCCTTTATCCTGCCTACCATCCTCTTGCCAATTTCCCCCATTTAACCCTTTTATTCTTCGTTCCCATTTATCCATTTATAACACTATAGTCCATTTCCCCATTCTTGGAAGGTCCCCCCAAGCCCTTCCCAGTCTCTTACTATCTCCCAAACTTCTGTGGTTATTCTAGGTCAAGTACATATATCTAAAGCTTCAAAGTTAATACCCACATATGAGAGAAAACAAGCAATGTTTGTCTTTCTGAGTCTGTGCTACCTCATTCAGGATGATTTCATTTCTAGATATATCCATTTACCTGCAAATTTAATTCATTCCATTGTGTAAAGGTACCACATTTTCATTATCCATTCATTAGCTGATGAAGATTTAGACGATTTCCAATTTCTTGCTATTATGAGTAGAGCAACAATGAAATGGACAAGCAAGTAGCACTGTGGTAAGATACAGTCTTTGAGGTATATGCCCAAGAGTGATGTATCTGGATCATGTGATAGATCAATTTTCAGCTTTTTGAAGAACCCAAACACTGATTTTAATAGTGTCTGTATCATTAACGAATAAGTGCCTCATTCCCCAGCATCCTTACCAGTATCTGCTGTCATTTGTTTTATTAAATTTGCCCATTCTAATCATGGTACTATAAAATATCAAAGTAGTTTTAATTTGCATTTCCCCAATGGCTAAGGAAGTTGAATATGTTTAAGCATTTCTCAGTCATTTGTGGTACATCTTATAAGAACTCTTGGGTTAGTTTTATACGTCAGTTTTAATTGTGTTGTTTTCTTGGTGTTCAATGGTTTGAACTCCTTGGGTAATCTGATATTAAGCCTGTTAAACAACCTCCCTTCAGTAATATTCTTTGTGGTACCGAAGCTTCTTAGCTTCATGGGGTCCTATTTATTAATTGTTGCTCTTCATGCCTATGCTGCTGGTGTCTGTTCAGAAACTCCATTCCTATAACAAGGAGTTCACTTTGTTCCCTACTTTCTATTCTACCAGATTCAGAATTTCTGGGCTTATGTTGAGGTCCTTTATCCACCTGGTGTTGAGTGTTGTGCAGGACAATGAATAGGAATCAATTTATTTTCTTTTATATGCAGCCATCCATTTTGACAAGTATCATTTGTTGAAGATGCTTTTTTCTGGTGTGTATTTTGGGGTTCTTTATCAAAAGTCAGGTGTCCATAGGTATGTAGTATTATGTCTACATCTTCAATTCTATTATATTGATCAGCATGTCTGTTTTCATGCCAATACAATGGTATTTTTGTTACTACAGCTCTATAATACAACTAAAAATTGGAGATGGTGATACCTAAGGCAGTTCTTTTATTATTTAGGGTTGTTTTTTTGTTTTTGTTTTTTGTTTTTTTTTTTGCTATCCTGGGGTTTTTGCTTGTTTTCATGTGAAGTTTGAGATTGTTCTTCAGTTTTTTCCAAAGAATTGTTATTGCAACTTTATGGGCATTTCATTGAATCTGTAGATTGGTTTTGATAGGATGACCATTTTCAAATTAATCCTACTACCCCATTAGCATGAAGGATCTTTCAATCTTGTGATGTCTTCTGCCATCTTTTCAAGTTTTTAATTATACTTTTATTTACTTGTTTACATTTATATCAGTATGTTTGCCATTTTTATATAGGAAGGCTCCTGATGTTATGTGTTAATTTTGTGTCCTGGTACAGTGTTTATTGGTTGTAGAAGTTTCCTAGTTGAGTCATTAGGGACTTTTATGTATAAATTCATGTCATCTGCAAGTAAAAATACTTTAACTTGGTCCTTTCCTATTTGTATACCCTTGATTTCTTTTAGTTGTCTTACTGTTATAGATAGGATTTCTAATTCTGCATTGAATAAATAAGAAGACGGTGGACAAACTTGTGTTTTCCTTACTTTACTAGAAATGATTTGAGTTTTTCTACATTTAAAAGGATGTTGGCTATAGGTTTGCTATAAATTGCCTGTATTATGATGATGTAAGTTATTTGTATCTTTAGTCTCTCTAGGACTTTATCATACAGTGATAATGGATTTTTGTAAAAGGATTTTCCTGCATTTGATTAGATGGTCATGTGAGTTCTCTTAGTCTGTTTATATTTGGATTATGTTTGTTGAATAATCTCTGTATCACCTTGATGAAAATTACTTGATTATATTGGATAAGTCTTTTTTATATGATTTTTAATTCAGTTTGCAAGTATTTTATTGAGAATTTTTTGCATCTATATTTGTGAGAGATATTGGATGATGATTTTCTTGTGTGTATGTGGGGTTGGTATGAGGGAAATTGTGGCTTCATAAAGAGAATTTTGAAATATTCTCTCAGTTCCTATTTTGAAGAATAATTCAAGGTATATTAATTGGTGTTAGTTCTCCTTTGAGAACTAAAGCCATCTGGCTCTGGATATTTTGGGGGGAGGGATTGGGAGTTTTTAAATATTGCTTTTATTTCACTAGCAGTTGTGTATTTAAATTATTTATTTCATTTTATTTAACTTCATTACATCATATAAATCAAGAAATTAATCCATTCCTTTTAGGTTTTACAGTTTGGTGGAATACAGTTTGATGCTTCTCTGAATTTCCTCAGTATCTGTTGTGATGTCTCCCATTTTATCTCTTATTTTATTATTCTGAATTTTTTCTTTCCATATTTTAGTTAATTTTAATATTTTAATTTGTAATCTTGATTTTTCTCAACCAACTCTTTAATTGATTCTTCATATTGCTTTTGTTACTTGTTTCTATTTCATGGATTTCAGCCCTTAGTTGATTATTTCTTCTCATCTTTTTTGGGAGGTGTTGTTTCTTCCATCCTTTGTGGTAAAGTAACATCTGTCTTTGCTTTTTACTTTTTAAAAGTTTTGAGATTACAATATAATCACAATATGTTTCCTTTCCTCTCTTTCCTTGAAACACTCACATGTACTCTTCTATGCTCTCCTTCAAATCCATGGCTTCTTCTTTCATTTATTGTTGTTTCATGCATTTACATATGTATATGTTTATATTCCTAAATATAGTCTGCTCAGTCTGTGTAATATTATTTGTATGTAGGTCTTTCAGGGTTGGCCATTTGGCAATGTACAACCAAATCATGTGCTCATCCTTGGAAAAGACCTAATTCCCTGCTCCTAACTTTCCTCAGTTGCCTATTGTTCATTGGGTAGGATTGAGGCCTTGTGGCCTTTTCCCTATTCTCCATTCACTTTAGCATGTCTTCTGGAGGTGTCCTTGCTTAACTGATGTTTCAACAGATGTTGGTGAGACTTTATGCGTATAGCTTCTGACATCTCACAGCCAATTTACTGATTCTCTGGATCTTACAATCTTCCTGCCCCTTCTATGCAATGTCCCCTGTGCCTTAGGTGCAGGAGTGTTTTATAGATGTATCTTTTCAGACTGGGCTTCACAAGTCTGAAATTTGATTGATAGTGATTTTCTGTAATGGTCTCCATCTGATGTAAGGAAAAGTTTACCTAATGAGGGGTAAATACTATGCTTTTCTGTGAGTATAAGGACACATTTTTATAGACTATTGTTAGAGATTGTGCTGGTTAGTAAAGTAATGGTTAAAGATTTTCCTCTGAGCACTTCAGAAATGGCCCAGAGTATAGCATGCTTTCTTTTGGTCCACCAACCAGCTTCCAAATCATGACATGGAGACTTATCTTATGCTTGTCCCACTAGCTCTTATAACTTAATTTAACCTGTTTCTCTTTATTGACATTTTGCTTTGGGGACTTTTACCTTTCTTTCATTCTGTATGTCCTAATCCATGTCTGCTGGCTAGTGGTTGCCAGGTTGATCCTGGGCATCTCACTCTCTTTCTCCCTTATTATCTTTTTCCTTTTCCCCTAAGCCTAGATTCCTCCTACTATTTATTCCCTTTGCCCACCAGTGGTGACTATCCCTCTACTGTCTGGATATTGGTCATTCAGCTTTCTATTAGACTAATCAGATGTCTTAGGCAGGCAAGGTGAAACAGTAACACATCTTCACATAGTTAAACAAATGTAGCATAAACAAACGTAACACACTTTTACTGAAAGTACTATTCTGCAACACAAACAAATATAATACATCTTTGCCTAGTTAAAGTAATATTCCACAACACCACCTCTGAAGTAGAACTAATATGAAGTCCTCCTTCCTGAGGAATAGTTTTCATGGTACCAGAAGGCAGTATGCAAGCTTCCAAAGGAGGGAGGCAACCAACTTTAACAACTATGACTCCTATAACCCAGCTATAACACCAATGAACCATATCAATGACAAGCATGACATCATAACCACAAGGGTGCAGTAGTGTCATTCATACCTTGGCAATGAACTAGCAGCTCTCTATTTGGACTTAAGAACCACTAAACAAAAGGCAAACCATGTCTCGTACTGGAAAGGTAGCTAACTATTGAGTACATTTTTTTTTTTTATGGTGAGTTGTGGGTTTTCCAAACAGCAAATAGATGGCTTCTGTTCTTTAGCTTTTGATTTAGGGAATGATGTTCACATTTAAAGTTGTTGAAAGATATATGTGATTTCCTGCCATTTTGTTGATTGTGTAGCATTTGGTGTTTTCCTGGGTCCTCTCTTGATTAACTGTTTTTCAAGAGTGGGTTTAATCTTACCTGCAGCTTGGATGTACTTGTTTTTCCCTTTGCTAAAGAATTCCTTCAAGTATCTACTACTGAGCTGGCTGATTAGGCATGAATTTCTTAAGCCTGCTTTTAGCAAGAAATATTTCCCTTTCAGCTACAAATGGTAGCTTTGCTAGATATAGTACTTTGGGTGGCAGCTGTCATCCAAAACCTGAAAAACACCATTCCAACTCTTCATGGCTTTTAAAGTTTCTGTTGAGAAATCAACTGTTATTCTGATGGGACTTCTCTTGTAAGCAACTTGATTCTTCTTTCTTGCCTAACTTAGGGCAATTTTCTTCTATGATTTTTGTCAAAATACCTTCAATACCTTTAGAAAGGAATGTATCACCTTCCTTTATACCATTATTCTTCAATTTGATCTTTTCATAGGGTCATGAGTATTTTGAAAATCAAGCTCATACATTTTGTTAACACATTTTTGCGTTGGATGGAATGTTTCAATTCCTCTACCTTGCCTTGAAGCTCAGGTACTCTGTTCTCACCTTGATCCTTTCTGTTGGTCAGGCTTTACGAAGATATTTGTTTGACTTGCTATAGTTTGTTTTAATTTCCATCATTCCAGTCTGATTTTTGTTCAGTATTTCTATTTACCCCAATGAACTATTTCATATCATATAACAGCATCTTATTTCATTCAGCAGTTTATGATCTCTTGAGACTTTTTCCAGGTATTTGCTTTCTTCTTTCAGTAAACAGTCTTCTTTCAAGTCCTTTTTTCTGAGGTGCCACCTAATTTAATTTAACTGGAGGCTGTTACTAGGGGATTAATAACTCCTGGTAGCATTAGATTGCCTTACTTTTATGTGAATTGTATTTTTGCATTGGAACTAGGAACTAGGTTATTGGTTAAAATTATTTTACCCTTACTCTATTTGAGCAGGTATTTAGACAGTCCATGAGGTTCTAGTCTGTAGCTGTCATGAGGGTGACAGATGGAACTGGAGTCTTTTTTGCATGTTGTGCTCACAAGGGTGATGGGCAAGTTCTACAGAGTATACTGTACTCATTAGAACAATTGGCCAGCCTGGAGTCATCAGCATATGTTGTGCTCAGTGGGATGGTGGGTAAGCCTGGAGCCTCTCATGTTTCTAGCTGTCATCTAAAAAATGGACAGGACTGGAGTCTGCTGGCAAGATTTGCTCACAGGGTGATCAAATTATTTTTTGAAAGTCTTGGTTTTGTAATTGGTAAAAGAGATGGCAAGAACTTGAGGATTTCTGCATAATTCCCGGGACATTGTCAGTATTTGGTAATTCTGTCTTCTTAGGTCACCTTAAATGGATCTATAAGTACAGAGAGGTTAAGCATAATAGAAGGCAGGTATTAAGCTTAGATGTACATTCTAAGTAATTTTGTATTTTAAATTTTATTAAAAGAAGATGAGTGTTTTTTCTGTATGCACATAATGTGCACATACTGAATGTATACTTAGAGCCTGTGAACCTCAGAAGAGGACAGCATATCTCCCAAACTGGAGTTATAGATCATTACAAGCTGCTGATACTTGGGTGCTAGGAGTCAAGACTGTGACCTCTGTAAGAAGAACAATTGTTTTCAACCACAGAGACATCTCTCCAGCCCTTATTACTTTTATATATAAGATGAACATGAAAACTTTCTTTAAAGTAGTGTTTTGTATATTTGACTAGCATTTTACCAATTGGTTCAGCTTAAGATCTCCAAGGGAATTCTCATTCAGTCTAGAAAAGCATCATTGAATAATTAGTAATTGAAGAATCATTTAAATGGACTTCTGAAATTCTTATTCAGGATACAAATTTCAATTAAGAGTTGTAATTCTGGCTTCCAAGTGCTCATTTTAAAACAACTGACATTATCTTTTTATTTAAATAGTAAACAAGCTTGTTTTACATGCCAACCCCAGTTCCCTCTCCCACCTCTCCTCACCTGCCCTTCACTAAACCCCTATCCTATCCCCTTTCTGCACCCTAGGGAGGGTGAGGCCTTCCACGGAGGATCTTCAAAGTCTATTATATCATCTGGAGCAGGGCCTAGGCCCTCCCTTGTATGTCTAGGCTGAGAGAGTATCCTTCTATGTGGAATGGGCTCCTAAAGTCCATTCTTATACTAGGGATAAATACTGATACACTACCAGGGACCCCATAGTTTGCCAAGGCCTCCTCACTGACCCCCATATTCAGGGGGTCTGGATCAGTCCTATGCTGGGTTTCCAGCTATCAGTCTGGGGTCCATGATCTCCTCCTTGTTCTGGTCAGCTGTTTTTATGGGTCTCTCCAGCATGGTCTTGACATCTTTGCTCATCACTCCTCCTTCTCTGGAACTAGATTCCAGGAGTTTATCTGTGTTTAGCTGTGGGTGTCTGCTTCTGCTTCCATCAGTTACTGGATGAAGGCTCTAGGATGGCATATAAGGTAGTCATCAATCTCATTATCAGGGAAGGGCATTTAAGGTAGCCTCTCCATTATTGCTTAGATTCTTAGTTGGGGTTATCCTTGTAGATCTCTGGACATTTCCCAGTGCCAGATTTCTCTTTAAACCTATAATGTCTCCCTCTATTATGGTATCTCTTTTTTCAATCTCCTCTATTCTTCCCCTGACTCAAACTTCATGCTCACTCATATCCTACTCTCCCTTTTTCTTCTCCATTTTTCTTTCTCCTAACTCCCTGTCCCCACCCCTTCCATGCTCCCAATTAGCTCAGGAGATCTTGTCCCTTTCCTCTTCTCCAGGGGACCATGTATGTCTCTCTTAGGGTCCTCCGTGCTTCCTAGCTTCTCTGGTGGTGTGGATTGTAGGCTGGTAATCCTTTGCTCTAAAAAACTGACATTATCTTTAAATAACTTTTTTCTTAAACTTTATATTAAGCATGGTTTGATTCAAGCTAACATTTTGTTCAATGATTATTGACTGGTATGAATGAGAATAAGACTTCACATTGAAGGGTACATTCATAAAATGAAAACTGCATATCCACAGTGCATATGTACTGAGTATTAGACTCAAATGGTGGTAACCAATTGCTTTATTTTTAATACAATATCTAAGCAGTTAAAGTGAGAAGTCGCACTTCTATCAAAATAGCAATTCTGTGTGTTCCTGAAGGGGGCTAATGCTAAAATGTAAAAATAAAATTTAATCTAATAGTGACATGATTTCTGTGTTCAGACAACTAATACATATGAACAGATACAGAAACTGCAATCTGCATAAATTGAAAATTAGATAAGCCTAAAAACAATAAAAGCAATGCCAGAACTCAGATACATAGAAAAAACAGTTGAAAAACATAAGTTTTCAGCTCTACAGAACATATTGTACAGAGTGGTTCTGTTTCCAGATAAGATCAACTATGAATTTTGCTTAAAACTAATTTAATTTAGCTTAAAAGGTAGTTCACAATATCCACAAACAACATAAAATATCTTGGGATAATGCTAACCAAAAAAGTGAAGACCTGTACAGTAAGAACTTTAAGTCTTTAAAGAAAGATATTAAAGAAGATACCAGAAAATGGAAAGATCTCCTATGCTCCTTGATAGGTAGGGTCAACATAGTAAAAATGGCAATCTTGCCAAAAGCAATCTAGAGATTCAATGCGATCCCCATCAAAATTCCAACACAGTTCCTCACAGACCTTGAAAGAACAATACTCAACTTTATATGGAAAAACAAAAGACCCAGGACAGCCAAAACAACCCTGAACAATAACGGAACTTCTGGAGACATCACCAAACCTGACTTCAAGATCTATTATAGAGCTATAGTCCTAAAAACAGCTTGGTATTGGCACAAAAATAGACAGATAGACCAATGGAATCGCATTGAAAACCCTGATATTAACCCACACACCTACGAACACCTGAT